>NC_058163.1:5217498-5817498 GCF_020080835.1 Cotesia glomerata | reverse complement strand
CCTTATTTATTTTTGTTTTTCAACTTCCAAATGCATAAATTTGAAATGAGGTGAAATGAGTAGTGTCGTTTTATTGGTGAATTAAATTTTTTCGTTGTGTATTACACGACATACTCCTACTATATACAACTGTGTGTCATGTATATGTACATATGCAACATACAATCCGGTCGATCAACGGTATCAAGTTTTGGCAAAGCCCAACAAAGAACCCAAGACCTTAACTCCTTAACTTTTTTTTTTATACAGACCATTCATAATCATTAGCGCTATATGGTCCTGTCGACCATGGTGACTTATTATGTCACTCATGTCCATTCATTATAGGTTTTATATATACACAACAAATACAATTGAGAAAAATAATAAAAGGTACCTTAACTAAATTTCATTTAATTTTTAATTATAATTATTAATCTTTCCGGCTCAATGATAAATTATTGTAATTTATTATCATTTTTTTTTTAGGTTCATTATTCATTTTTTATAATCAAGAGACAGTAGTATGTTGTACTGAGTCTGCATCACCGGGTGATATAGCAAGGAACTACCGTGTCTCTTTGTATCGTGCCAATTTCTTCATATTTATGTCATATGTTGAGAAAAAAAGTGTATAATATAATTTCAAGAAAAATTACTTGAAGCAAGTATTTTATTTGTTTAAATACAGCCGACGGAAAATTTTCTTTAGTAAAGTAATTTTTGGTCAAGATTCTTAAAAATTCGAAGTCATTTGAATTACTTGCAACAGATAAATGTATAATCACAAAATAAAATATTATTAACAGTATTATTATTTCTACTTATATTTTTTAGTTTGATTGAATCAAATTAACTGTTTCAGTTTGAAAATGATATGTTACTGTAATAAGAAAAAAAAGACTCAAACTTAAAAACAATATTTTTGTTACCATAAAAGCCACCATAAAAGTCATCATAAAATTTGAATATTCATAAATAAATAAGCATTAAAAGAAAATTTGCGATCTAAATCCAAGATGTTTGCAAATCAATAGTCCTAACTTTTTTTTTCCCGTAATTCATTGTATTTAAACACGGGAGATGCCAGTCAAAACAAAAATTTCCAAAGGATCCAATTAGGATTATCGTAAACTTTCAATTATTGGAACAACAAATCCATAAATCAAAAAATTATCGGATCATGAATAATATAATTTAAAGGAATTACGTGTTAAGAAATCAATAGAAGTTACATACAATTCATTTTATTTATTACCGGGAGTAAATCTATTTGAATATTAATGATTGAAAATAGTTACCAATAAAATTTATAAATTTTTAACATTGATAGGAGCTGTGACATATTCAAAGATGAGTTAAATGAAATATGCATCGAATTAAACTATTGTATGGTACTTAATTACTCGATCTCTTACTTTGGTCAGGAAAACGTTTGACTACCTCGCGCCACCTATTGGTTGTCGCGGAACTATTAACTGTGAATAAAATTTGTTTTATAAAATTAGCGCTTGTGTCATACGTAAATTGATGAAAGTAAAGTTTAAATATACGACAAGTTCTCACTATAATAATCTTAATCATATTTAAAACTTTTTAGTAATTTTATTAAATAAAAGAAATTACTACAAGTAATTTGAGTCAAAAAATGAATGCTTGATTAAATTAATTAATATTGAACATAAGATATATTTGGTCATCTATTATTCTTATAAAAAATATTGTGCATATCCAGAAAGACAATCCGATTACCTAGTCATGCGTGTTGACGCTAATATCCTAACACGTAAAGAAAGAATAATCTGTGCATCAGTACTCCTGTTGACATGACTTTTAAAGGGTGACATCTCATGCCTCAGATTTGTGCTACATATTCCTATTTCTTTTCCACAAATTCAAACTAGATCAGCGTTGCGTTTTTATCCACTTAATGCGAAAAATGATATTTTTCTAGCCCCACTTTTGTGTAGAATCATTAATATCTGTAATTATATTTCCGAAAATTGCACTATTTTTGACTTCATGGGCTACGATCAGAATTTTAGCCGCAGCGCCAACCTATTAGTGTCTGTTAGTATCTTTTAGATAAAACTCTTTTAGTCATCTGTGTATTTTCTCACTTCTTATAGTTATTTTTATAATTCACTATTATACACGGAGAGAAATTTATAGGAACCTTTCCAAAAATTATGGGAATGATACCTATAATAAAATGATCATTATAGGTATCAATCCTATGCTCATTATGGGAACCATAACTATAATTTATTTATTCTATAATTTATATCCTATACAATAATGGAATAGCTTCAATATATTATGGGAATGGTTCCTATAATATTATAGGAATAGTCCCTATATTATAAAAGGAATGGTTCCTATAAAATTATAGGAATGATTCCTATAATATTATAGGAATGGTTTCTATGATATTATGGGAATGACGCACATAATAATAGAAAAATGTTTATGTTCATAATAATGGAGCAATGAAATCAATATAAAGTAATTATTATATATTTTTTTGCTATTAAATTTTTCTTTTGTAAATAAAAATTTATCTTTCACTAGAGTGAAAAAATTTCTTTTACATAATTTTTATTCACGTGTGTACTTAATTTTAAATTGTTTATTCCAACTCAGTTATTATTGTGTTAGATAATATTGAAAAATATTGTAGCAATTCTAAAGTTTCTCTAATAAAAGGGATATTTTCTCACTATACAATTAGAGGAGCAAGGTAGATATGGAAATTCATTGTTTATTTTTACAATTTCAATTTATTTTTAAAACAAATTATTTATTTACAATATATACGCTGAATATTTATTAAATCCACCTTTTGAGTATGTAACTTTTATTATTTATATGAACAATATTACTTATTATACATATTTCAAATGATGTTATTGGGAAGCAAGTAAAATTATCGAAATTACTAATAATTTCAAATGTTTCAAAGTGGTCATCGAAGTCACAAATAACTTGAGTTGTAATGATGAATGTCTCAATATTATTAGGCATCATCACTATAATATTATGGGAATGATTCCCATAATATTATAGGAATGGTTTCTATATATTATGGGAACCATTCCTATATATTATGGAAATCATGCCGATATTACAGTTATAATTATAGGTATCGTTCCTATAATTATAGGAACCATTCCCATAATTATAGTAACATTTCTGAAAAATTATGGGTACAATTCCCATAATGTAAGTAATCGCTCCTAAAATGGTATAGGAAAACATTTCATTAAAATTATAGGAATGATTTTTATCTTTTCTCTCCGTGTACTTCACCTTTAGTTACTAAGTTATACTCTGTATAATTTTTTTTGTAACCTTGCTATTGGCCTTCTAGCTGTTGGGTCTACTTATAATGAAATAAATAAGAAATTTAATTACTCAGTTTAATAAAAATTACTTAGAGTGTCAATTGAAAAAAAAAAATAATCCAATTTTTTTTCTCTAACCGGTATTTTTATTAACTAACAATTTGGACATTGATTTGCAAATCATAGCAATTTATAACAGGAAATTATACATCCACTATCGTGAGTAAGCGCTCAAATATTTGCAAATGTGAATTTTTTATGCTAAACATTCAACCTGATAGACCATTTGTATTAAAATTTAATATTAAAATTTAATTGAAGTTTCCTTTTTACGGTAAATTGACATCAAAAAAAGAAAAAAAAATTTGTAATTTTAAATTTAAAAACGCTTGAAAAAATTGAATGTATTTTAATGTTCTCACGTAAACACCTACACAGTACGGTGCGAGTACTTGGCGCGATTGAGGCACACAGTCTGATGGTCGTAAGTCGTCTGCATCGTGCATAAACCAATCGTGAAGAAAAGAGAACGCGCTATACAACTACAACGGGGTATCCATTTCACGAGCGATGGAGACATCGCGAGGTACCTCGTTCGATTTCAAACCGTATGCTAATTTTCATGTACGAGTTTATACTGTGTGAGACAGAGGCTTGGTCTTAAAATGTTCTCTGTTTGCTGCAGAAAGACACTTAAGTGAGGAAATAACAATCTAGCACTTTTGTCGTTGAACTAACTCTTTTTCCTTGCAATCTAATGTCTGAGGTCTATCCATCAAATAATTTTTATAATTATAAATTTTATCTCATTAATGCAGAATGCCGTTTAAGTGTCATTTGTCAGTATGAATTTAAAATATACACCTTGCTCATAAAACGAATAAGTAAATTATGGTTTTTCACCTGCGCAAACTGCTGGCACGTTGCCCGCATTTCTTACTGAATTTTTTAAAAATTTATTTCAACCTGTTCGATTATCTTCTTCCAATCAGAAGAGAAAATTATTCGTTTGTAAGAAGAAAATCTAAAAAAAAAAAAAAAAAAAATAGAGTCAAATTAACAAATTATATTAATGAATACAATTCAAAGAAAGAAATTAAAACAAGCGCCCTCATACTTCCGGTCTGGTAGTAGGTCGAGTCACCGTTAGTAGGTATCCCCTTACAAAGTAGCAGGCGTACCAACGTTAAATTGTAGGCGTATAAAAATTCTAAAGACATAAGAAAGTGACAGCAATAAACAATAAACCACCTCGGGTATGTTTTTGGCGAACAAACAAAAAATTTATAATAAAATCACCGCATAAATTCGTTTAATGTCGAAATAAAGAATATGTCACTTTTAAAGTCTTTTTTTTTCGCCTTATTCAGTCGGTGATTAATTTTAGTTTCATGTAAGCGAATGAGATTTTCTTAAATATTTATCGTTGTTTGTGTAAGTCATTACGCGCATTTAATTTGTACTACAAAAAATAAAAGTTAGGAGAAAATAATGGTAAATAATGATAAAAAAAATATTCAATACACACAATATTTTTCAAAGAATTAAATGTTGGATTTAAAAAAATTCACCTTGTTCTTGTGGTCACATATTAATGCCACACCCTTTGTGAAAATTATTAAAAAATAGATAATCTGACTTATCACTCAACACAGGGATCTGTATTTAGAAGGATATAAAACAAGGCTATATCTAAAAGAAAAAATTAGAAAAACGGTAGACCCTGAAGGCCATCCATGCAACTTCCTGCTAATTTCATACCTAGGTGCTTAAAATTGCACTAATGATGTTTTTGAGCTCTCCGAGCTCAAAAATACAATTTATCTGTTGTTTTGAGCTCTCTGAGCTTAAAGAGATTGTTTTTCTATGCTTTTGAGCTCTTCGAGCTCAAAAGTCTGATAGAAGTTTGATAAAACACAATTTTTTTAATTTTCAAACTGCAATAACTTTTAAATAAATGAATCGATTTTTACGCGGTTGGCAGCATTCAACGCAATTTTTAAGCCCCATGAAGAGTCTGTAAGTTTAGTTTGATCGAACCAGGAATTTCGGAGTAATTCTGAAAAAGCACTTTTTACGGTTTTCTTTCGTCAACGATAACTCACGAACGAATCAACCGATTTCGACCGGACCGGCAGCGATCGACGTGGTTTTTTGATGTTAAGAGCTGATTAGTTTCTGAAATCGATCGGTAGAGCTGTTTGAAAGTTATTCCAAAAAATGTCGGAGTTATGTTGAAAAAATCCTTGTTTCCAAATATTTCGTCGAGGATATCTCTCGAACCAATCAACCGATTATTACGTTCTTGGCGGCGATCGACGCGGTTTTTTGAGCTCTAAAAATTATTCTATTTTACTAAAAACGATCCGAAAAGAAATATCGAAGTTATGTGAAAGAACACTTTCTTCGGTTTTCTTTCGTTCACGCTATCTCTCGAACGAATCAACCGATTTTGACCGGATTAGCGGTGATCGACGTGGTTTTTCAAGCTCAAGGGCGGATTAGTTTTTGGAGTTGATCGATGAAGCCGTTTAAAAGTTATTTCAAAAAAACACTTTCAAAAAAAAATTTTTTCCGATTTAATTTTATATCTCTCAAAATTTCTCAAGATCTATTGGTCTGAATCGATTCAAATTCATAGGAAATCTAAGTTTGAGGGAAGTCTTTAGAACGCCGTTTGGTAGATTCCGATCGGTTCAATCGTTCAAAAGTTATAAGCGATTCACATACTTACACACACAATCACACACACACACACACACACACACACACACACACACACACACACACACACACACACACACACACACACACACACACAGACATAGTGACAACCTCGCGGGGATAATCAGTGAAGCTTCCTGTGACCTTCAAACGTCGAGATCTGATGAAAACTCGATTTTTGCAAAACGGGGTGAAAAGAATAACTTCCCGATTTTTTAAAATCTTCGATTTTCTTAGCGGGAAGCTGAAAAAGTATCATGAAAAAACTCGACGAATCATTTAATTTATAATTAAGCTAGCGACAAGAAAATCGTAATTTCCGTATCAGTTTGGTGCATTGACACTACGTAAAACATAAAAAGAATAATCAGAGAAATTGGTAGATAAATTTTTTTTCTCTGAAACATTCTGAAATGTTAAAATAGTTAGTTTCGATACGTATGCGCAAAGATAGGTATTTGGGTAAGCTTGAAGTGACGTCACAAAGCTGGGATTATGGACGCATTCTTAACAAAACCGAGTATGTTGTTATCGGTCGAGTGAAGCGAGATCAGATATTATGTATGAGGTTTTGTTGAGAATGTATCCATAACCTCAGACGAGTGTCATTACTTCAAGTTTATTACCAAAATACCTACCTTTGCGGATTTGTATCGAACAAAATTTTTTGTAATATCAACGGCGAAACTCGGATTTGAGAGAATGCAAACAAAATTTATTAAAGTTTAAAGCAATATTTTTAAGCAGATATAAAAATCTTGTTTACAAGAATCGACTTGTCGCCAAGATTTCTTTTTTTTCGATTTATACTTTCCATGGCGGACGATTGTCGAAATAAACGAAACTAAATATCCTATAGTATTTTTTAGTATCCGTACGGGAAGGTAGAGACAGATAGAGAGAGAGATGTCACTTATCGATACGTGTGTGAGAATAATAAACTCAACTATAGCTGGCTAGATATCATTCATTTTACCCCTCCTAACTATAGCTCGAAAAGCTAAGTTTCGCGGTTGGTATTACAAAAAATAGATTTTCATATTTGCTTACACGACTTGAAAATTAAAAAATAAAATATTATTCTCAAAAAATAAGGTAAAAAAAAATCTTTTTTGATCTTGAAATATTCAACTGCTTATATTTTCGAAACTAAGCATTTTAGCAATAATAACGTTAAGATTAATTTTGTTTGTTACTATAAAAAGACTTAACAATTTTAACAACTCTCGCTTTCAGTCAATAATAATTTACTCTACCCTAAAAAAACGTTCCGAAAGAATATTTTCCGAGCTCCTTCCATAAAATACGAGGGCTAAAGCCGCAAAAGAGATAGAAATAAAGCGTAGCTTGGAGCCAATATCGATAAGTTAGGCCGTGCGCTTAGCAAAAAACATTAAGAAAGTAAATACTTGTGTGAGTTTCCAAGAGCTTACCCTCACAAGTCCTCTTACGAATGTACTGCGGCATTACACTGTATAAATATGTTAGTTTTTTCATACAACATATACCTTTCCAATTTATTCGCATTCTCGTTACGCGTTTGTTCCTCCCCCATGTACTAAAACAGCATTAAAGTATTACCCAGAAGATACTCTCAATACCTACTATATAACTATGCTACCTTCTATCTTTTACATACTCTCAATAGCAATAGCTGAGCAAAAACACTTGGGGATGAAACTTACGAGATATTTTAAGATTTTATCTCGATCTTATCTTCGTAGCGTTAGCTTGTACATTTTTTCTAGTAAATTAAATGGGTCTACAGAGTTTGGATTTTACGATTGCCTTAAGAATTTTTCTACCTAATGATAAAAATAATAAGACTTTACTTACTTGCATGTGTAAATCCTCATTTCAAATATTATCACTGTCATTGTGATTATAGGCATTCGGGAAGTTATCGGGCAGATGACTCGGACTGACGTTACAACTCGGATAGTGATGGTTTTGCATGTGGATGTTATTTATTTCAATCAGTTCCATAGCTTTCAGTTGATTATTCCTAGATTCATTGAACGCAACTGCATGTTCTGCCGAAATAGGAACAACATTTTCATCCGTTCTCTTATTATATTTGCTGTTGCCTCGCTCCATCATCCAACGGAGTCACGTTTTTTTCGGCCGTTTCATGAATAATATAGTCGGTAAATATTTCAAAAAAAACTAGACGCATCCAGCACGGCATTCGGTAAGTCTTTGGTCCTCGGAAATTCCAGTTGATGACTATCACAGTCATTGAAATAACGAACAGATTCATCAAAAATATGAATAATAGGTATTTGGCAATTAACGGAAGCACTAAAGATGTTGGCGATAAAATTTCACTGACTAATAATAAGAACAAAACAAGCGACAAGAGTATACTAATGCCCAAAGTGACTTTATCATCAGCTTTAGAACAACGTTTTCCGGCGAATCGTTATGTAAAATGTGATGTCAGTTTCTGTTGGAGCATTGGGTTCTGAATATACATTCAAAAATGCTGGCAGTTCAATGATATCCCAGGTACCACTTTTGCTATAGTCTGATAGTGATACGTAATTTTTATTGTCTAATAATCCCAGTGAGACTTGATCACCGTTATAAATCCATGAGCCAAATTTCATTGAGCATGTTTGTTGATCAAAAGGAAAATAAGTAACATCTATTGTGCATCAACTTTGATAAAGAGCTGGCGGTACCCATTGTATATTTCCGTCTGCAAATATGATGATATTGCTTTTGTAACGTACTTCATACTTTCCATCGGCACTGCAATAAAAAATTGTTAAAATACGTATAATAATTTAATGTGAATTACGATATTGATTACATCATTTTCGTGACATTATTAATTATTAACAAACTGCAGAAGTTTATTTATAAATTAAAAAATTACTTATTGAAAAGAACGATATCAGGTTTCCAAATCTTGTCAGGTGGTATTCTTAATTTTTGTATTCCTTGGTAGTCACTGGGTCCCATTGTAACTGATAGTCGTGCCAATGAAGTTCCAATCAGACATTGGATTTCATCATTTAATTTTTTTTATCCTAAAAAAAATTTTCATTCAGAAAGAATCAAGTTGTAGGCAAATAACTACTTAAGTAGTTTTTGATTATAGTGTCACGTGATTATAATAATCTAATAATCTAAGTGATACTTACTTACCGTTGAATATTGCAAATAACCTAATTAATTATCTGTTTACGGTAACATTTATTTTCAATAACATCAAAAATTATTGTCTGCAACGAACAAATAAATTAAAAAATAATAAATCATTAAAAAATATAATTATAAGCATATAACATCTCTTCATAACAAGCAAGATGAAGAAGAAAAAGACATGGAGTAAAAAACGCAGACGATTGATTAATTGAAGTGGATGCAAAGCAATAATAAAAAAGAATAAAAGGATGATAATTGTTATGATTATAACAATGATGCGTAGCCTGTTAAAAATACTTGTGGCAATAAGTGTTGAATGAACAAATTCACGAGCGCACGTGCGATTGAGTTGAGTGGACATGATGCGCCTCATAACCAAGAATAGCATCAGCATATCAACTCTAAGAAGGCAGTGATAGTGCAAGAATTAACGTTAAGATAAATAAAAGTAATAACCGAGTAGATGAGTCGATGCGCCAGTGCTCGAAGGACAGAGAAAGAAAATGAGTTTGATGATGGAGAAGAGGGAATTAAAAATAGAAATAAAAATTACCAAGTGAGGAAAAAACATTAAAAATAAAGAAGGGAGAGAAATGCTGATGGGATTATAAGTAATGCGTTGCAGCACGTGGCCTCAGTGGTACACCACCTTCAACTCGTCAAACCTGTTTAGCACACTGCTCATGCAAGAGTGCGGGTGCAACAGCCCAAAGTACCACCAGATCGATTTTAATGTTAGCCTTGATAGAATCAAAATTGAAATTCTGTATTTGCATTTATAATGTGTAATTTACAATTATTAATTCTGGCTTTTGATGAATATTTTATTCATTTATGAGAAGAATTAAGTGAGAAGTTATCAATTACTTGAGGGTACCCATCAATCTGTTGTTTTTGATATGATTTATTTAGACATAGAATCGATATGACTTGTGCTAAATGGGAGTATGTCTCTAATGATTAGATGACTAACTCGTTCTAGATGGAGATAAAGACGCAAGTAGATTAATATAAAACAATAGGTAGATCAGATGATCAATGGCCAGAGTAAATTAACTAGACCCATGATGAGTTGTAGTCTGAAGCAGAAAGTGTCAATGCTAAGTAAATGAGAGTTATTATGAGTTCATTGGGCCAGATAATGTATCAGCCGGATCTTGATGAGGAGAGAAGGACAATGAAGACAAGACAATTGATGAGTTAATTGGGTTAATGCAGAGCTCTTGATGCTTGAATGATTTCAGTAGCTTTGTTGATCGACGAGTCGCCCGAAGTGTTTTTGAGAATTGGTGTAGCGACGAATGGTGATTGGTTCACATTAACGTGCACCATGTGCTGGTAAGGCCTGGCTGTAGTTTAGCGTCCTGATTACAAGTACCAGTTACAGAAATCATAACATATTTACCCAGATATATCTCTGGTTTGAGTAAAAGAGAGTAATGTACGTTGATTGGTATAAAAATGAGGCGAGGTGAATCGATTCCACGTTTGTTTTTTTTCTTGGATCTACAACAACTAGATAAAACTCCACCCTCTCACTCTCTGCATCGTTGAGGAGCGTATATCCGATGGATCTTGAGACAGTGGATACAAGCCGCGTCACTCTGTAGGAAGAGTCGTGACGACTAGAACACACTATCTTTTTCTCTCCTTCTTTCTATCATTATCCAGCACTCTGGTTGTCTTTCTTTCGAGCGTTGTTGGATGTGGATATATAGATCGTGGAAAAGCGAGATATTATGCTGCAATGTGATTTACAGAAAGGATCATTTGACTTATAACATTCATCTGTACTGTTAGCAGTGTAACGATAACCAGACCGCATTTTAAACGCAATTGTCGAGTTAACGTCCTGTTGGACCTGCACACTCACGTCAAATTGACCTACATCATCGACAACAACAATCCATAAATACATAAAACAGTATCTCATTTACCATTCTCCATCAAATACTCGGCTATCATTTGGAATTTTCGCATTACGCCAACAACAATCATTCATACTTATTTGTTTCTCCACTGCAAAATCATGAAAATTTAAAATCAATCGTTGTTTACCAAGCAAACATACTTGCATTTTATTTCTTAAAAAGTTGTGCTAATCTGTCTGATACTTATAACAATTCAATATTTCTTACTTATACCAACAATAATCATTGATCAGAATCAATGTTATCGATAGCATTTGGATTACATTTTCCATCACACAATCGACATAATTTCGTTTATTGAAGATAGCATCGCCCATAAAAGCTTGACAATGAAGTTTAATTATTGAATAACGACAAGATAAATCAAACTTCAAATTTTCATATACTGGCTAGCTGACGTAAATTTTTTGCATCATCATCACAACAACGTATTTGCAGATATGTATCCGCATTTGCAAATATTATGCACGCAAGCATGTGTTGAGTATTGGATACACGGAGAAAACGATTTTCGGGTGGATCTCGTCCTCGAAAGCTGTAAAGTGGGACCCAGAAGTGATTTACAACCTTGGATGAGTCATGCACGCCCGTAAGAAGGCCCAGGACAGCCATGTGTCGATGCCGGAGATTACGAAGATCCGTACCTGATACGAAACTGCTCAGCCAGTTCTTTGGTGTGTAGGTGTACGTAGTATGTGGGTGCGTATGTACCAGCATCATGGTCCACTAAGCGAAGGTGGATCGAGAGCCCGTTTGTTCGTTCCTCACTTTTTTATTTTTTAATTCCTCCGTATTATTATTAATAACAATATTTAAAAGTTATTTATTTTCAGGTTTATCATGTGTTTGCGGTTGGATTTTTCCGCAATAATTGTTTGGGATATAAAATTGATTGTCGATATTATTCACCCATAATGAACCGAAATCTGATGATTAATAAAGAAAAATGAAATGAATAAAAATTGATTTTTTAGCCATATAGTGTGTACACATTGTATGGAAGAGCCAATCGGAGAAAGCAGTGTGTATTCATGTGAAAGCCGGCATCACATCATCCGAACACTCGATATATTGTACGTGTACCAGAAAGGACTCCCGCGCAGCCTAATGATCTTCGAGACGTCCGATTGCAGACAACAATCGATCCCCGTCATACATATATGTACTCTGTAGTACCCACGTATACTTCCGCCTTACTCAATTAGCTTAACACATGAAGCTAACACGTGAAGTCAATACAATATAATTAATATACCTAATGCTACTTTAAAGGTTATATATTTAAACCTTTTACAATTGAAGGTGAAAAATCCAAAAGTGCAAACCTCATAAGGCTCATTTATTTTTATTTTTCTCACATAAATTTTTTAGTTCAAAAGAAGTTTTATAGATTCGGAAATAATAATTTTGGATGAAAATTCGCGTTGTTTATCTGAAACTTTTTTTTTTCTGAATGAAAGTTACGGTGAGAAAAATTTTGATTCCTTCAGCTAAAAAATAAAATTGTTAAAAATTTTCAGCAAATTAATTACTTATTGCAACATTGCCCACTTTTTTCAAAAGAAATTCTTTCTCTCAGTACATGATTGATTATTAGAAGAAATAAAAATTATTAATTAATTTTTTACGGAGTATTTTATGATTATTTTTTAATTATTGACGCACATTTTTTGCACATAGCTAAAAAAATCTACTAATAATACGATTGCTTAATATTATTTTAACAGAATTAAGCGGCACCATTGTATTCATATGAGAGAAATGAGAAAATTTTTTTTGTTCTAATATTTTTAAACAGTTTAATTTCTCTGTTTTTTATAATCCATCTCACAAATCTACGTTAAAAATTATTCAAATAAGTTAATAATAACAAATTATATCATATTTATTAATAATTAATAAATTAAAAGATGAATAATTATTTGTAAGTATACACAAAAAACAAATTGCTTGCGCCAAGAAAATTTTAAGGAAAATGAAAGTTATTTTGCAGCAAGAAAAAATTTTTAAACTTTGACTTCATTCAAGAAATTTTCAATTTTCCTTAATATTTTCTTGAGTCAAGAAAATTTATCCTCCAGTCAAGAATTTTTTTTTTTCAGTGTATATTTAATTATTATTTTTCGTTTCAACAAACTGATATAATCACGTATATGAGCATTGAGGACGTCAATAATTCATTAATTTAATTTTTTAGCCCATCAATAATTTATTTTTATAGATTATTAAATTACACGTCATTTCCAACACAAATTTGGGACATCAACAATTTCTGTTTCGTTAATATAGTAAGAAATTTTTTCTTTCATAGAAAGTAAATCAGCGTCCACCAATCTTTTCGCCCTTGACAATACCATTCCAAAAGAGTCTCTGTACATGGTAGGATTATGATCAGTGCAAGTGATCAAAGCACAATAACTGTTGGTGTCCATTGCCAGCAACTTTTGAAAAAATGGACCTATCGGACATAATAATTCATCGTTAACAATAATTAAAATTTTACAATTAGTATTATTCTGAGAAATATACACAGAATCATAAAAATTGTCGAATCAACAATTACCGAATATATTTGGCGAACCATTCATTTGCCAGAGCTCGCTTAGTTTGTTTCCCGTTTTTAGGCCGACTACGCTCCAAGAAAAAGTTCGTGCATTTGGATAGCTAGCAGATGTAAAGTTCATTGAAAACGTATTAGGTCCGATCACAACGATATCAAAGTAGATGCATGTGTTTACTGTATGTCTTACTGGTGAAGCAGCTACAACATACCATCTGCCAGCAAGCTGTAAAAAAAGAACAAATATTTTTATAAAGTAACCGAACCGATTGCTTAGTTCTTAATAACTGGTATATTACACGTCTCATAACGCGAAAGTATTTGAGATAGTGCTCTATTCTTATTACGTCAAGGTAAAGAAATTTTCTGATCTTAAAATGCTTTCATCACAACCTTAATGTATTTATAAGATAATATGAGTAAACAAAAATAAAAAAAAGTTTGGAAAATCCAAAAGTGCACGCCTCATAACGCTCATTCATTTCTTAAGAAAAAAATTAATTGTGTAATTGATTAAAAAAAAATTAGGATGACGGTTGAACCTAAAGGTTATTCCTGGAACTTCCCGCTCATTTTGTTCTTAAGCGCTCAAAACTATACATTACGTTTTTGAGCTCTTTGAGCTCAAAAATATTTTTTTTGTGTCAATTTGAGCTCTTCGAGCTCAAAACTCTAATAGAAGTTTAATAAAACACAATTTTTTGAATTTTCAAACGGTAATAACTTTTGAATGAATGAACCGATTTTCACGCGGTTGGCGGCATTCGACGCAGTTTTTGAAGCTTCATGAAAAATTTTCAAGTTTTAATCGATCAAGCCAGGAATTTTGAAGTAATTCTGAAAAAAACACTTTTTTTGGTTTTCTTTCGACAACGATAACTCACGAACGAATCAACTGATTTTGACTGGGCTTGCGGTGATCGACGTGGTTTTTTAATGTTAAGAGCTGATTAGTTTTTGGAATTGATCGATAAAGCCGTTTAAAAGTAATTCCAAAAAAACCTCATTTCAAAAAATTTTTTTTTGTAGTTTTTTTGAGATTTCTCAAAATCTACTGGTTCGAATCAGTCCAAATAGTATTCAAAATCTAAGTTTGGTCAAGCCCTTTCAAATGGCACCAACCGCGACTAAATCGGTCAAGCCGTTCAAAAGTTATAAGAGGGTCACATACATACATATATACATACACACACACACACACACACACACACACACACACACACACACACACACACATCAGGACACGGATGTTACCGGAAGTATCTTCACCGCTTTAAGCACGATGATACCCCAGAGTGCCCGTCCTGTCCAGGGGTCAATGAAGATGCGGAGCATGTTTTCTTTGTGTGTCCACGTTTCAACCAACAGCGTGATGAGTTAGAGAAGATTCTGAAAAAGAGAACCCAACCAGAATCAATAGTAGAAGCAATGTTGTCGTCAGAAGCTGCCTGGAACGCCACAAGCACTTTTGCTACAAAAGTGTTTACAGAGTTGCGATCCATTGAGAGGAAAAGAGCGAAAGACAGAATCTAGAAGAAAGAAATAACATCTTAGCCACCAGAAGGAAGAGCGGCAGTTAATTCCTCCCCCCGCGAAGAAATGCCTTACGGCGGTACCATGGGGGATCAGAGGATAGAAGAGAAAGGGGTTTAGGGTTTAGTGGGTAGGGGCGTCAGCGTCGAGTTTTAGTATGACGCTGCGTCGAGTCGCCACATATCCAGGCCAAACAGCTATGCCTAGAATCCGTAAAAAGGATTCGCCCCCTAAGGAAAACACACACACACACACACACACACACACACACACACACACACACACACACACACACACACACACACACACACACACACACACACACATACGTACAGACATACGGACATCATCGCGAAAACAATCAGGGAAGCTTCCTAGGATCTCAAAACGTCAAGATCTGATGAGAACTCGATTTTCGAAAAACGGGGTAAAACCAATAACTTCCCGATTTTTGTAAATTTTCAATTTTCTTAGCGGGAAGTTAAAAAAAATTATAATTAAGTAATTTCTTACAGAGTATTTTTTTTTTAATTTTTTTTAAATATCGGCGCCCTTTTTTCTTAACATATGCGCACGCAGTCTAAAAAAATCTAGCTTGATTAAGTGGCGCCATAGTTTTCACGTGACAAATAAGAAAAGTTCATTTGGCTTTGTACGGTTGTATAGTAGTGAATTTTAATAAAAATTCAATTTAAAAAAAAAATACGTAAACTAGGCCACTAATATGAAATACGGACCCAGTTCATCGAATTCTTAAACTAATAAAAAAGGTCTGGTCTTGAAATATCAATTTGTTCGGGAGTAATCGTTGGTACATCCAAAATGGGGTGACACCCGGACGTCCAGGTAAAATTTTTTCAAAACGTTTTTTTTTTTTTTTTTTTCAAATTAGCAACATGAAATGATTTTAGAAAGTAAAAAATGGTTTAATTTAAGTGTTTTTTCGGTGTACATCTACTTATATCATTGTATAAGTGTACTATGAATGTAATAGAGGCATTTAAAAATCACAAAATTGCTTGACCTTGACGAGTCGAGTATAAAGCACAACCTCACGCGCTTCGCGCTATGAGGCGTGCAAAAGCACTCTAAACAATTCATCTCATATTTTCTAAAAAATTATACCTCATTACTTTTTAAAAAAAAAAAGTTTATGAGAAAAGTTTTACTTGAACGTCTGCATGTTTTTACATAATTCATAGTATGTAATCACGACAACTCTCCAAAAAAGTGACGTATTGAGACTGGGTTCATTTTATTAGCTTCAGAATTACAGCAACTGGTTCCGTATTGTAGATGGTTGTAAAATTCGGTGTCATTTATTTAAAATAAATTAGGGGTGTGCGAATAATTCCCACTTACGAATTATTCGTTCCGAATCGAATATTAATATTCGATTCGAATTATTCGAAAGTTCCCGAATAATCCGAAATTCGACGAATAATTCGAAAAATTTCGAATAATTCGAAAAATTCCGGATAATTCGAAAAATTTCGAATACTTCGAATTTTTACCGAATTATTCGTGAATTATCATATTATTCGCAAATTTTTAAGTATTTTAAATTTAGAGTTTGTTATGTTCGATATTCAAATATAAAATTAACAATTGATATACATTTTACTAGCTGTTTCCTACCCGCTCCGCTTGGCGCTTTATAGAATTGCATTTTTTTATCTAGACTTGGATAATTGAATTATTGATATTGACTTGCACAGATTGAAAATTGGCTCATCGAATTGGCATTTACTTTTTATCCATGTGATTATTCTAGCTAATATAAATTGTAACTTATCATCTGCAATCACTATAACATTCCCGTGGCTTTCTTACAAAAATAAACGATAATTGACACATGGAAAAAATATTAAATAAATATATAATACATATAATCTTAAATATTTTTTAAGATATAAGCTCATCCTTAAGTTAAGCTCATCGAGACCTTTCATTCGAGTACACACAAGATTTTTTTCATATATTTTATATATATGATGATATTTCTTATATTTATGAAATATACATAATATATGGAAAAATTCGTGTGGGTATTCAAATAAAAGGTTTCGATAAGTGTAACTCTAGGATGAGCTTATATCATTAAGAATATCATCAGTGGATAAAATACAATGTCATTTCTTAATTATTAACATTTATCAGGTAATGAGCTTATCTTGATGTTACGCTCATCAAGAGCTTTCATTTGAATACCCACACGAATTTTCGATATATTTTATATATTTCACAAATATGAGAAAATATCATATGCAAAAATATATGGAAAAATTCGTGAGGGTATTCAAATGATGGGTCTCAATAAGTGTAACTCCAGGATGAGCTTATGTCGTTAAAAATATCATCCGATAAAATACAACATCATTTCTTAATTATTGACATTTTTAAAGATATAAGCTCATCTTGATGTTACGCTCATCGCGACTCTTCATTTGAGTACGCTTCTCTTAAAATGTTAATTATCAAAAATTTAATTAATCAATATTTTTACAAATTTCATTTGTTAATATTTAACCGTTGCCATGGTAACTGTTGCCAAAGTGGTTGTTATAGCAGCGATAAGCGACAACAATAAAATCGTCAAATCAATTTTTTAATAAAGGATTAATTGTCTCAAGAAGTCCTAGTTTAGAAAAAAAAAACATTTTTTTACATTCTACTCACCACTCTGACACAACCTGACAGAGATGAACATATATTGAAATTGAGTAATTGTTTTCTCCGAGTAATTGATTTTTAATCAAAAATTATATTATTCATAAATATCATATTTTTATATACGATGTAATGGGGAATTCAAATTGGAAACAATAGAAAATCCAATCATATTTCGATGATTCGCGAATTGTTCGAATTATTCGAAAATTTTCGAAGTATTCGATTTTTTTTCGAATCATTCGTCGAATTTCGAATTATTCGATTTTTTTCGAATTATTCGGAATTTTTCGAATTATTCGTCGAATTTCGAATAATTCGAAAATTCGAATTATTCGATTCGAATTTCGAATTGAATATTAATATTCGATTCGATTCGAACGATATTCGCACATCCCTAAAATAAATTAAAAAAAAACTTAAATCAATTTATTTTTGAAAATCTATTTATGTATGTAAATAAACCATGCATCAGAGCTCTGTCGTCTGGTCAGAGTGTGTTTGCGCTTTATTTTTCTTATTTGAGATGAAAATACCGCGAAATATTTGAATTTAAAATTAAAGCACAGTTTATTGTGAATACACCTACTTGCACTTTCAATTAAAAAGTTAGTAATACGACTTGCTTCTTTAAAATTAAATGAGCGTTATGAGGCGTGCATTTTTGAATTTTTCAAACTTTATTTCAATTTTTACCTCGCTAAGATCGAAATTTTTAACATTGCTGTCACAGTGAGAAGGACATCTGCCTGAGCATAATTGCAAATACAGTAGAATTAGGCCGATCAAACTAAGTTGAAAACTTCTTCCGAACATTTTTTAAAGACAGATTAAAAGTCAATGCTATTAAAGTTAGTTTGTTGTAATTGAGAACACTTGTTTTCATTAATCGTCACCGACACTTTGTTAGAATGACGAATGCTAGAATACACTGAAAAATAAATTGAAGTATATATAGTTGAAGTATACATAGTTGAAGTATATATATGTATAATGCTAAAAAATATGTGTAAAAAAATCCCCATGTTTAGCTGATAGCATTGTACTATGATTTTTATTGGTCTGATAATTTTAAGTGTAGCGGGAAATTTTTTTTTCTAAGTAAAGATAACCGATTGATAATATCAATGTATTTGTTAATTGAATTTTTGAGTGGTTGGGTTTTTTGAGAATGAATATTTACATCAATAGTACAATAATGCTTTAATCTATGGTGGGGAATTTTTTTTAAATCGGAAAAAAATGATTAATAACGAATCATTGTGTTAATGACAAGCCTGGGGCATAGTCGTTAATATATAGTTTAACGTCGATTTTGTTGCACTAATAAATAAATAATAATTACTAAAATTTATAATTTAAAGTCACCATTAAGCTGATCGTTCGAAAAAGGTTATTTTAGATAAGTTTTTGAGAGACAACTATTGCAGCGATTATTCTGAAATTGGCAGACCATATTTATTCATACGTCAGGTTAACATACAAGTTTTTTCAAATGACAATCTTCAATATTCTTGTAGTTATTAAGTATCTCCGTATTGATAAAAACAAAAAATTTTCCCATTAGAGCAATGATTACAGCGTTCACAAAACCCGAAAAAAAAAAAATGTTTGTGAAACTAGAAATTACTTCTGATACAATGACTGAGAATAGAAAAAAATTGAAATAAAAAAGGCGAAAGTGTCATCATTTGTCTGCACGTCAATATTATTACAATTACAATTTTTGTCAAATCAAAAAAAAATAGAGGGTCATTGCATTGAGAACTAATTACAAGAAGAAACAGAAAAAATTAAATTGATAACATGGCTTGTTATTGAGTTATAATTACAGCAATTTTAAAAAATAATTGTACTTGTTTTGATAGTAAGTACGCTACGCTGCGATATAAAAAAAATTATCAATAAACAAAATCGATACATTTTAAAGTCAATTTATTAAAAATTTTATAAAAAATAATAGGCGATACTTAAAGCATGAATTTTGTAATAATATCATAAAGTTTGTTAACACTATAGCTCTAAAAAACAAAAAACAATTAATCTAATTAATCTAAGGAAACAATAAAACCTGGAAAAAATTAAATTTTTGAAAAAATTCAAAATTAAAAACAAATTTAAGTTCCAGAAAAAAATTTTTTTTGCTCAATAAAAAAAAAAATTTTTGTTCAATAATCCGAATTAAAAAAAAATTAAATTACGAAAAAAAGTTTTCGAAAAAATTTGAATTAAAAAAAAATTTTTTTGGATTTGTATAAAAAATTTTTTTTTACTCGAATTTTGACAGAAATTAGAAAAAGATTTATAAATTGTAATTTCTCAAATCTCTAAATACGCTATTTTGTGATGTTTAAACGAGTCAAAACAATTTATTTTTTTATTTTCATGCAATATTAGAAATAAAAAATTTACTCCGCTTAGTGAAGTTTATTAATAATATAATTTAAATCCTTCCCAGAGTGAATTTCACTTCCGGAAGGAGTAAATCAATTGAAAATCATCTACTCCGCATTCACTCCCAAATCACTACTAATTTTTAACGTGTATAAAATTTTATTAAACTGAAATCATCAGACATCTGAAAATTATTAGGCTTATTGTTAACAAACTAATTATAAAAAAATTAAAAGAAAAATTTCTATGTATAGAATTAAAAAAATTAAAAATGTAATTTTTCAAAAATATTTTTTTATTTCTCATTAAATCGATGAAAAATAGAAAAAATGGTATGTACAGATAAATCCGCTTAAAAAGAACCATCTCTTAAAAATAAATAAAAAAAAGTATTGTACCTGTCAGTATGTTTTGGCAAGTTCCTGACCGCGGCACCTGGCGTCGAGTCCTTGAAACATGTAAAGGACTACCACTTCTTCCGGATGTCGGGGGACCCCGACTTGTGTATGTTGAGATTCTCCCCCGCAAGTCACCGATCATTGACTCGCACTGGCGTAGTCTTGAGTAAATCCTTTTTCTAAGATAATATTACGAATTTTTTCTTTTTGCATATTTACTGTTATGATTATGTTACGCAGAATATATTAAGTATTTATAAATTATTTTTAACGTGATTTCAATAGTTAGTAAGAGCAAATAATTTGTAATTATAATCAGGTATTAGAGATGATCATCGTCGTGATTTAAGATGATATATGATATTGATCATAGATCGGCGATTACAATCTCTCGGCTACTGAGGTTGCTCTTGCTCTTTTATGATACAAGATTTATATAAATACATACGTATTATAAGCTTGTGGAACATAAGGTGGCAATTCTTGAGAAATAATGACTCTATAAAACGTTTTAAAATTTATTTAAAATCAATATATTAAGTTGAGTGAATAACTTAATACAGTTTTATTTTTTTACTTAAATATGAATTATGTGAATTGTTATGATTTTTAAATTATAATTTTTAATTTTAATAAAAAAAAAATTTAGATTCTAATATTAATTACCGGGTACTGTATAGACAACCTAAATGCTATAATTTAATTTAATTTTTAAATTAATGTCATTCTTTTCAAAAAATGTAATTCATTTTAAAAAAGTTTTTTAAATTCCGGAAAAACAATTTTAAATGAAAATTTGCAAGTTGTCTATCTAAAATTGCTTTTTTCCGAATCAAAAAAAGTTTTTTTCAACAAGAAAATTACTGTTAAATAAATTTTGATTTCTTTATCTTAGATATAAAATTGTTAATAATTCTCAACAAATTAATTTCTTATTACAACAATGTTAATTTTTTTCAAAAGAAGTTTTTTCTCTCAGTGTATTTTATTAAAGTTATAAAAATTTTTTTATCGAAAGAAATACATCCATAGCTTACCACTAAAATTTCAGACTAATTTAACAATTAGCTCACGCATAAAAACGATTTTGTTGAAATAACAAAAGACGGGATAACTGAAAAATATGTTGTGGTTACAAATGAGTATAGTTATTGCAACAAATCTACTAGTTGCATTAACAAAATGTTTCAAGTTGTAGTAACAAACCAGTTTGTTAAATCACAAAATCAATTTGTTGCTCTAACAAAATCATGTTGTTGCTATCACAAAATGACTTTGTTGCTGCAACAAAGTGATTTTGTTGCTGTAACAAAGTGATTTTGTTGCTGTAACAAAGTGATTTTGTTACTTTTTGAATGTATTCTTATAATATTTACTGTAACAAATTTATTTATTATTCCAACAAATTCTCATTGTTATTCTTACAAATTCTCTTTATTACTTCAACAATTTGTCGTTGTTACTCCAACAAATTCTCTTTGTTATTTTAATAGAATAATTTTGCCGTTTCAACAAAAAAATTTGTTATACTAACTAAAGTATTTTGTCGAATAAACTAAAAGATTTTGCTATAGTAACAAAACTGGTTTGTTGTTATAACATATTAATAACTTGTTATAACCTAAATTTTGTTATTTTAACATATCATTTGTTATCCCTCTGTTAACAAATCCATTTGTTACCACAACATATCTTAAGTTATCTTAACAAAATTTTTTTCTGCGTGCTCCTTAGCGATTTTAATTTACATGGAAATGGAATTATCAATTAAGCTTCAGCTAGCTAGCACCTAAAGCTGGACCATAATTTCTCATATTTTCTAAAATAATATTGTAATTTATCAATAAGATCAATAAAGAGTGCGAAGAAGTGATCAATACTTATTATTGTAAGAAAAAATAAGCCACATCATGAAATACAATTATTGCCTCATAACTTTGTAAATATTAAATTAATCTTGAAATAATTTACATATTATATACGGTGTCGGATGTAATGCTTTTAAGTTGTTCTGGACGTTGGAAGCTCAAGTGTCGGAATAATTTTACGATTGTATTTGTAGTTTTTAGATTATAAGGGAGGATGTTAGGGTTACAAAAGTACGTGACATTATAATGTACTTTATAAGTAACCGCATATGCAAGTACCTACACCACAGAGACCCAGAGTGTGTATAAAAAACGGATATAACATCGAGAACGTAAACTGCCATGGATTATTGTCGTTTCATATTCACGAGTCGTGGCGATCATGAGCTCAAGCTGCTTATTGTCTGGCACTTGCTTGCTTTTGCTTTTGAGGTGGCCTCTTATCTTAAGTAGTTACTTTAAATGATAATTTATAAACTACATTGTTTCTACAGTTCAAAAAAATTATATAATATTCATGAGAATTTGAAACGTCTGTATTCTTAATGTCATCTACACAGAAAAAATAGTTGATTTGAACCAAGAAAATTTTTGTCTTCGAAAATTTACTTTTGCATTATTAAACTTATTTTTAATTCAAGAAATTAAAAAAAAAAAATTAATATTGTCAAAGAATTTGGATGGAGGAGATGAATTTTTTATTGGAAAACAATTTTTTTTTAATTAAAGGGTTAGGTGGGTTTCAGAGGTTTAAAAATAAGGGTATTTTTACAATTTTTTTTTTTTAGTTTGTACAATCATATATTTTATTTAATCAACTCAGCTTATCAAAGATACATATTTAAACAGTATTTTGTGGAATTTTTATTTAAAAATTCTGAAAACTCAGCCGTTTGTACCTCATCTTCCTTGACGTCTCAAAAAAAAAAAAAATGCTCTTGCCGTGGACAAAATAATTTATTATTGGTTCATCTAAAATCAAAGAACCAAACATATGTTACGTCCAAAACGTTGAACGTAAATTATTAATATTTATTTTGGTCCTGGTATTTTTCAACCACTAGACCGGGAACCCAGAAATATTGTGAAAGGATATTGGTATTTTCTTTTTAAATAAATTGACTCACTGCAAATTTAAGAGTTATATAATATATTAGAATTAATTAAAAGTTACAAAAGTTACAAAGATAAATTATAAATGCTTCCCAAAAGTTCTACTATTTCAGATTTATATTAATATTTAAAGTTTTACACATGTGAAACTACAATAAGTTTTAACACATACCTTTATTGTTACGTCGACACACGTGGTTCTTTTGGTCGATTAATATTTTTATTATTTAACGTGGTTAATTACACCGGTCAACACGATTTTTGGGTCTAACTTCTACATGTTAAATTTTGGTTTCTCCTACCACAAAAATAAGGAAAAAAATTTTTTTTCCGATTAAAGTTTGCTTTTGTAGAAACTAGGACAATTTTCAATTTTTCGGCGTAGATGATTGATTTTGATGGTTTTTCTACACTTCCACTGTAAATTATAATTAGAAAACATTTTTTTAGATAGAAGAGTCTTTTTTATTCAAGATTTGTGATAAACAATGATATATAGATGTAAAATAACAAGAAATTAATGTCTAAAAGTGAATATTTTTCGTATTTCTTTTATGCTCGTATGAGCTCTCTCGTACTAAGCCCCAAATGTAATCTCCCATCATATTCTCGTTGTACTGCCCTTGATATCGCCGTTCAAAGTCCATCACATCTTGGTGAAAACGTTCTCCTTGTTCCTCGGAGTAGGCCCCATGTTGTCTTTAAATTCGTCCAGATGAGAATGTAGCATATGAAGTTTATGAGACATTCTGCAGCCCATAACTTTAAAGCTTTCAAGCATTTTTTCAATCAATTCTGCATAGTTAATAGCTCTATGATTCCCAAGAAATCCATCAACTACTGCTTTAAAACTTTCCCAGGCTGGTTTTTCACGAGCATTGAGAAGCTTCGTAAAGTCATCACTCTTCATTATTTGTTTTATTTGCGGTCCAACGAAAATACCTCCTTTAACTTTAGCTTCAGATAATTTGGGAAAAAATCCCCTTAAATATTCGAAAGCTTTAGAGCTTGGATCCAGAGCTTTTACGAATTGCTTCATTAGCCCTAATTTTATATGTAACGGTGGCATTAATATGCTTTGAGGCTTTACGATTGGTTCCGACTTTACGTTATGTTTCCCAATCTGAAATTCGACGCGATCAGGCCATTTACGCTGTTGATAATGAACTGAGTCAGCTCTGCTGTCCCATAAACAAAGGTGACATGGGTATTTAGTATATCCACCTTGCATTCCCATCAAGAAACCAACCATTTTAAAATCACCGATCACTGGCCATTGGTATTCTGTGTATTTTAATTTTTCTAGTATGATTTTCACACTATCATAGCTTTCTTTTAACAATACAGAGTGTGCTAGAGGAAGACTAGGCAATTCGTTTCCATTGTGGAGCAGAACTGCTTTTAAGCTTTTTGAAGAGCTATCGATAAAAGCCGCCAGTCAGATGCTACAAATGGTATTCCGATTTCATTAAACAAATCAGTCACGTTGTTGCAGTAACAAATACCGGCTTCTTTTGTAAAACATGAAAAAGTTTTATGACGCTCTCTTTGATCAGTTATTTTTACACCATCTTGAAGCAAGTTCCATTGCTTTAGTCGTGAACCTAGAATCTCTGCTTTATTCTTTGATAAGTTCAGGTCTCGTACTAAATCATTAAATTCACTTGAGCTAATAAAATGTGGCCCAAAACTTTGCGATTTTGTCATGAAATCACTACCATCAGTGTTGGTTAGTGGTGCACTGGATCCTGTTGAACTTTGTGACGCTTGAACTTCAAAGCTATCTAATCCTGAACGTGCCGGTACAGGCAAATTTTTCGTCGTGAGGTATCGGAGATGATGTTGAAGGAAGATCAGGATAAAAAATCTTTTCTGCATTTTTACCAGATCGACGCTTACTTGGATTAACCATACAAAAATAACAGTCATGGACGTGATCACTAGGTTCCCTCCAAATCCTTGGCATCGCAAACTTCATGTGTCGATTTTCTCCTCGATACCAAGCTAGAAATAACAAAATTACAACGGGTGTAATTAAAATTTGCTCGACAATTTTAAAAATCTTAAATTTTGATTTTTTACCTTCTAAAGTATTTTTACAACTAACGCAGGCGAAGTGAGGCACCCAATTTTCATTTTGATTACTGATTTTCAGGTTAAAATAGGCTTCATAGGTTTCGCAAAGTTTTAAATTTGTTAATAAAGCGAATTTTTACTTCTAACTTTAATAAATTCACTGCAAATAAAACAAAATGAATCAACATCATTTTTACACTGTTTTGATGCCATTTTCCAACTGAGTCATACACAAATATAGTTGTTACAGCTGTAATAAACAAGTTAACATTCACTACTGTGCCTCTTACAAATAATAATACAGTTTACTTTCGGGTTAATCAAAGTGCTGCCATCTTTTGTTCATGAAATGAATTAAATCATACTTATCGTCATAAATCAGATCAAAGCAAACTTTATGAACTAAATATGAATATTTAAGTGTTTTTCAGTGTCTAGAATCAGAATTTAAGCAAGAGAACAGAAACCCAAAAATATTTTTGTTGACCTGTGTTATTTATTTAATTTTATTGAAGTTAAATAGGACGTTGTTTAAAATATTATTACAATTTTACTTTGAAACAACAAATGAAAACTTATTCAAAACCACTGAATTTAGTTTAAAATAAACTATTTAGCTGCGTGAGAGTAACCACGGTCACTAGCTAATTGGGCGATCCGCACACTTCGGGGTCAGGATGACGAGAGAGAGTTCATGCGAAGTTCTCTTGGGACTCGAATTTTCGGGCGTTTCCAAATTACTATTTGGGGGAAAACAGTATCCAATTACCTGTCTATTTTCCTTAGTTTCTACCCTCTCTTCCGATTTTTCTAAGATGTTCGCTTGAACTCCCTTCCTTGGGCCCAGAGGGCATGATGTGCCTCTCTCTCTTACTTATAGGCTAATATATCTATGTATTGGTATACGTGTAAGCACATTTACATGCACACAATTACATAGTTTTTATTTAACTAAGTCTTATTTTTTTATTTATAACTATTACTAAACTTATTTATTTATTTAGCTTTTTATAAATAATAATATTCATTTCTTATAATTATTTATTATTCTTACCTAATTATTTATGTAATTGTTGTTATTTTTTTTTATATTATCAATTTTTTAGTAATTATTTAAATATTTTCTATTGTTTAGTTGTTAGTTCCTATTTCTAGTAATTATTTAAGTATTTCCTATTTATGTTAATGTTATTTATTTATTTGTTGTTAACTTTTATTATTAATTTTAGTTCT
This sequence comes from Cotesia glomerata, assembly GCF_020080835.1. Lineage (NCBI taxonomy): Eukaryota > Metazoa > Arthropoda > Insecta > Hymenoptera > Braconidae > Cotesia > Cotesia glomerata. The sequence goes on along the minus strand of NC_058163.1, from coordinate 5,790,522 downwards.
TTAAAATTATTTTATTTTTAAAAGTTTTAAATTTATTTTTCTATTAAATTTAATCCTATTTAAACGTTTAAAAATTTCCAAAGTTCTTTTCTAAAATGCTGTCAATACAGAGGGCAATAAAACTCCCATTTACTTAAATACTTAGGATTTTTAATCTTCAAAGAACTTGAATCTGCCTAATGACAGGAAATTTTTTGACGAGACCGGACGAGACACTTAATGCGTTTCTGATTATCAGTGTCTGCTGTAAATTTTATTTCTTTTTAGAAATATATTTTAAAAGAATAAAATTATATTATTCAGACAAATAAAATAATGTTAAAATGAGACCACGACGTAACACATATTTCGTTAGTACATGGATAAATCTTGTTATTGGATGAAGGAGAAAAAAAAATTAAAATTTGAATTTTTTACCGACTTTGAACAAAAAAAAACACATTTTTTGGTCAAATTTTCGTCCATTGGACGAAGATTTTTTTTTTTATTACAACTAATTTTTTCGAGCAAACACATGGCGAATACATGGCAATAGTATATTACACTACAAGGGCAGAAAGTTTGAGATTCCTGCACTGTGCGCCATGATGCCCGAGGCGAAGCCTCGGGCATCATGGCGCACAGTTCAGGGCTCTCATACTTTCTGCCCGTGTAGTGTATACTATTTCTTTATTTTCGGCCGAAAGTACGCTGACTTATAAATCAATTAGCGTTAAAATTAAATGTTTTTAGTATGTTTTCGATGCCCGCCCGACATTTGCGGCACGAGCGAAGCGAGTGCGGCTGGTCGAGGGCGGGCATCGAATACATCTAAATATACATAAATAATAGTAACTTTTTAATATTAAATTAATTCAATTGAATTGAATAGTCTTATTTTTATTAATATAATTTTTGATTACTCACATACATTAAAATTATTAATTTTATCAGAATTTTAATTACTTTAAGTAATTTATCATATATTTTAAATTAATTATTGCATGTTTTCTTTTTCATCACAACTATTACTAGAACATGAACAATAAAAATTATTTATAATGTTACCATTAAAAGTACAATTATTATAGGTATTATATGTGTCTGCATAAGAAGATAAATTTAATTTTTTTTCTTTAGCAAAAGTTGTTGAGGGGTTAGATTTAAGTCTCTTTTTTGCTGGTTCAGTTTCTTGCTCCTGGAGAAAAACGTTAATTGGTGATTTCATAGTAAAGTGTGTAGGCTGAGTTACTTGTGGTGATCTTCGAACATCCGTTGTAATCACAGTTGCCGTTGTTTTTGTTAATGGCAGTGATGATGTAGGTTTTTAGGGTACATTTAAATTATCAATAGCAACTTAATCTTCAGTATTCAATATAAAGTCATCTTCAAAATCTTGGTCAGCATATTGTACATTTCCATCGTTATTTGGCGTAGTTGAGGAGTTTGAGCTAGTTGATGGTTTTGAATTATTATTAATTTCACGAACAACTGTACCAGTAATTTTATCAAAAATTCTTTGTCTTGTTTTTAGTGAATTTTAAACATAGTCTGTAAATTAGTAAAGGAATAAATTAGTAAAATAGAAAAATAGAATATATAAAATTTATATTATAAATAAAAAATGGAATCATAACCGAGTGCTATCGATGCCGATTTCCAACCACCTAGTTGCTTTAACATAGTTGTATTGGCACCTGAGTCAGATAATAATGTGGCAGCAGTTCTTCGAAAACAATGGCCAGTGTAACGTTTTGAATCGGGTAAATTTAGATATGATGCAATAGCTTGAGGTGTTATCCCAATTGTGTTTCTCCCAATATTTTGGTGAACGCATTTTCCTTTGCGATACTGTATAAAAAAATGCTCAGAAAATGGTTCCTTTGGTCTCAAGGACACGTACTTTTGGACTTTTTTATAAAAAAACTCTCCAACTATAAACTGTCTAGGCACATCATTTTTTGTCTCGTTAACAGACACGAGATACCGGTTGCCAAGATCTTCTACGTCTTGTTTTTTGAGATTATAAATTTCTTGACATCGAAGAGCCCCAGAAATACCAAATATCAAGATAACCTAAAATTGAAATAAAAATATCAATATCCATATTTTAAACATAGTAATATAGATTTATGCAAGTTAATATTTTTACTAACCTTTTGATCCAAATGTGTTGCATCTGGCGCATCATTAATAAATTTTGTAATTTCAGTCCATTTCAAGACTAAAGATTTTTTAGGTCTATGACCTTTGGAATTGTTTTTAACGAGACTTTTTAAGTTTTGAAACTTTCCAATGTCTATATTATCATTCGCATTTAATGTCTTTTTTAACATCGACCATATAGACCATATAGTCGACGGTTGTAAAGTTTTACTTAATTGTTTAAAATAGACAATTAAATTACGTTCATCAGAACTAGATAAAGAACCTTTGTGTTCATCTAGCCATTTTTTGTATGCATCGTAATTTGATAAATATTTATCTGCAGACTTTTTAGGTAACGTATCTGTTCTTATAATTAGATTAGCTTCCGTATCGAAATTTCTTAAAATTTCCTCGTCGTCCGAAGAATCATCTGATGATGATAACGCATTCATTTTTTTAATTTTTATTATTTTTCACTTGATATAATTTTTTAGAACATAAATTTCAACACACAACGACATAAGAATCCACAAAAGCAATTTTATGGTTAGGCCTGAGTACGCAAAAAACCGCGTCAGCTCTGGTGAATGTTTTTTTTTTTCGCTGCCTCGTACATCAATTCAGTGCACAACTAGTTTCTTTCAGCACACTAGAGCAGCGCGCATGCACGCCCCTACCAAAGCATAAATGTCGGACTTTGTGATTCCCAACAGAAGTACCAAGTACGTACTTTCGGCCGTGAATAAAGAAAATACTTTAACCTGTTATCAAATGAAATAAAAAATGCTCTAGCGTTAACTAAATCAATTAAATACTATCTAAGAAAATGGTTAGGGGAACCTGGGGCACAAAGGCCCCCCTGGGGCACGACGGCCCCCCTCAAAAATTAGATAAAAATTTTTTTTTTAATTTCTCTCAAGTTACGACCTCTGTAATGTTTTTGTGATATTTTGGGCCAATATGTGATGTGGGGCATAATGGACCACTCGAAAAAAAAATTGTAGTCAAAAAAAATTTTTGTTTTTTTTTAAATTGTGATAAATTTGTGGTAAAATGATTCAGAAAAAATTTAATTGAACTGAAAAATTTTACAAAAAATTGAGTCATACACGGGATAATGGTACACGACAGTCCCTGGCATAACAGCCCCTCTCATAAATTAGGTAAAAATTTTTTTTTCCATTTTACGTCAAGTTATGACCTTTATGATGTTTTTATGATATTTCGGGCCAGTCTGTGATACGTGGGGCATAATGGATCACTCGAAAAAAAATGACAAATTTAAAGAATTCATTATTTTAGGCTTTTTCAGTTCAATGAATCAGAATGAATTTAATTAAACTGAAAAATTTAATGAAAAGTTGAATTATATAGCTTATAAAAAATTGAAAACACAAATTTTTGAAATTAAAATAGTAATAATTATATTATTAATCATTGATCACGGTATCCTCTGCACCAGACAGAAAGCTTATCTCAAAAATTTATTTGAATTCCTCCAAAGATGTCTTACTCTACGCAATTCATAATTCTAATTTTAACTTGATAAAAATATAAAAAAAAAGGTCTGGTTCAAGATATTACGTATTTTAAAAGCTGAACATGAAAACTCAACCTGTGATTTCAATCAATGTAAACTAATGTAACCAATTCATTGCTAAATAACATCTATATTTTTTCTGGTACGTGGGTTTAAAACCTCTGAGCGCAATAAAAGAAATTAATTATATTTTTAACTATTATCTATTTAAACTAATTAACAGCTTAAAAATGAAATTTATAATAATTTTTTAAGACATTAACAAAAATGAAACTTTGAATAAAACATGAAATATAAATGTTCGATGATTAGGAAATAACATCGAGATATTTTAATGAATATACGATTATTCGTAATGATCACAGACATATTCGTCAGAATAATCTTCGCCAATACCTGCGCAAAAATCATAAGACCATTTATTACAATTTTTACATTGAATCCATGACTCTGAGGACTCTGAGGAAATTCCATAGCAATAAAGACAATGGCAATCATCATTTTTATATTTTAAATGTTTTTTTTTTTCAAATTTTTTGATTTTATTTTATTTTTTTTTTTTTTTTTTTTGTTTATTTGAGGTCTTTTTTTTTGCTTCATGTTGATTTTTTTTTCTGCGAGTTCTCGGCGATACTCAAGATTCATAAGAATCGTGGTTTTCCCTCGACGCCGTTTTCTGGGAGGAGAATCTCTAGATTTTGATGGTAATAGCTTTAGTAAAAAAAAAATTTTTAACTTCCCGCTAAGAAAATCGAAGATTTTCAAAAATCGAGGAAGTTATTGTTTTCACCGTTTTGCAAAAATCGAGTTTTCATCAGATCTCAACGTTTGAAGGTCACAGGAAGCTTTCCTGACTATCCCCGCGAGGTTGTCACGGTGTCTGTATGTGTGTGTGTGTGTGTGTGTGTGTGTGTGTGTGTGTGTGTGTGTGTGTGTGTGTGTGTGTGTGTGTGTGTGTGAAAGTATGTGAACCGCTCATAACTTTTGAACGGCTTGACCGATTTCATCGCGGTTGGTGCCATTCGGAAGGGCTTGACCAAACTTAGATTTTGAAAACAATTTGGACCGATTCAGATCAATAGATTTTGAGAAATCTTCAAAAAACTGAAAAAAAATTTTTTCAAATGTGGTTTTGGAATAACTTTTAAACGGCTTAATGTTCCAATTCCAAAAGCTGATCAGCTCTTAACCTCAAAAAACTACGTCGATCGCCACCAGTCTGGTCAAAATCGCTTGATTCGTTCGAGAGATATCGTGAACGAAAGAAAACCGAAAAGTGTTTTTTCGGAGTAACTCCAAAATTCCTAGCGCGATCAATTCAAAATTTAAGATTCTTTGTGAGGCTTGAAAAACTGCGTCGAATGCTTTTAACCGCGTAAAAATCGGTTTATTCATTCAAAAGTTATTGCGGTTTAAAAATTCAAAAAATAGTGTCTTATCAAATCTCTATCAGACTTTTGAGCTCGAAGAGCTTTAAATCATAGGAAAGCAACCTCTTTGAGCTCGGAGAGCTCAAAATAACCCATAAATTGTATTTTTGAGCTCGAAGAGCTCAAAAACGTCATTGGTGCAATTTTAAGCGCCTAAGTATGGAATTAGCGGGAAGTTGCAGGGATGGCCTTCAGGGTCAACCGTTTTCCTAATTTTTTTTTATATGATGTTTGGGAGTGGGCCGTCGTACCCCCCAAAAAAAAATTTTTTTTTTCGATTTTTTGCGAAATTTCGTCTGATTCGTTCGAAATAGATGGAAAATAAATAAATTTGATGGTTACAAGCAACAAAAAGAAAAAATCGGCTTAAGGGGGCCGTCGTGTCCCAGGCTCCCCTAATGTCTAGTCAAGAGCAACTATTAACTTAATAACTTTATAAATATTTTTATATGCTTCCTGAGTAATTGGTTTTGAAAATATTATTTTATTATTATTATGCTTTACTTGTACACCTTTCGGTTTTTACAAGGCTGATTCCTCTTTTTCTCCTAGCTCTACGCTTTTTCTATTTCTCATATTGGACCTCAGCAAGTCCCACCCGACACTTCATTTCTACTTTTAATTTTTGCGGCTGTGGACCGACTTGTGCTTTCTGTACCGTATTCATCCTGAACCTCACCTTCTCAGGCTGTTGGAACAGAATCATGGGGAAACCACAGAGAAATCCCATGATAGTACAGTCGGAGCTGGGCTAAGTCTACAGTGATTGATAAGAAACTCTTCTTTATTGACCACTGGAGCATTAGGCCCCTCTCCTAGTGTGCAGAGATCCCTCGCGCTAGCCAACGCTGACTAAAGTGGTCACCCATTCAAGTTGTTGCTTAAATGTGTGATCGCCCAAGTCAGACGTGTGCCGCCCGGCTATCTCTGCCACTTCCAGAGGCTGGCAACGTAACGTAACGCATATATTTTGAATTATAATCACTGAAAAAATATTGGTGCGTGCTGGGATCGAACCCGGGTCCCACTCTTTCGAAAAGCGAGCACCGAGCCGACCAGGCCATTGCCAGCCCTTTGTTTTTGAAAATATTTATGGTGCTTTTCATAAAATTTTTTCGCTTCATAATTTATCCTTAAATGTTAGATTTATTAATTACTAAGTTTATGTTGTTAAATAGGCATATATGATGGTATTTCATATAAATCATATATCCCTATTCACTCCTCCCAAACCTATGAACAGGAAACATTATGTTTTCCTCTATAGGATTTAAATGTACTATATATTTGTATGTATGTATATTTATCTATCTTTTGGAAATAAATAAATAAAATAAATAAATAAATAAATATACTAAAAAAAAATAGTAAAAATACCCTTTTTTTGAACCTCTGAAACCCACCTAACCCCTTAAGGTAAAATCTTTTTCATCTAAAACTATAAGATTTAATTGAGTTAAAAAATGGTATTTACAATTCAAGAATTAAATATTCAACTCAAAAGTGTCGATATTCTTAGTTTTAGAAAATAAACTTTTTTACATCAGCTGTAGAGCTTGAACCCTGCTTGAATCAGACCGAGTCCAACCATAGGATCCGCTCAGTCGAAAGAGAGATATATTTATTGATATATTAGAAGTATTTAATTCTGTCGGTATTCTAAAAGCGGCGCTGTAGTCTTTTTGATTAAAGCCAAAAACATCATATTCTTGAGATTAACTATTTGGCTTTAGAGTAAGTAAAATATCTCTTGCGTTGATAAATTGAATTTCATTAAACAAAACAGTCTTTTATTTGAAAATAGATATGAAAACGATTGATTAAAAAATAATTTTATACAGTAAAAAGACGGACTGTTTCTACAAGAAATGAAAAATTTTAATAAATTTGGAATTTTGATAAATTCAATTTTTTCTAATATGGAAAGAAATTTCCGTCATCGTGGTCGTTTGTTGACACACCATTGTATTCTTAATAGACCTGTTGCTTTGCTGAATCAAATAAATGCTGGTGCAGTGTAAAAGTACAAGAACTACGTCACAGAAAAATGTTAAATATTACTAATATCATATAGTGAGATATATCTACTTTCCACGAGGGTGGGTTCTTTTTATTGCAATTTTTTTTTATTATTTGTCTTGACGTTTTCCCGCACAGAAATAAAAGCTTTATCTTAACTCGAAAAAACTGCCTTGGCCCAAGAGAGTTTCCAAGAAGAAAAACATTTTAATTCAGATAAATATTTTTTCACTGTTGACAATTTCGATTTTAAAATTTTTTATAATTCTTAGTCTCACTTATTTATTAGTACAAAAAATTATTTATGTAATTAAATATAACTAAAAAAGTTATAAATTAATTTTAAAAGTCTAATTTTATTATTTGAATTTTTCCGAGTATGCTATCAATGAAACTAGAAAAAAAGTTTTCGTTGATGCTTTGTTAGTAATAATTTATTACTTATAAAATAAAATTAATTTTCTATGTTAAAGTGTTGAGATGAATAAGTATAAAACTTTATGATTACTAAAATGATTTTATCGCGTCAGAATTATCTCAGAGAATTTAAACTTGGTGAATCAGATGAAAATATAAAAAGCACTTTGTTTATCTTGGAATATAACGAGGGAAAAGAAAATGGAAATATAGTATAGATGAAAAACAGGATAGCTTAAATATAAGACAACACGCACACATGTATTATATAATGGGATTGTGGTACAGCATCTAGATTTCGTAAGGGTAGTTCCCCTTATTTTTTTTTTTTATTTCATCTAACTTCCCCTAAAATTTTTCCGACAAAAGAAAAGATCCAGTCTGCCTATAGCCTTCTTTCGTTCATCATGTGCTCGTATCATTTTTTATATTTGTTTATAATTTTTGGTTTTTTTTGTGCTTGTGAGTAAGAAAATTAATTAAAAATCACTAAGTTTTAAAGAATATTTCGTGGCGTTTTCTAAAAAAATTCTGTTCTGTTGTTCAGGTTTTTGCACGGAGGATGAAGAAAGGTTGGTCCGAGATTTGTTCAGAGGATACAATAAATACATACGGCCGACCCGAAATATGACCGATAAAGTTCACGTGAACTTTGGACTGACGTTCGTACAACTTATTAACGTAGTAAGTGTTTAAAAATTTGTTTGAAAAATTATAAAATTTTGACAACTACGAATACATTTTTTTTAATGCTATGAAATTTTAAATATTAATAAAAATTTTTGTGTAAATTAATTTGAGATTTTGAGGAAAATGAAAATTCAATATGGCAGTGAAGTGTGATTAATGTAAAGTTATAGTTAGTTGCATATTGATTTTTTCGGTGATTCGAGAAGAGAGAAAAATTACATTAGGGTGAAATGAGTCATCAAATTCTGGTGGATTGGAAGTCCACACGTGCATGCGCAAAATAAGACACGTTTGATAGGAAGTAAATAAGGAAATTTTAGTTTGTTTATTTTTAAACGGCTAATCGATATTTTGTTACAGTATATTTTGTTATTGAATAAATTCGATTAGTTATCAAAAAATGAAAATAAAAGTCCAAAAATCTTTAAAAAAAATAAATTTGATTTTGATGGAATCAAAAAAAATTGACGCGCTTTTCAATCTCCAAAAATTGTATATAATCAAAATTCAATTGCTCAAAAATTTTACAAGAAAAAAAAAAAAAATTAGGAAAACGGTTGACCCTGAAGGCCATCCCTGCAACTTCCCGCTAATTCCATACTTAGGCGCTTAAAATTGCACCAATGACGTTTTTGAGCTCTTCGAGCTCAGAAATACAATTTATGGGTTATTTTGAGCTTTCCGAGCTCAAAGAGATTGCTTTCCTATCCTTTAAAGCTCTTCGAGCTCAAAAGTCTGATAGAGATTTGATAAGACACTATTTTTTGAATTTTTAAACCACAATAACTTTTGAATGAATAAACCGATTTTTACGCGGTTAAAAGCATTCGACGCAGTTTTTCAAGCCTCACAAAGAATCTCAAATTTTGAATTGATCGCGCTAGGAATTTTGGAGTTATTCCGAAAAAACACTTTTTTCGGTTTTCTCTCGTTCACGATATCTCTCGAATGAATCAACCGATTTTGACCGGACTGGTGGCGATCGACGTAGTTTTTTGAGGTTAAGAGCTGATTAGTTTTTGGAATTGAATCTTCGAGCCGTTTAAAAGTTATTCCAAAAAAACCACATTTGAAAAAAATTTTTTTTTCAGTTTTTTGAAGATTTCTCAAAATCTATTGATCTGAATCGGTCCAAATAGTTTTCAAAATCTAAGTTTGGTCAAGTTCTTTCGAATGGCACCAACCGCGATGAAATCGGTCAAGCCGTTCAAAAGTTATAAGCGGTTCACATACTTTCACACACACACACACACACACACACACACACACACACACACACACACACACACACACACACACACACACACACACACACACACTCACACACACACACACATACATACAGACAGACACCGTGACAACCTCGCGGGGATAGTCAGGGAAGCTTCCTATGACCTTCAAACGTCGAGATCTGATGAAAACTCGATTTTTGCAAAACGGGGTGAAAACAATAACTTCTCGATTTTTGAAAATCTTCGATTTTCTTAGCGGGAAGTTAAAAATTACCATCTTAATTTTGAATCCCAATGTAATGATTTTAAATGACGTGTTTTTCAACTATCATTTCGTATGTTTTTTTTATAATAAATGAAAAAAACCCCTATAAATTTGAAAAACTACTCAAGTAAATATTTGTTTGCAACTTAATTCTTTCTGAATGAAAATTTTTTTTAGGATGAAAAAAATCAAGTGATGAAATCCAATGTCTGGTTGGAACTTCATTGGCACGACTATCAGTTACAATGGGATCCCAGTGATTACCAAGGAATACAAAAATTAAGAATACCACCCGACAAGATTTGGAAACCTGATATCGTTCTTTTCAATAAGTAATTTTTTAATTTATAAATAAACTTCTGCAGTTTGTGAATAATTAATAATGTCACGAAAATGATGTAATCAATATCGTAATTCACATTAAATTATTATACGTATTTTAACAATTTTTTATTACAGTGCCGATGGGAAGTATGAAGTACGTTACAAAAGCAACATCATCATATTTGCAGACGGAAATATACAATGGGTACCGCCAGCTCTTTATCAAAGTTCATGCACAATAGATGTTACTTATTTTCCTTTTGATCAACAAACATGCTTAATGAAATTTGGCTCATGGATTTATAATGGTGATCAAGTCTCACTGGGATTATTAGACGATAAAAATTATGTATCACTGTCAGACTACAGCAAAAGTGGTACCTGGGATATCATTGAATTGCCAGCATATTTGAATGTATATTCAGAACCCAATGCTCCAACAGAGACTGACATCACATTTTACATAACGATTCGCCGGAAAACGTTGTTCTATACAGTTAATTTGATAGTGCCCATAATAATGGTATCATTTTTGGTTATTGGAGAGTTTTATTTACCAGCGGAAGCTGGTGAAAAAGTCACTTTGGGCATTAGTATACTCTTGTCGCTTGTTTTGTTCTTATTATTAGTCAGTAAAATTTTACCGCCAACGTCTTTAGTGCTTCCGTTAATTGCCAAATACCTATTATTCATATTTTTAATGAACCTGTTCGTTATTTCAATGACTGTGATAGTCATCAACTGGAATTTCCGTGGACCAAAGACTCACCGAATGCCGTGCTGGATGCGTCTAGTTTTTTTGAAATATTTACCGACTATATTATTCATGAAAAGGCCGAAGAAAACGCGACTCCGTTGGATGATGGAGCGAGGCAACAGCAAATATAATAAGAGAACGGATAAAAATGTGGTTCCTATTTCGGCAGAGCATGCAGCTGCGTTCAGTGAATCTAGGAATAATCAACTGAAAGCTATGGAGCTGATTGAAATGAATAACATTCACTTGCAAAACCATCATCATCCGAGTTGTAACGTCAGTCAGAGTCATCTGCCCAATAACATCCCGAATACCTATACTTACAATGACAGTGATGATATTTATGAAACAGTTGTCAATAGAAGGCAGTCGGAATTGGGCAGAGATCTGGAGCATCCGATGATTAGAGAGACCATTCAAGCTGTCGATTTTTTAGCAGAGCATTTAAAAAATGAGGATTTATACATCCAAGTAAGTAAAGTTTTATTGTTTTGATTAAAATTTGAAATTAATAGATTTTGTTTCAGTTATTGTAAAATATTAATCAAATGCTTATTTATTTTCAGACAAGAGAAGACTGGAGATATGTTGCAAAAGTATTTGATCGTATGCTTCTTTGGGCAATTTTCCTATTTACAGCAGCAAGTTCAGCGTCTATTTTGTTAAGTGCTCCACACATTTTCTCATACGTTGATCAAGATGAAATTATTAGAAAATATCAATAACCTTATCTTATACATTTCTAGCAAGTGAAAGAGAAATTTAAATTTATAAATATGTATTGGCTCGGATGTTTTAAATTTTTATACACATATAAATTTTTTATATATGTCTTCAGATTTTCGATGTATCCTGGTGTTTTTCTGCTGTACTAACTTTTCGAGAAAGGTATATAATAATTACTTTAATTTTTGTTAGTTTCTTACATAAAATGTGATGAATAACCATTTCATCGCATTTTGCAATTATTACAAGCTTCTGTTTATCTTCAATACAATATATTTCTTTACTTAACCTCAAGAAATATTAAAAAAATTTAGAATTAAGTAACCAATGTCAACCTCAAGGTATTGTTGAGCAAAGCAAGACCAAAACCAAGAACAAGTCCAAACCATCTTGGTAACGGTCTCTGTCTTGCTTGTACGGCCTTGATCTTGCTAAAATACTTATAATCTTGGTCTTGGTTTGAGTCTTGCATATTCAGTCCTGATCTTGGTCTTGCTCACTTATCAATTTACTATTTTATATGTTTATATACTATTTACTGTTTATTAAAATAAATAAAGAGTTCTATTGAAAAGCATAAAAAAATCTGAGAAACAATTAACCTTGCAGGTTATCCCTGGAGCTTCCAGCTATGTACGAATTCAAAACACTCGGTAAGTTGTTTATTCAAAAGTTTTGAACTCTTCGAGCTCAAAAATACAACTTGTATACTTTTTCAAGCTCATTGAGCTCAAGAATTTAGTAGTTGTAATGATATGTGATTTAACCAATTTTGATGTGGTTCACGGTAATTGACGAATTTTTTTTTTAGTACAAAAAGATTATTTCTTAATCGCTAAGTAATCTGGACAAAATTTAGAAGTTGCTTAAAAAAATCACTTTTTTTCGATTTTTTTCATCAACGATATCTCACGAACAAATCAATCACAATTAATGGTCTTATTATTACTAAGGTAATAACAATGTTTTTCTTTTTTTTTTTTTTGATTGCAATGAAATATAAATCTTCTGCCTGAATTTTTGAATTAAAAAGTATCAAGTTATAGTATATTATACTACTTAGGGCAGAAAGTTTGAGATTTCTGCACTGCGTGCCATGATGCCCAAGGCGTAGCCGGCGCGCAGTTTTGAGCTCTCAAACTTCTGCCCGTGTGGTGTGTACTATTTTTTTCTTTATAGCCGGTCGAAAGTACGAAAAATATTTAATGTACTGCATCGAAAAAAATTAATGCCTGCCCCCGACATTTGCGGAACGAGCGAAGTGAGTGCTGCTGGTCGGGGGAGGGGGGGGGGCAGCCATTAAATAAAAAAAAAACAATGTAGACAATTAACAAAAATTTGATTTGAAAAGTCTTTAGATTAAATAAAACTGAAATTTCTTGAATTCAACAAACAAAGATTATTGTCGGTTGAAAATAAAAATTTAGGACGACGGTTGACCCTCAAGGCCATCCGTGCAACTTCCCGCTCATTTGGTACTTAAGCGTTTAAAATTACACATTACGTTTTTGAGCTCTTCAAGCTCAAAATATGATTTTTGTGTCATTTTGAGCTCTTCGAGCTCAAAACTCTAATAGCAGTTTAATAAAACACAACTTTTTGAATTTTTAAACCGCAATAACTTTTGAATGAATGAACCAATTTTCACGCAGTTGATAGCATTCAACGCAGTTTTCAAATCCTTATAAAGAATCTTTGGGTATGAATTAATCGAACTAGGAATTTCAGAGTGATTCCGAAAAAACACATTTTTCGGTTTTCTTTCGACAACGATAACTCACGAACGAATCAACCGATTTTGACCGGGCTGGCAGGGATCGACGTGGTTTTTTGATGTTAAGAGCTGATTAGTTTTTGGAATCGATTGGTAAAGCCGTTTAAAAGTTATTAAAAAAAAACATTTCAATAAATTTTTTTTGTAGTTTTTTTGAGATTTCTCAAAATCTACCGGTTCGAATCGGTCCAAAGTATATTCAAAATCTAAGTTTGGTCAAGCCCTTTCGAATAGCACCAACCGCGAAGAAATTGGTCAAGCCGTTTAAAAGTTATAAGAGGGTCACACACACATACACACACACACACACACACACACACACACACACACACACACACACACACACACACACACACACACACACACACACACACACACACACAGACATACGGACATCATCGCGGAAACATTCAAGGAAGCTTCTTAAGACCTCAAAACGTCGAGATATGATGAGAACTCGATTTTCGAAAAACGGGGTGAAACCAATAACTTCCCGATTTTTGGAAATTTTCAATTTTCTTAGCGGGAAGTTAAAAAACATTAGGAAAACGGTTGACCCTGAAGGCCATCCCTGCAACTTCCCGCTAATTCCATACCTGGGCGCTTAAAATTGCACTTATGCCGTTATACAATTTATGTGTTGTTTTCAGCTCTCCGATCTCAAAAAGATAGCTTTTTTATGCTTTTGAGGTTTTCGATCTAAAAAGTCTGATAGAAGTTTGATAAAACACTATTTTTTGAATTTTCAAACCGCAGTAACTTTGGAACGAATGAACCGATTTTTACGCGGTTGGCGGCATTCGCTGCAGTTTTTTAACTCCCATAATGAATCCTTAAGTTTAAATTGATTGAACTGTAAATTTCGGAGTAATTTCGAAAAAACACTTTTTTCGGTTTTCTTTCCTTTTCGATATCTCTCGAACGAATCAATCGATTTTGACCGGACTAGCAGCGATCGACGTTGTTTTTCAAGGTTAAGAGCTGATTAGTTTTTGGAGTTGATCGATAAAGCCGTTTATGACATGATTTTTTAACAATATGGATCAATTTGAGAAGAAATTCAAGAAAATAAAAATATCAGAAAAATTATCTTACTTTCTCAATAATCATATGCCAACCGGGCTTCAGAAAATAATAGTTAGTTCGAAATTTCTTTCAAAATTACGTTTAAGTCCACTGTAATCGTGGGACTTGATAGAGTTCGTAATTTATTGCCATTTTTTTTTATTATAAATTACAAAACAATCTATATATTTTATGGTATACTAGATAAAAAGTATAAAAAACAATAAAATTTACTGTAGACTACGTTAAAATGTGTTGAAAATAAAACACAATAATTATTTTATTTACCGACAGAAATGAGAAGGCTGTGCAATGTGTCCAACGATTACCCCAAATTTAACGGTAATTTTAAAGAAAATTTTTTTAATTAGAAAACCTTTCTTTATATTTGGTGTTAGACTTCAATAAAATAGAGGGAAAAATATGAATACGCAAAATATTTTATTCCGACAAAATCATGTATTCAAGCTATCACCAATATTCTCATCTATCCTTTTTTCAACGATAATTTATAATTTTTGGTTTGGATTCGGTCAGTAGAGTTTCTGGATTGATTTCTCTCATTAATATTCTCAACTCCTTACCGAAAAATTTTATTTTTTAATTTTGAATACTCCAATAAAAAATTGCTTCACGAAATGTTCAATTAAATAAATTTATCTATTTGTAAAAGTGTCTACTTATCATTATTATTTCCCAAGCATGCAAGCTCAGTTTATGCAGGTAATGATATTGTATCCTGTATATTATTTGTTTATGCCAATTACTTGTCGACTACGTTTCGATACTAACAATGCTATTTTTTTGCAATAACTGTAAGTGTCAGTTTTTCATATGTTCGTAATCTTGAAACAATCGATGACACCGTTTGCAACTAATAAATTACTACTCTAGAAAGAGCAAGATATTTTCATGTCATCAGATAAAAAAATAAAATGCATGTTTATGTGTTTTGATGCTTTTCATTTTCACTTGCTGCTGGAAACCAATAGTATAACAAATAATAGCTGGCATTGAACAACCAGTATTGTTATCAGACTATTGCCGGAAACTGTTGTGCTTCGATGGAGTTAGTAAAAAAAATGATTTGGTTATTGTTTGTGATAAATACATTAGACAAAATATCCATTTCAAGTGCATCTCTTCCATCAGAACTTGCTGCTCAAGTGGTAAGTAATTACTCAAAGTGAGTAATAAGACCAATCGATACTGAATTCTTTTTTATTGACAGAAAAATATACTGAAATCGTGTTTTGCTGATAGACTTAACCCAATAGCCATCAGCGATGATTTGAGTGACATCGTTTATAAAGAAATGGCCGACTTTCCAGTTCTCGTGATCAGTGAAGGCTTTAAAGCTAAAATTATCGAACCGTACTTTAATCCAAGATATCCGACATATGTGTTGGCGGTGCATTCAGTAAAGAAACTAAAAACAACTCTCCAGGAATTCGCAACTCTGTCTACATGGAGCATCGACTCAATTTTCTTCGTTGTTCGCTACAGTGAAGTCAATTGTGATGATGACGGACGGAAAGTTCTCGAAATTTTGAGGAAAATGGATCAATTGGCGGCTTTCTACATCTGCTTCAAGCCTGGGAAATCAATTGATGGTACGAATACGATGATATACACAGTAAATCCGTTTTCAAAACGTGCTTCCCTGCCCTGGAAAGAAGTTCCTCACACGCGACCAATCTCCAAGTCTTATCAAGATCAAAATGAAAATAAACGATCTACACTTTATAAGCGGCCATACGAAAACGGTAATTAATCATTGTTTTTATATTTTATAAATAATATTGATCAGTATTATTCGTTTTTAGAGTCAAAATTGTGTCTCAGCTTGAAGTTTGAAAAAACTAAACATCTTGACGACTACCCAGTCAGCGCCGTCATAGAATCATCTTCAAAAAAAAAAAAAAAACAGTTTCACAACGAAACTGTCAAATTAGAGAACGTCCGTAACAGTTTACCATTTTCGTTCTTCAGTTATTTTGCAACATTATTCTCAGCTCTGAACGTCTCTTCGGTAGTTAACGTCAAGAGAGTTGGTAATTATGCTAATAATGTATCATTATCCGCTTTGAATTCCTTAATCAACGGTACACACGACATCTGCTTAAATGTAAAGTTTATTTCTACGCCTGGTTATGAATCAGTTGATATTGTCGATCCAAACGCTCAGAATGAGCTGTTAATATTATCTCACAAGAATGGCGTCCAAAAGTCAATTAAAAATAGTCAGTACACCTCGATATCAAATGTTTTAATAGTTAGCTTTTTTGTCCTATTAATATCTTATTGTTAGAATTAATATTTAGATTTATTTTAGAGAAAAGTTGTACAGGACAACGTCACTGTACTTAGTATACCTAAATATGTATACATGTCTGTATAGTATACAGTTCACTGTAAAGTCCTGTATTCAGTATACCTGGTAATGTTTCCACTACCCCTTGACCCTTAATGAAGTAGTGGGAGTATACTGAGTACTGAGAGTGCTAGATGTAACTAATAATTTTTCTGTTATAGTTAGTCGAGCTGAACTCTTTCACCATCAAGTGTCAATTGTCCAGATTTAGAGTCACTTTATTGCAAATAATTTAACATTATTTTTTCTGTCAGTTTAACCTCGTTTAATATTGTTTGTTTAGTTAAATTCAGTGTGTAGCTAATTTAATATTAATTAATATACTTATTTTTCCTTTTGTATCAATAAACAATAATTAAACAATACCTGAGTAGTTATTTCTAACACTTATACTATAATAATTATTAATAAGATAAATAATCTCAACAATTTTGATGCTGCTGATGTCGATAATGACCCTGAGTATGGTAATAGTTTTTTAGACATTTTAAGATTTATCGTAAGTGTTGGGATAATGACCCCTCTATATAGTCTTTCGATGCGAGTTATGTTTGTTGTTTCGATACTGTTAGTATTTATTGTAAGTCCTGAAATACAGGGTGATATACATCAGCATCAACAAAACAAGAATATGCTTATCCATCAAGTATTAAAGATTTGTTCGACTTAAAGTATAACGTTTGTATTAGCCCTTATTTGAGAAACGCTTTTATAGATAAAAGAGACGACTTTAATACTAACTTAGATCTTCAACACTCTTTAAATTGGCCTACTGAAAATTGTAACGAACGAATTTTAAATGATTCTTCCACAGCTTGCCTGTTTTTTAATCCAATATAGATTGAAATGACCTTTAATGAACACGAATTTCCTCTAACATTTACATATGAAATCAGTAGGTACCTTTTCTTCTGGTCAAGAAAGAATTGGCCCTTGAAAAAGCAGGCTGATATTGTAACTTTGCGATGTCACGAAAGTGGTTTTATGAGATATTGGTTAAAACAAGATATTTATTTGCCATTGAAAAAACTGAGAGAAAAAGAAAACAGTAAGAGTAAGAGTTTGTCTGAATTCATTCCTACCGAATTTGAAGATTTAAAGTTCTTGTATATTAGCTTAGCATCGTTGACACTCGGGTTATCGGTTTTTGCTCTAATTGTTGAAGTATTAATAGCTAGAAGAAAAATACGGCTGCAACGAAGGTTGGTTAACGAAAGACGGCGCCGAATAGAAAGTAAATTACAGAAATTTAAGAGAGATAATTCAAATGATAGATTCTTACAAGATAAAGTTAGAATTGTCAAGGGGCGGGTTTTTATTTTGCCATAGTGTAGCGACTGAAAGTTTTCAGGGTTATTCTACTAGTTAATAAAAGAGCAAATTGCAGCGTGTTTATATTCACTGTTTTAAAAATTATATTTTTTTAATTTTCATCAAAATCCTGAATGAATCTAAAGTGGGGGATATTTATCTTCCCGTGTGAAAAAAAAATCGACTTAAAATTGTCGTTCGTTTAAGATCTTAAACGTGACACAAACCAAGACTATTTTAAGACTCTTTTAAGACGCCAAAAAAAAAAATTAGGAAAACGGTTGACCCTGAAGGCCATCCCTGCAACTTCCCGCTAATTCCATACTTAGGCGCATAAAATTGCACCAATGACGTTTTTGAGCTCTTCGAGCTCAAAAATATAATTTATGGGTTATTTTGAGCTCTCCAAGCTCAAAGAGATTGTTTTCCTATCCTTTAAAGCTTTTCGAGCTGAAAAGTCTGATAGAGATTCGATAAGACACTATTTTTTGAATTTTTAAACCACAATAACTTTTGAATGAATAAACCGATTTTTACGCGGTTAGAAGCATTCGACGCAGTTTTTCAAGCCTCACAAAGAATCTCGAATTTTGAATTGATCGCGCTAGAAATTTCGGAGTTATTCCGAAAAAACACTTTTTTCGGTTTTCTTTCATTCACGATATCTCTTGAACGAATCAACCGATTTTGACCGGACTGGTGGCGATCAATGTGGTTTTTTGAGGTTAAGAGCTGATTAGTTTTTGGAATTGAACCATCAAGCCGTTTAAAAGTTATTCCAAAAAAACCACATTTGAAAAAAAATTTTTTTTCAGTTTTTTGAAGATTTCTCAAAATCTATTGATCTGAATCGGTCCAAATAGTTTTCAAAATCTAAGTTTGGTCAAGTTCTTTCGAATGGCACCAACCGCGATGAAATTGGTCAAGCCGTTCAAAAGTTATAAGCGGTTCACACACACACACACACACACACACACACACACACACACACACACACACACACACACACACACACACACACACACACACACACATACATACAGACGCCGTGACAACCTCGCGGGGATAGTCAGGGAAGCTTCCTGTGACCTTCAAACGTCGAGATCTGATGAAAACTCGGTTTTTGCAAAACGGGGTGAAAACAATAACTTCTCGATTTTTTAAAATCTTCGATTTTCGTAGCGGGAAGTTAAAAATTCCGAGAGCAGATTTTTGAAATTTTGGTTCTCGGATTTGTTGTGAAAATTAATTTTTAGACATTTTTTAGACGATTTTACGACTTTCTAACCGCAATATTTTTGAGTAGGATGTTTTTAAATTGAATTTAAAATTGTTAAAAAATTATCATCCGACAATTTTGAGACTTTTTTAGGACGTTCTATTTTAATGTTCCGGGGCTCTGTCGCTGTTAACTCATCTTAAAATAGTCTATTTTTTTTTAAGACTAATTTAAGATCATTTTAAGACAATTTAATGACGTTTCTTAATAATTTTCCGGAGCTGCCGTTGTGATATCATCTTAAAATAGCCTGGAAATTTTTTAATAATTTTTTTAAGACTATTTTAAGATTTTTTAAAAACTATTTTAAGATTGTTTTATGACTATTTTAAGATTTTTTTAAGATTTTTTAAAGACTATTTAAAGACGGTCCATAATTATGTTCCGGAGCTCTGTCGCTGTGAGCTCATCTTAAAATAGTCCCTAAAAATTTTTTTTAGACTTCTTTAAGATCATTTTAAGACTATTTAATGACGCTCTATAATAATTTTCCGGAGCTGTCGCTGTGATGTCATCTTGAAATAGTCTGACAATTTTTTGATGATTTTTTTAAAACTATTTTAAGATTTTAGTCTTAACATAATTTTTAAATAGTCTTTAAAAAATCTTAAAATAGTCTTAGAAAAAATCTTAAAATCGTCTTGAAAAAATCTTGAAATAGTCTTAAAAAAATTATTAAAAAATTTCCAGGCTATTTTAAGATGATATCACAATGACAGCCCCGGAAAATTATTGTGGAGCGTCTTTAAATTCTCTTAAAATGATCTTAAATTAGTCTTAAAAAAATTAAAAAAAAAAAATTTAGAGACTATTTTAAGATGAGCTAACAGTGACATAGCCCTGGAACATTAAAACGGAACGTCTTAAAAAAGTCTTAAAATTGTCGGATGACAATTTTTTAACAATTTTAAATTCAATTTGAAAACATCTTATTCAAAAATATTGCGGTTAGAAAGTCGTAAAATCGTCTAAAAATTAATTTTCACAACAAATTCGAGAACCAAAATTTCAAAAATCTGCTCTCGGAATTTTTTTTTTTTGGCGTCTTAAAAGAGTCTTAAAATAGTCTTGGTTTGTGTCACGTTTAAGATCTTAAACGAACGACAATTTTAAGACGATTTTTTTTTTACACGGGTTATTAACCCAGAAAATATGTAACTGTACGTTTTCGATGAGTTAAATTCGAATTTTTTGTCAAACAATAAGGCAAACTTCAAATTTCTTATACAATAATCAATATAACTATGCTTTTAATACAAAACACAACCTTTTATGAAAAATAAAATTGTTTGATAATTACGTGATAAGTAAAGTAAAATATTAACTATCGCGAAAAAAGTATTTTCATTTTTAGAGGGTAAGAGTAGGTTTTTTCCCTTAAAAAAAAAAAAATAAGAAAAAGTGATCTTTCGAAAATCACATAAAGTTAAAAAAGATTTTTTCAGTAATAGTTTAATTAATACACTGATAGAAGGATTTGTTTATAGTTAAAAATATTTGTTAATATTTAACAAATCATTTATTAGAGACCACTTTTTAGTCCTTAACAAATATTTCTTAGTATTTAAAAAGATTTATTAATATTTAATAAATTAATATCTGATTTATTAAATACAAACAAATCATTTTAAATACTAAGAAATATTTGTTTGATACTAAAAAATGGTCTCTAATAAATGATTTGTTAACTATTAACAAATATTTTTTTAATACAAATAAATCCTTCTATCAGTGTACCATGTAAAAAAAGTCGATGATAAATCGATTAAACATACAAAATAAATATTTAAACTTTGGATAAGTTTGAAATTTTATCGATTCCACTTAGAAGTTTATTTTCTACGACAAAAACAGTAAAAAATAAGCAAAATAGAAATATTTATAAATGTCTTATGATTGTTGAGTAAAGATTTCTCTGTAATTAAGCACTTACTAGTTAACTAATACTTACCTTTTTTAGCGGCAGAGATAGCCATTAGACATGCGTATGACTCTGGCGATCACCCATGTTAAGCAGCATTTACTGTTATCAGTACTTGGATGGGTGACCGTTTAGTGAACGCTGGCTAGTACGTAGATCTCTGCGCACGCTAGGAGAGTGGACTAAAGTTCCAAAATAATCGATAAAAAAGAGTTTTTTATTAATTATCAAGAACTTAGCCCTGTTCCGACTGTACTGGCATGGGTTTTTTCTGTGGTTTCCCCATGTCACTGTTCCTAGAGCCTAGGAAGAGGTGAGGAACAGGGCGAATGCGGTACAGAAAAGCACAAGTCGGTCCACATCTGCAACAAAAAGACAGATATGAAAAACAGTAGCAGCAAATAAAGGTTCAGGGTGTTAAAGGGCTTGAACTGCCTGTACACAGAACCCCATTATCTATCTACTTGCCTTTTTTGTCGTCACTTGCTATATTTAAATCTTCCGAAAGATCTGTAATATTACTGTATACTATTGTTAATAAAGAGTCATTCGTTACAATCATTAAAGAAACATTCACTGATTTTAAATTATTGATAAATACCACTTCGCATTGCTACAAAGAAAAAAATATTTTGGTTTAAGTAAATATTTTCCTTCAAATTTTGAGTTTTCTTTCATAATACTTACAATTCGTAATTGAAGAAATTGTTACACTTGAAGGAATATATTAAAACTCTTGTATGGAGATACAAAAAATTTCTATTCGAGAATTTTTGTCCTTCAACCGAGTTTTTTTTTATTGATTTCCTACCTAGTATACATATATGTGACCCAACTATTTTGTTCTTCTGGTTTAACGCCAGTTAAATTCATTCATGATAATATCGACCTCTTAAAAGTCCGAAATTTTTTTAATCAAGTCATTATTTTACTTGATTAAAAAATATATCGATATATTATTTAGTTATTATTTAGTCTGTCAATGCGAGTTATGTTTGTTGTTGTGACACTGTTAGTATTTATTGTAAGTTCTGAAATACAGAGTGATTTAATATCAGCATCAACAAAACAAGAATATACTTATCCTATAAGTTTTAAAGATTTGTTTGACTTGAAGTATAACGTTTACATTAACTCTAATTTGAGAAACACTTTTATAGATAAAAAAGACGACTTTAATACTAGTCTAGATCTTTTACACTTTCCAATTGGTTCTATTCATAAATGTCACGAACGAATTTTGGATGACCTTACCACTGCTTGTGTATTTCTTAATCAAAAGCAAATTAAAACGGCCCTTAAACACGAATTTTCTCTCACTATGACATTTGAAATCGGCAAATACCTTTTCCTCTGGTCAAGAAAGAATTGGCCCTTGAAAAATAAAGGTTGATATTATAACTCTGCGATTTTGCGAAACTGGTTTTATGGGATATTGGTCAAAACAAGATATTTATTTGCCATTGAAAAAACTGAGAGCAAAAGAAGACAGTAAGAGTTTGTCTGAATACATTTCTACCGAATTTAAAGATTTAAAGTCGTTGCATATTTGCTTAGCATCGTTGACACTCGAATTGTCGGTTTTTGCTCTTATGGTTGAACTATTAATAGTTCGACAGAAAATACGGTTGCAGCGACGGTTGATTAAGGAAAGACGGCGCCTAATAGAAAGTAGATTACAGAAATTTAAGAGAGATAATTTAAATGATAGATTTCTAGAAGATAAAGTTAAAATTGTCAAGAGGCGGGTTGTTATTTTGCCATAGTGTAGAGAGATTGAAAGTTTTCAAGGTTATTCTGCTAGTTAACAAGAGATCAAATTGCAGCGCGTTTCTATTCACCGTTTTAAAAATGATATTTTTAACTTCCCGCTAAGAAAATTGGAAATTTTCAAAAATCGGGAAGTTATTGGTTTTACCCCGTTTTTCGAAAATCGAGTTCTCATCAGATCTTGATGTTTTGAGGTCCTAGGAAGCATCCCTGAATGTTTTCGCGATGATGTGTGTGTGTGTGTGTGTGTGTGTGTGTGTGTGTGTGTTTTTTTTTTGTAGGGGAATCCTTTTTACGGATTCTAGGCATAGCTGTTTGGCCTGGATATGTGGCGACTCGACGCAGCGTCATACTAACTCGACACTAACGCCCCTACCCACTAAACCCTAAACCCCTTTCTCTTCTATCCTCTGATCCCCCATGGTACCGCCGTAAGGCATTTCTTCGCGGGGGGAGGAATTAGCTGCCGCTCTTCCTTCTGGTGGCTAAGATGTTTTTTCTTTGGATCTCCCTTCTAGTTTCTGTTTTCTGCTTTTTTTCTCTCGATGGACCGCAACTCTGTAAGCACTTCAGTGGCAAAGGTGCTCGTGGCGTTCCAGACCGCTTCTGATGACAGCATTTCTTCTACCATTGTCTTCGGTTGAATTCTCTTTTTTAGAATCTTCTCTAATTCATCGCGCTGTTGGTTAAAACGAGGACATGCAAAGATCACGTGCTCCACGTCTTCAGCGACACCTGGGCAGGATGGGCACTCCGGAGAATCGTCGTGCTTAAAGCGGTGAAGATAGGCTCGGAAGCAGCCGTGTCCTGACAACATCTGCGTAAGGTAGTAGTTAACCTCTCCATGACTCCGGTTCAGCCAGTCGTCGATCCTCGGTATAAGACGATACGTCCATCTTCCTTTTTCTGCAGCGTCCCACTGGAGCTGCCATCGGTCGAAGCTGTTTTGCCGTTCTTCAGTTCTGAGCTCTTCAGCGCTTAGTGTAGTTGACCTTTTACGATGATAAAGGTTCCGTCTTTCCTCAGCGAGG
The DNA here is from genome assembly GCF_020080835.1 of Cotesia glomerata. Classification (NCBI taxonomy): domain Eukaryota; kingdom Metazoa; phylum Arthropoda; class Insecta; order Hymenoptera; family Braconidae; genus Cotesia; species Cotesia glomerata. The sequence goes on along the minus strand of NC_058163.1, from coordinate 5,766,470 downwards.
ACTCTGAGAGGCAGAGTTCCGGAAATAACGCACACTGTTTCCTCGGATATTGTGCGGAAGGCGCTGGCGACTCTTAAGGCACACCGTCGGTATACTGGTCCAGCCTTCCTCCATGATTCTTGCATCTCGAGAGCGTTGGTCCAAATAGATATACCATATGTAAGCACCGATGTGACTACAGATGATAACAGTACCCTTCTGCTCTGCTTTGGCCCTCCGATGTTCGGCATCAGTCGTGCTAGACTTGTTCCCACTGCTGACGCCTTGGCACTGACGTGTTCTACCTGCTGCTTAAAGTTGAGTCGGGCATCAAGCATCACTCCTAAATATTGAATATAAGGTTGTGATGTGATTTCTTGTTCGGCGACTTTCAGCTTAATTGTCTCTACCACTTTCCTGCTGGTAATAAGCACTGCCTCAGTTTTGTGTTGCGCCAGTTGCAGGTTCACTGCGTCCATCCACCGGTTAACGCGCTCGAAAGTGAGATCGAACACATGGTTTATCTCGTCAAGATGTTTGGCAACGATCACTACGGCTACGTCGTCTGCATATGCTACGAGTTTGACGTTTCTTGGCAGAGTTAGTCTTAATAGGCCGTCATACATAATATTCCACAGGAGCGGGCCTAGAACTGAACCTTGTGGTACACCTCCAGAAATAGCATACTCCCTTGGACCGTTCTTCGTGTCATACTTCAGGACCCTGTTTTCAAAGTAGCTTGCTACGATCTTAAGAAGGTATTCTGGTACATTCTTCTCTTGGAGGGCCTGCATGATGCATTCCCAATTGGCGGAGTTGAAGGCATTTCTGATGTCTAGGGTCGCCACCAGGCAATACTTCTTCGTTCCACCCTTCCATCTGGTTCCTGCGATTGCTTCCTTGGCCGTATCAACAACCAGTTTGATTGCGTCCAGGGTTGATCGTCCTTTCCGGAATCCATACTGATTGTCTGCCAGGAGTGGGTCGACTACTGCTTCAATTCTCTGGTGAATTATGCGTTCGAATATCTTACCCGCTGTATCTAGCATGCAAAGTGGGCGGTAAGATGACGGTTCATCCGGTGGCTTTTTCCCTTTAGGAAGCAGCACTAACCGTTGCTGTTTCCACTTTCGAGGAAAAATCCCTTCTTTGAGGCAGGTGTTGTAAACATCCAGGAATAATGCCGGTGCTGCCTTTATAGCTGTTTTTAAGGCAATGTTAGGGATTCCGTCTAATCCCGGTGCTTTATTATTCCCTACGCGGTTGCAAGCCTCCGTCAGTTCTTCTTCCGTGACAGTTGGAATGTCCTCCAGTTCTCCTTGAGCTAGCTGGTAGTGAAGCTCGCGTTGCTGCGGAAACAGCGCGGTAACGATTCTCTGCAGAAGTTGTGGGCATGTGGGTGCCGGCATTTGTTTGACTTTTAGGTGATTCATGACCACCTTGTACGGCCTACCCCACAGGTCTTTGTCCACCTCGTTGATGAGCTCTTTCCAGCATTGCCTCTTACTATCCTTGATGGCTTTGTTCAGTAATCGACGGGCTTTTTTGTACTCTGCGACCAGCTCCGCAGAGTTAGGTCGTCGATAGCCACGCTGGGATATTCTCCTTTTCTTTAGACACTCTTTCCGAAGAACGCTGATGTGGTCGTTCCACCAGTGTACTGCCGGGCGTTGGCTTATGCTGCATTTCCGGACCATACTTGCGTCACAGGCCTGGACAACTCTTTTCATCAGGTCCTTGGTCATTTCTTCTGCGGGTCCAGTAGTAATCGGTTCACTATTCAGGGCTATTATCAATGTGCTTGTGTCAAAAGACTTCACTTTCCATCCAATGGTATTGAGTGACTTGATTGGTCTTCTTGTATTCCGGTCATGTAATATTTCCCAGAGAATTGCCTTGTGGTCGCTGGCTGTGTAGATATCCATCACCTTCCAGTCGTATTTCCCACTGATGAGGCTGCTGCTGACGAAAGTGAGATCTACAATAGAGCTTGCTTCCCCTTTAGTATAGGTTGGCGTATCACCACTGTTGAGCTGGACTACATCTAGTGTAGAGAAAGCTTCGAGGAGTGCTTTTCCTCGCGCATTTGTCTGCTTGCTGCCCCAGTCTACTGCCCAGGAGTTGAAGTCACCGGCAATCGCGACCGGATAATGCTGCTTGGCGTCCTCGGTCAGTTTGTCCAAGAATTCAGTGAATTCAACAATGGATAGGCTAGGTGGTGCATAACAGCTGTAGAAACGGATGCCGTTAACTGTTGCTGCTACAAAGCCGGCATTATCATTGTTAACTACACTCTGGAAGGGATGCTTACCACAAGACCAGATGACAGCCTTGGTGGTGCTGTCAGATTCCCAAGGCTGGGTATTCAGGTATCTATATGGCTCTGCTATCATTACTAAGTCTAACTCTAGTTCTCTTGCTGTTTGCATAAGCAGATCATGTGCAGCTTCGCAATGGTTTAGGTTTAGCTGCAATATCTTCATGTCTGTTTGTTTGTTATCTTCTGGAGTGCCTCTTTAAATACTGGGCACCTGGATGCGCCGGCATGATGAGCCGAGTTCTCCGCACTTTGATCCGCGCATAATACACATTTCGCTGGGTTTTTGCATTCAGCAATCTTGTGTCCCTCTTGTCCGCACCTAATACATAGCTTAGACCGATCCACATTGCTCTTGCACTGGGATCCAAGATGTCCAAAGTGCCAGCACTTGAAACATTGGATTGGTCTCCTCGTAGCTTTGATTCGGCAGTTGGTCCAGCCGATCCGGACTTTACCGCTTCCTGCCAATATCTTGCGCGCTGCAGCTGCTGGTAGTGTCACAACAGCTGTCTGAGTACCTCTGTAGGCCTTATGAATCTTAATTGTCCCTAGTGGTATCTCGCAGGTTTCTCCGATTTCCGTTTGCAATGCAGCCTGAATATCCTCCTTGGTTGTGGTACCGTCAAGATCTCGGATTTCGACGTCTTCCTGTGGCCCTTTGCAGATTACCTTCGCGTCTTCTTGGAGGATGTCCGCGATGGTCTTCTGTAAGGCTTGGCCTCGGTCAGCGCTCTTCCTCGAAAGCGTAATCAGCAAGCTCCCGGTCCTAGTTCTTTGGATCTTATCCACTGTAGTACGGACCTGTTCGTCAGGGACGTCCTGCTTTATTCGCTTCAGAATTTCAGCATACTTTGCCGTCTCTGCGGGGCGGATGATCAGTGCGTCCGGCCTAATCCGTTTGCGCGGTTCTTTCCGATTAGGCTCTGGCCTGGACTCTTTCGGCGGTTGCTTCTGGAGCTTTTCTACTGCTTGCTCTCTCTTGGACTTCCTTGACTGGACTTTTTGCCATTCATTCACCTCCTTTTTTCCGCCGTTCTGTGTTACCGCGTTTTTCGGGGGACTTGGTTTAAGGTCCTTCTTCTTCTTAGTACGGCTGGTCATTGAGTCTGGGGAATTTCGTTCTTTCCTTTTCCCAGGCCTGATTTCAGTTCCAGTTTCCTCTCCGTCTCCGACAACTGACTCGACGTCACCCTCGCCACCTGTGTCCATCTCCTCGACAAACGTGTCGGCTTTTGCTGGTGGAATCGCTGTCACACTCGTCTTCATCACGATATTACCGTGTTGTTGTTGGATTTCCTGCCATTCTTGGTCCAGTTTTTTGAACCTTCTCAGGGCACTGTAGATGTTCGTCGACTTCGACTTGATCTCCTTGTGGACATTTTGCTTGGTTTGGAGAAAGTCCTGCAGTCCACAGACTAGCTTCTCCAGATGTGCCAGCGCATCTGTCCTCTTCATCTTTGCACTAAGTAGCAGTGCGTCTTGCTGGGCATGAGGCCCGTTTTCACTCTTGTTTGTTTCCTGTGCATTACTCATACTTTTTAATTTACCAGCGCATCGTACGGAGTGGAGCGGGTTGCCATAACTAGGAACGGGTGTACCCTCGGAGATAGTACTCCTACCCCAGTTCCCTGAGGCCTAGCCGACACTTAGCCAGTCCCGGAATACACGGACGGACTAGACTCGCTCGGAGCGGTGAAGATTCCGATCTCTAACACTCACTGCGTACTTCCTGATCAGGGCCCGAAGTGGCTGGCTCCTGATCCACTGCTGCAACTTACACCTCGGTAGAGCAAGCTCACATCAGCCGTGGCCTGCATCGTCGGAAACTACGATACAGGTTCCGGTCACTCCCAGTGGGTCACAGCAGAGAACGATCGTCTTGTTAGGTCAGTTAGTGCGACCAACCCATTAAAGGGGAGTTTTGTCCACGGGAGCGTATTTTGTTTGGTTATTTTGCTTGGCTCCTACCCGCTGTACCTCATCAACTAAGAGATTAAGTGTCATCCAAGGACAGCGAGCGTTCTCCCATCCGCTCGGGGAGACGCGCCCGGTAGCAGTATCTCTTCTGCCCCGAGTGTGTGTGTGTGTGTGTGTGTGTGTGTGTGTGTGTGTGTGTGTGTGTAAACCTCTTATAACTTTTGATCGGCTCGACCAATCGGATCGAAAGAGGTGGCGATCCAAAGAGTATCATTGCTCTTAAAGTTGCTATTATATTTTTACTGTAAAATCGAAAAAGTTTAGTTTTTTATAATTCCTGTCGTTTTTATATGATTGCAATCATGATGGTTTTAACTGTATTTCCGATGATAAAAGTTACTATCTAGATGATAAACTGTATAATCATAATTTTGGGAATTAATATAAAGTGATTGTACTAATTTTAATCGCCAGATAGTTGTTTTATCATTTTAACTTTGGAAAAGTTAGTAACTATACTGGATAGTAAAAGCTACAATATAGAGATGATTACCGTTAGACGTCAAATAAAAGGTAATTTTATGAGCTTTCACATGAACTTATCAAAAATTAGCCATCTCTTTTGAATCGAAAGTTATACATCAATGAAGTCACCTAAAACGTGATTTTCACTATTTTTATAATTTTGAAGAGCTACCATTTCTAAACTTATTGACGGATTTCGCTCATCTTCGAACTCATTCAAGATTATTATCCAAAGAATATGTGTACCAAGTTTCATCTAAATCCGTTAAGAATTGAAGGTGCTTTTTGACATGAGGATCGATGCAATAGATAGATTTTAATGAAATCTACCTAAAGCGCCCATTTGGCAGCCGAAGCATAAGTAGATTTTTCAAAGTTACTAAAAAGTTGCAGGATCGTAAAAACAAATGGAATAGTAAAATTTCGTAAAATATTCATAGACCTGTAGGTGATTTCTGTTCTAGAAGAATCGAATGACATGAAATTGAACCTTATTTCATGAGCTTTTAGATGCAATTTACAAAAATCTGATAAGTTCTCGCATTTAAACGTTATTCTAATAAGAGCCTACAAAAATGCAATTTCTGCAATTTATTCAAAAATTTTGAATTGCTCTCATTTCTAAATTAATCGACCGATTTTGTTCATCTTTGAACTTAACTCCGAGAATTGTCCAAAAAGTATCCTGTATTTCATTAATTCAAGATCCGATAAAAATTGCGAGCTCTATCGTCGAGGCAAGCCGCGCTATATCATGTATATTGGTTATGTACATTGGTAATGTATGTATGTGCACTGGTCATGTACACCTTATAGTGCTAGTTTTGGACACTCTGAAATTCTATGACAGTGCAGAAAATTTTAATGATAAAATAACATTTTCATAGAATTTTTAAACGCTTACATTAATACAAACAGAATTTACGATGCTATTACGTTTATAATTAATTTATACAATAATTTGGACATCAAATGTCCAATAACGATATAGTGTCTACAAATGGCGCTTCTACCCTATATAAACTTTTAAACCATATGCATTTTCTTAATCGGCTACACAAGGAGGCCGAAAAAAAATTAAATTTTTCAAAAGTTCCGTCATGAGGACAAATGCAATATTTTTATTTCTCTAAAGTCTACTAAAATGGACACTTCATTAAGTAACAAGATAAAATTTCACAAGAGTTGAATCTAATATGTGTTTTTATTCCCAATTCCTTCAGCAAGAAGTTACAAAGACACCATTATATAATAGTTGTTTTTTTATCATAAAATAAACATTATTCATATTGATATAATACATTAATTAACAAAATCGAGAACATCATCGTAGAATTGATCGATTCTAAATTTTTTTTTTTATTTAGTCGACAATTTGCCATCGATCCATGATCGGTAATAAGAAATGTTAGTGAAAATTCCCGGGTATTGTGGAAATCCGCATCCGAAAAAGTTAGTTGCCAAGCCTGCAGCTCGTCCTTTGACAACAAAGGGACTGCCAATATCTCCAGCACAAAACCCGGGTCCACCTTTTTCAAAACCCGCACAAAATTGACCTTGATGAAGTCCATGTAGTATATCATACAACTCATTACATTTATTTTCAGGTAGAATTGGAATAGAAATACTTGATAAACTATGAGGAAAAACTTCAGTTTCAGTCAAGCCAAACCCTGCTACACTACCAAACGAGTTAGCTTCAACTTGTTCACCTTTGTCAAATAATTGTACTGGTTGACGCGTTTTATCGAATACAAATAGTGTTTCGACTTCAACGAGCGCAATATCATTAATTGTATATCCACTTTCGAATGATTCATAGTCTTCATGTCGGATCACCTGAACAACTGTGTGAAGAGAGCCACCTTTGTTTTTTAAATTACTTCCCACACGAATTATTGTTCCGTTATCAACTGAACAGGAAGCAGAAGTCAGTACCCATTTATCTGAGATGATGGCACCTCCACATTCGTCAAGTTCATTGAGCAGAAAATTTACTTGGTATGGAAAATCTTCAATATCTGCACTATTACCGCCTACTATTCGTGCACTATTTTTTAAGTCGAGGTTGCTTCTCAGTGGATCAGCTATAATAAGATTTCAAAAATTTTACAATTTAACACTTCAAAATTTGTGCGAAACTCTAACCAAAAATCTATTTAATAACATAATAATCAGAAAAAATGTTAATTAAAAACATACCTATTACCACTGCAGAAGAAACAAACAGAGCGAAAAGTGTTATCATCATCTTATTGACTTTTAGAATCTTTACTACTGATTGATTCGACATTCTATTCGTTTATATATGGTTTTAAGCACTTATCATCATTGAAATTTCTACGAATCAAGCAGTGAATTTATTCAACGTATCTTGATAAATTTTGATAAATTAATAATGAATTTAATTATCGTAAAAGTTATCATAGAATCTTGATTAGGTTTCTTTATAAATCATGAGTGCGCTTATTAGTATTAATAATTATTAGTATTAAGTCATATCGGGAATAATATATCTGTACCATAATCGAAAGTTTTGATCAACAAGTATATAATTTATCAGAATATTAATTAATCTAATCAAAAATCTATGATAACTTTTATATTAATTCTATTTATTATAAATTCATCGAAATTTATCAAGATACGTTGAATTAATTCATTGCATGATTCGTAGAAATTTCAAAAGTTTATATAAGGTAGAAGCGCCATTTGCGGACACTATACTGTTTTTGGACATTTGATTTCCAAATTATTATATAAATAAATTATAAACGTAATAGCATCGTAAATTCTGTTTGTATTAATGTAAGCGTTTAAAAATTATATGAAAATGTTATTTTATCATTAAAATTTTCTACACTGTCATTGAATTTCAAAGTGTCCAAAACTAGCACTAAGGTGTAGATAACCGGTGGTTCTACCCTATGTATATGTATAGAATATCGAGCAACCTTGACTTAATACATAACGCACGCAGTTATTGAAGATTTTCCATACCAAGTAAAATTTCTGCTCGATGAACTTGACGAATGTGGAGGTGCCATCGTCTCAAAGAAATGGGTACCCGATGAAAAAAGTTTTTGTCTAATTGTATATGATCATATATATAATTATATATGATCATATATGAAATTATATGTAGTTATACATGATTATGCATGGGATTATATATAATTATACATAATTAGATCTGACCATACCTCGCTGTTATAACTCTACATTTAATCATGTATAAGCATATAAATATATATATTTATATAATCAGATCTAATTGTATATGAGTCTATATATAGACTATTATATATATATAGACTATTATATATATAGACTATTATATATATATATAATTAGATATAATCATACACGGAAAAAAGTAAACTGTAATATTCACTCGCATTCCGGTTAATTTTTATAGTTTCAAACAGTAAAGCGGACTCGGGGTGGCAAAAATATAAATATTACAGAACTTAATGTAGAAAGTATAAAAGCCACAATTTATAATTTAATATTCAAAATAAGTGATTAGTAGCTGTCACTATAGTAAATAACGACTCTTTCATCTTAAAAAATTACAGTTTTAAACAGTAAAAATTGCCATTTCAATATATAGTCCATATTATGAGGAGAAGGGGAACTCAGATGAAAAAGAAGGGGGTCTCACTCTGGGAGAATTTAACATTTGAAACAGTCAAAATTATACTTTTAAAATATACATTTTACCAGTTCAAGCAAGTCAATAATTACAGTTTGATTTTTAGCGTTGCGTTTAAAATTTACTATTTTATATTGTAAATATTGACGTTGCTTGTATTTGAAGTTTACTAACTTTATTTTATACTTTTTACATATCATAAGATCATTTTTAGGTACCAAATGATAAATATCAAAGTCTGAATTCTTAATTATATTACTTTAACATTTTAGACATTTACATACCGAATATTACTGTTTAAAATAGTATTTTCTTCCATGTAAAGAGTAAATTGTAACGTTTAAATGGTAAATATTATATAGTGAATAGTAAAATCACGACTTTACTGGTAATTTTTAGCAGTTGATCATTACTTATTATAAATCGACTGTTATTTATTACAGTTTACTTTTTTCCGTGTACTTGGCTGTTAAAACCCCATATATAATCATATATAAGTCTATGTATGATCAGATCTGATAATGTATAGGTTTATATATAATAAGATCTGATCAGACTTGCATAGTCAGATGTTAACAAAATTTTTTCTTTGAAAAAAAAAAAAAATTTTTTTTGGTAATCACAAAAAGTTCAAAATGATGTTTTCCATTACGTTTAAATAATTCTGATGTAAGTTTACTCAGGACTTAGTTCGGCTGAACACGCTCATTGACAATTTTAATTTAATACATTTCCGGTGGCAAACTATCCCCTTTAAGCTATAGTTCATGTAAAAGTTATTCTTGCGCCGCCTGGCGTGTGTAATTGCAAGCTGTCAAATATCTTTTTTTCACTGTAATTTCCTATCTATTATAAGATTGTCATGCATCCTTATATTATTTAGTCTCTGGCCGTCCGCTTTTTACATAAGAAAAAAGTTAAAATCTAAAAATCTGGGTCGCTATAGTTTGTGCTGATTATTTTTAATAATTTTAAATAGAAATTATAAACATAATTGATAATAATCAAGTAATTCGCGTAATAAAAAGCATGAACTACTATTATAAAATATCATATAAAAAAAAAATCAAAATAAATTTGAAAAAAAATTTGTAACCTCAAAAAACCGTTCTGCTTACGGTATATACACTCTCGGTAGTCTGGCTTGAGAACGGAACTTGGCGTCAGGATCTATCGAGTCTGTTGATAATTAGTATTCGCTAGCTGACTATGTTGGTTGAATGAATCATACTGACGACCAAGAAGATTTTTATCAAAACCTGATTTCATCATTTTGATAGTGAAGTAGTTATCGATGACGTGAAGTGACATGTTTACGTCTTTGTGATCAGGTAAAGAATACAACTATATTTGTAAAAATGCTTGCCGTAAGATGGACGGTGTGGCTTAATGTATATAAAATAAGCGAAAGGAAATTTAGTATAGACCGGATAGCTCAAATGGTAGAGTAGCCGACATGTCTTCGGAAGGTTCTGGGTTCGAATCCCAGTCCGAGCTATCTAATAATTTTTTCTTGCATATTCTATAAACTCACATTAAGATGATCCTCTCCACATTCCTTTTTCAATCCTTTCCTACCAATATCCTGTTACGTGAATGTGGAACGCTTCACGTAATAATTACCGTAACTCCTATTCTTTCCCGCTTCACAGCATCATTTATATTTGTGAAGTCTTGTAAGGGAACCTGGAGCACGACGGCCCCCTTAAGCCGATTTTTCCTTTATGTGGCTTTTAACCATCAAATTCATTTATTTTCCATATATTTCGAACGAATCAGTCGGAATTTTGCTAAAAATCGAAAAAAAAAATTTTTTTTTCTGGGGCATGACGGCCCCCTCCCCACAAAATCATATAACGAAAAATTTTTTTTACTAAAGCTATTACCATCAAAATCTAGAAATTCTCCTCCCAGAAAACCTCGTCGAGGGATAACCACGATTCTTACGAGTCTTGAGTATCGCCGAGAACTCACAGAAAAAAAAATCAACATAAAGCAAAAAAAAAAGACCTCAATAATTATATAAAATTATATATAATTTTTTTTCCCTGGGTAAGCAGTTTGAAATCAAATTGTGGACTGAATGCTTTACAAAATGTGTGACTTTGTCTCGAATTGTTGTCCATGACAACTGCAGATCACAATGTAGGAAAACATCGTTAAATTTTATGATGAGCTTCGTGGAAAAGACACGTCAACTAGGCCAGCTATTACTTGGTCTTGAAAAAGAATTCTTTTTATTTCCATAAAACTGACTAACGTTGTCTCTAAGACTGCTAAAGCTCTAGAAACTATCGACCGAAAATTGCCCGAAAGTTATGGTCTAGCACTTTCGTTTCACTAATCTTCCATCGGTTAGCAAACAAAAGCATTCACTACGAACTTAACCTTCAGGCATTTCTGTGCGGTGCAACCAACATGTTGATTTATTGAATAAGTGAAAAAGTAAAAAAAAAAATAAGTTAAAAATTTACATCAACGGTCCATACGAAAAAGTTGCATCTAATTGTCATTATACTATCGTTTTAACAAAAAAAAATTTTTCTTGTGTTAAAAAAATTCAACAAACTTGTAAGAAAAATTTTTATTACAAAATTAATTTTCATTATAAAATTTTTATTGATGATGCTATTAATGAATTTAATTGTAATTTTAACAGAGTTAGATGAATCAAATTATAAGTGTCTTAATTTGAAACGGACAAGGATAAAAAATATTGAGACAAAATCAATAATATTGTGGAAGCTACCGAAAAAAGCAAAAGTGAAGGATTATTTCACTTTACTAAACATATTAAAATAACAACTCAGATTAGGACCAAAATTTTTATGTTTTCAATTTAGGTTACTTTCAATTGTTGGACACTATCAGAAAGGAAAACAATTATTTTTTATTTAGTTATTAATTTATTTTTAATTTAATTCATTAGAAAAAAATTTTCTTTTTTAAAGTTAAAAAATTGTATTGGTATGTAATATATCAAGGAGATATTTGAATATCAATTTACACATAATAATCTCGAATGAACTTCTCTACCTCATAAATACAAATTTAGCCTACTCATTTCTGCAGCAATTTCATTATTACCTTAAAAAAAAAGTAAGCATTAAGATACAAGTAAATTTATAAACCATGAGCACAATCGAGCAAAATGAGTTCCTAAGAACTTGGAGTGCAATAAAATTTCGAAAACTGCTAATTGAAAAAGTTACAGCATACTAGATGCGCTCAAGGTTCGAGTTATCGAGATAAATTTGAATCATACGTGATTTTTTGCTTATCAGATGAGCCTCGAGTCTTCATCTGTGCACGCGCTCCAGGTAACTAGAGTGTTGGCACGAAGAAAATTTTTCACACCTTCTGATAGGCACAGATCGCTTGGGGATAGTGTAGTATAACTTTTGCGTAGGCGTTTGTGCGTTTCATGAACATATATATATATTGGAGATACATTCTCGCGTAATCTGGGACTCGTTTTCTTATTTGTAAGTACATTATACCACTTGGTCATGAATTCCAACATGCTTCAGAAGTCATTGGTATACCTCTTTCACGTATAATATCGTAATTCAACTAACAATATATTATTAAATATTATTTTTACTCCGTAATCTTATCAATTGCATATTGCAATTCTCAATAAGAATATTAAAATGAGTTTTAAAAAATTTGGTACTTCCAAATATGCATACCTTAAGCGCTCATGTCATAATTAAATCGATTAATGTATAGCTTACATATACAAGAAGTTTTCACTAACTAACTCCCCACAAAGAAAACTTGTAATTAGAATATAAAAAAAATATATTTCATTTTATACATAAGATATATGTGAAATATATTTAAAATATACTTGCATGTATTTCAAGTAGGAGAAGGGGGGGGGGGCAAAGTGGGCCTCTTAAAGAAAAAATGGTCATATCCGTACTTTTTTTTACTCTTTGCACTACTTTTTAGCGCCTTGTTTGTAATTCAACATTGATAAGCTGTGTCCATCAAAATAAAGAAAAGGCCATTCGGCAGCCGAAATAGAAGTAAATTTCATAATGAATAGAAGAAAAGACTACTAGGATTGTATACAAAACAAAAATTCATTGAGAATAAGGATAAAGATTTGAATATTTTTTTATGAGATATATTGGACAAATCAATCAAAAAAACGACTGCAAGAGTAAAATTTCATTAAAAACCTACAGACAAATAGGTTATTTTAAGTTGAGGAGAATGAGATGATATTAAAATTGAAGCTCGTTTAATGGGCTTTAATATGCATTTACAAAAATTCGATAAGTTATTTGATTTCATTCAAAAGATATGCACGGAAGAATCTGCCAAAAAATGAAATTTTATGATTTTAAAAATTTTGAAACTCTGTAATTTCTGACCTACTTGACCCATTAAGCAATTTATTCAAAAATTTTAAATTGCTCTCATTTCTAAATTAATCGACCGATTTTGTTCATCTTTGAACTTAACTCCTAGAATTGTCCAAAAAGTATCCTGTATTTCATTAATTCAAGATCCGATAAAAATTGTGAGCGCTATCGTCGAGGTAAGCCGCGCTATATCATATATATTGGTTATGTACACTGGTAATGTATGTATATGCACTGGTCATGTACACCTTATAGTGCTAGTTTTGGACACTCTGAAATTCTATGACAGTGCAGAAAATTTTAATGATAAAATAACATTTTCATAGAATTTTTAAACGCTTACATTAATACAAACAGAATTTACGATGCTATTACACTGATCAAAAAATTATCTTGACTCAAGAGCCAAACTCTTGAACCAAGAATTCCATTTTGAAGAAAATGATTTTCTTGTGTCAAGAGAATAAATTCTTGACTCAAGAAAATTTTCTTCGACCAAGAATAATTTCTTGGCTCGAGAATTTATTCTCTTGACTCAAGAAAATCATTTTCTTCAAAATTGAATTCTTGGTTCAAGAGTTTGGCTCTTGAGTCAAGTCAATTTTTTTATCAGTGTACGTTTATAATTTATTTATACAATAATTTGGACATCAAATGTCCAATAACGATATAGTGTCTACAAATGGCGCTTCTACCCTATATAAACTTTTAAACCACATGCATTTTCTTAATCAGCTTCACAAGGAGGCCGAAAAAAATTAAATTTTTCAAAAGTTCCGTCATGAGGACAAATGCAATATTTTTATTTCTCTAAAGTCTTCTAAAATGGACACTTCAGTAAGTAACAAGATAAAATTTCACAAGAGTTGAATCTAATATGTGTTTTTATTCCCAATTCCTTCAGCAAGAAGTTACAAAGACACCATTATATAATAGTTGTTTTTTTATCATAAAATAAACATTATTCATATTGATATAATACATTAATTAACAAAATCGAGAACATCATCGTAGAATTGATCGATTCTAAATTTTTTTGTTTATTTAGTCGACAATTTGCCATCGATCCATGATCGGTAATAAGAAATGTTAGTGAAAATTCCCGGATATTGTGGAAATCCGCATCCGAAAAAGTTAGTTGCCAAGCCTGCAGCTCGTCCTTTGACAACAAAGGGACTGCCAATATCTCCAGCACAAAACCCGGGTCCACCTTTTTCAAAACCCGCACAAAATTGACCTTGATGAAGTCCATGTAGTATATCATACAACTCATTACATTTATTTTCAGGTAGAATTGGAATAGAAATACTTGATAAACTATGAGGAAAAACTTCAGTTTCAGTCAAGCCAAACCCTGCTACACTACCAAACGAGTTAGCTTCAACTTGTTCACCTTTGTTAAATAATTGTACTGGTTGACGCGTTTTATCGAATACAAATAGTGTTTCAACTTCAACGAGCGCAATATCATTAATTGTATATCCACTTTCGAATGATTCATAGTCTTCATGTCGGATCACCTGAACAACTGTGTGAAGAGAGCCACCTTTGTTTTTTAAATTACTTCCCACACGAATTATTGTTCCGTTATCAACTGAACAGGAAGCAGAAGTCAGTACCCATTTATCTGAGACGATGGCACCTCCACATTCGTCAAGTTTATTGAGCAGAACATTTACTTGGTATGGAAAATCTTCAATATCTGCATTATTACCACCTACTATTCGTGCACTATTTTTTAAGTCGAGGTTGCTTCTCAGTGGATCAGCTATAATAAGATTTCAAAAATTTTACAATTTAACACTTCAAAATTTGTGCGAAACTCTAACCAAAAATCTATTTAATAACATAATAATCAGAAAAAATGTTAATTAAAAACATACCTATTACCACTGCAGAAGAAACAAACAGAGCGAAAAGTGTTATCATCATCTTATTGACTTTTAGAATCTTTACTACTGATTGATTCGACATTCTATTCGTTTATATATGGTTTTAAGCACTTATCATCATTGAAATTTCTACGAATCAAGCAGTGAATTTATTCAACGTATCTTGATAAATTTTGAGAAATTAATAATGAATTTAATTATCGTAAAAGTTATCATAGAATCTTGATTAGGTTTCTTCATAAATCATGAGTGCGCTTATTAGTATTAAGTATTATTAGTATTAAGTCATATCGGGAATAATATATCTGTACCATAATCGAAAGTTTTGATCAAAAAGTATATAATTTATCAAAATATTAATTAATCTAATCAAAAATCTATGATAACTTTTATATTAATTCTATTTATTATAAATTCATCAAAATTTATCAAGATACGTTGAATTAATTCATTGCATGATTCGTAGAAATTTCAAAAGTTTATATAAGGTAGAAGCGCCATTTGTGGACACTATACTGTTTTTGGACATTTGATTTCCAAATTATTGTATAAATAAATTATAAACGTAATAGCATCGTAAATTCTGTTTGTATTAATGTAAGCGTTTAAAAATTATATGAAAATGTTATTTTATCCTTACAATTTTCTACACTGTCATTGAATTTCAAAGTGTCCAAAACTAGCACTAAGGTGTACATAACCGGTGGTTCTACCCTATGTATATGTATATAATATCGAGCAACCTTGACTTAATACATAACGCACGCAGTTATTGAAGATTTTCCATACCAAGTAAAATTTCTGCTTGATGAACCTGACGAATGTGGAGGTGCCATCGTCTCAGAGAAATGGGTACCCGATGAAAAAAGTTTTTGTCTAATTATATATGATCATATATATAATTATATACAACCATATATGAAATTATATATAGTTATACATGATTATGCATGGAATTATATATAATTATACATAATTATATCGTTAAAATGAGATAATTAAAACGTTGTTTTGCCATGTATGTTATTTCTAGAAAACATTTTTTTAATTCAATAAAAATAACTATCTTCTGTAAGTGTGCGGGGATATATTTATAATCGAAAGCGGTATAAACAATAAAAGTATGTTTTATTTAGGTTAATAAATTAATCTTTATTAAAGTAACGAATATATTTTAAATTACAATCCTTGATAGCTATCTAAACATCAAAAATAATTATTCATATTTTTACTATCAGTTATGGCAGTTGAAAAAAAAAAATTAATCTCTCAGCGCAATACCGTGTACAATATTCTTGGTTAGTCCGTCTTTAACCAACACAAACAAACTGGATGGTTTTCCCTCGCGAGAACATGCCACATATAGTTGTCCGTGAGAAAAGCACGGTGTTTCCAAATCTAAGCCACATACAGACAATGTTTGTCTTTGTGACTTATTAATCGTCATAGCGAAAGCCAATCTAATTGGGAATTGAGTGCGTTTGAATTTAATTGGCACATCTGTAGGAATCATAGGGATTCGTGGCAGCAACACATTTTCGCCTTGAAACTTGCCATTCAAGATGATGGCTTCAATAACGTTTTTCATTAATTTTTCAATGACTAATCGTATACCATTACATAGCTGTGGTGGGTTTAAGTTACGAAGCAGAATAATCGGAGATCCAACCTTTAATTGTAAATGATGTGGTGGCATGCCTGGCAAATCCAATAAATTTAAAAACTCAATTGGATAATTCACAATCTGGTTGGTATCGCAAACTGCATCGATAGATTTGTATGACACCGAGTCCCCAGGCAACAGCTGTTGTATCTTTAAATTTAACCCATTGACGTCCACATTTTTAGCTGCCAAGATCGCTCTTTCTGCCAGCCACTTATGATTTGCATATTGTGTGTGTACGTCGGGAAATATGTGATCGATAAGAGTATTTTGCGAGTCGACGATTGTGCAGAAGTCCGTCTGTAATTTTATGCATCCAGTATTTCCATGTACAGCAACTTTCCCATCGCCAATATCTAACAGTTGTTTAGAGAATGTTTCGGCGGATGGATCCTGAAGCATTTGAATGCGCATGTTCACCGTCAGTTGTACTTTTTCAACATTACGCCATAGTCGCGATGATTTTAAGCAAGCGTTGATTTCATCAGCGTACGTTGAACGTGGAATAACAGGAAGAGTTTGTCTGAAATCACCTGAAAGGAGTAACAAAGTGCCGCCAAATAGTTTATCGTTGTTTTTTATATCCTTTAATGTCCTATCCAATGCCTCAAGCGAATGTTTGTGTGCCATAGTGCATTCATCCCAGATAATAATTTTACATTGTTTCAGCACTGTGGCCATAGATGATTGTTTTTTTATGTTGCACACTGCATCTGGATTATTTTGAATGTTCAAAGGCAGCTTAAATGCTGAATGATCTGTTCTGCCTCCATCTAATAAAGTAGCTGCAATGCCTGAAGATGCAACGGCCAATGCGATGCCATTTTTTGATCGTATTTCGGCAAGAAGTAGCGAAATAAGGAATGTTTTGCCAGTTCCACCTAGTGCATCTAAAAAAAAGAATCCTCCTTGTCCTGCCGAAACTGCCAGCATGATGCGGTCGTAGATAATTTTTTGTTCATCATTTAATAGTGGAACATTGTGACTAACAATGCTTGCTATTTGTACAGTATCGTATTGTAGTTCACGATTCATATCTGTGTTGAGTAAATCAGATGCACTTCGATTCGGTGAGCTCATACCGAAATGACTGATTGGTAAATTCGCAATAGCAATGCAAAGATCCTCGATAGCAATCAATGCTTCATTGTACATTGCATCACTGAATGATATTGTTTGATCGTTGCACCTTGTACGATGTCGATACAATATATCATCAGTCATTGAATCTTTGTGATTATCCCACAACATTTGTGCTCAGGCCGGGAAACATGTAGTCAGTACTATAGCAAATAGTAGAGGAATTTATGTTCCTGTGCAGTTTAATGCTGCTTCAGCAAGCATACTGTCCCAATAGTTGTCGTCTTCTAGCAAGCCTAGAGCAAGGCATGCATCTTTATACGTAGGATACTGTTGTCCATCTACCTTCCGTATATCTTGAAATGATAATGGTCCGGTGACATTAACCAACAATAGTCGCAGATAAAAGCACTCAGTCTGCCTTGGATTGACTGTATATACACGACCCAAACTATTTGATTTGAATAAACCGGGGCACGCATCAACTGGTGTCCCTTTCTTGCGGGGCATCCATTTTTTCGATTGAGTCTATGTAAAATACCGTGGAACTTCAGAATAGAGCAGTGTTTGCGCGAAGGCACCAAAAGCATCCGCACGATTGCACAGTTCAAAAAATTCGGTGAGCGTAGTTTTCGGTGGATTTATAGCACGATCAAGCGCTGTATCGTTCGTGAAATATACGCGCTGGCCGTTTTCAAGATGGACAGCTAAATGGATAACTGCTGGATCCCGTTCATGAATTGGGAAACCGAAAATACGCCAGACAGCTTCATTGGAACTGATATACCGGCCAATTTGGTAAATCGTAATTTCATCATTTTGATTCAACGGAGGAGAATGAACATTAGTATTTTCAACCCTAAATATAGCCATATCGCTTCCTTTATGCACATACTTGCAAATATATATGATACTCTGCACCGAACTGCATAACTCAACATTAATATGAGCATCGAATGTTTTGCTCAGCAAAGGTGAATATGGTACCACCCAACGATTATAAATGTCGATGTCTGCGTTGTTGATAGTTTTAACGAAAGATTGTCCGCCATTTTCGGTACTTTTCCGACGATATATTGGATATCCGTCAACATGTGTGACCGTATCGTTAGTAAAATCTTTAGGAAAACGCTTTGTACATTTTCCGTCTACCATGCAAGGTGATGAAGGATTCAGATTTCCGCACGGACCATGAATCATATTTGTAATAACAATATCAAATAGTAATTGATCAGTAGACGGATCTGGAATCTCTGCAGAAATCAAACTATCGATGTCATCAGCACGTATTTTGTCGACGAACCAAATTAAAATGTGAGCATGAGGTAATCCACGCTTTTGCCACTCAACTGAATACATCCAACAACGTGTGGGGCCAAATACATGCAATTTGGTAATAAAGTTTATTAAAGACTTTAATTTTTGTTTAAACACACGTGCTGTAATGTCATGACGATGTATTGCATTTTGTCCTGGTAATAGTAACGATGTAATTTCCGGCCATTTTGGATTACATGTAAAAGTAATAAAAAGACACGGTCATCCATATTCACGCACGAAAGTCATAGCATCCTGTATGTATTCTTGCATGTGATGTGGACTACCAATGTACGATGATGGTAAGATAACAGAGTTACCAATTTCGGCAGTGTCAGCGTTGTTCGCAATAGCATCTCACAAGTGAATATATTCTTCCACACGTAGCTTCTGTTGATTATATCGCAAGTATCGTAGTCGTTCACTCTCTATCTTCACATACATGTCGACCATAAATTGTTGGCAAAGCTCACGACATCGTAAAATGATGTTGTCTCGGCCGCGTCTAATCATCAAACGATATGAATAAAAATCCTTCGAGCTAACGTTCTTATTTGTTTCAGCTCCTGTAATAATATATATTTAAATTAATTGAAGATTTATTCTTTAATAATAAAATAATTATGTTGTTAATAATGAAAGAATTACCTGTTACGGGATCTCGTTGTTTAATGTTTACGCAATATCCATTTTGTCCCTTCCAGAAAATTAGTGGATATTGGAGAGCGTCATATAAACGATGGGTATCACTGATGAACTTAAGATTATTATTTCTTCTTCGAATCACGATTTGTCGCGTAGCTGTACGGTCGCCAACCATGATTCCAGCAACGTCTTCAACAACAGGTGCGTTGAATCTACGTACATGCTCTCCAGCTGGTGTTCTATCAGGATTGATGACAATAGTGTGATTGTCACTTTGTAGCTTGTGCATGTGTGCTTTAAAAAATTTTAATAATTCATTGTGCTCATTTAACAGAGCGTCCAGCTCACTGACAATACGCCTGGCAAAAGGTGAATTAAGATTATGGAAGTCGCAACGTGCATCCACGCGATTGGCGTTCGGAGTCCTCACCACCCATAAAGTATATTTGTAAAAATTTATGAGATTCGTTTGGCATTGGCAGCAATGAGCCCACTTTATGATAAACTTGGCCTTTGATTTTAAACGTGGAATTAAATTGTTGACCGTTTGCTGCAAAATTGCTAACTATTTCTGTTGCTCCAAACGATGTCATTTGGAAACATGAATTGAATGTGCGAATTGACTTCAGGAACAGGCTAGAATCTGGATCAGTACCAATAAGTAAACCGTGTAATGGCTCAGGTGGTGTTTCAATTTCGGTTAGTTGTACTTTTCCTGATGAGCAACACATCCCAAGTTGCTCATTTTTAAATTTAAGTGCATGACAATGCGGGCATTCCTTCTCCAAAGTACCAATAACCACTTTGGAATGAGCATAATATTCAACATCAGCTTACAACACGTGTTTATTTACATGAGATCACTTAATCAACTGAGAGTTAAAATTGTCTTTGTGAGATTAATAAATTGTAAATAAATAATTATTGCACTAGAAATTAATGATCAATTTACGGTGACAGCAAAATTAACATAAGAGTTGCACAGAAAAATTAAAATAATAAGTATAATAGTCACTGCTACGATTGATACACAAATAAAACCAAAAAAACATGGCTGAAAAATGTATAGTGAGTAAGACAGGAGACCGGCTTCGTCCTCATCCCTACTCCGTGATGTTTGCTGGATAAGTGGTGACCCCTGGCGGGGATAACTGATCGATTGATAGTTAATCAGTATTCGACCGGCGAGGGCGGGAGATCAAATTGAATTTTTAAAAAAAATCATAATTAGAATAATCAGAATAAGAATTTATCGTACTACAATTATAATATTTGATTGCCATCTTGCAACCTTATTGCGGATCTGTGGATAGATTAAAAAAAAAATAAAAATCGGAATGTAAAAATAGGGGTTGTTCGTATAAGAGTGAAATATGAGAGAGATATGAAATTTTTTATTCTGTCATGACAAATTAAAAATAATTTTTACCAAAAAAATTGAAGTTTATAATTAACAAATAAAAAATAGGGGTTGATCGTAGAGGGATGAAAAATTGAGAGTAATATCAGATTTTTTAATCTGTCATGACAAAATAAAAAAATAATTTTTGCAAAATAATTAAAAGTTTTTAATAAATAAATAAAAAATAGGGGTTGATCGTAGAGGGGTGAAAAATTGAGAGTAATATGAAATTTTTTTTTTCAGTCGACAGAATAAAAAAAAAAAATTAAAGTTTATAATTCACAAATAAAAAATAGGGGTTGATCGTAGAGGGGTGAAAATTTAGCGTTGCATGTATTTTTGTATGCTGTATCGTGAAAAAATGAAAACAAAAAATTTAGGGGTGGACCACCCTTAACATTTAGGGGGATGAAAAATAGATGTTGATCGAATATCCACCCTGGCCGATATGCACGCTAAGGATCACGAAAATCAGTCGAGCCGTTTCGGAGGAGTTCGGTCTCGCACACCGTGACACGAGAATTTTAGATATTAGAGATATACATATATATATATAAATTACTCAGAATATATATAATCAGATCTAATTGTATATGAGTCTATATATAATTAGATATAATCATACACGGAAAAAAGTAAACTGTAATATTCGATCGGATTCCGGTTAATTTTCATAGTTTCAAACAGTAAAGCGGACTCGGGGTGGCAAAAATATAAATATTACAGAACTTAATGTAGAAAGTATAAAAGCCACAATTTATAATTTAATATTCAAAGTAAGTGATTAGTAGCTGTCACTATAGTAAATAACGACTCTTTCATCTTAAAAAATTACAGTTTCAAACAGTAAAAATTGCCATTTCAATATATAGTCCATATTATGAGGAAAAGGGGAACTCAGATGAAAAAGAAGGGGGTCTCACTCTGGGAGAATTTAACGTTTGAAACAGTAAGAATTATACTTTTAAAATATACATTTTACCAGTTCAAGCAAGTCAATAATTACAGTTTGATTTTTAGCGTTGCGTTTAAAATTTACTATTTTACTTTGTAAATATTGACGTTGCTTGTATTAGAAGTTTACTAACTTTATTTTATACTTTTTACATATCATAAGATCATTTTTAGGTACCAAATGATAAATATCAAAGTCTGAATTCTTAATTATATTACTTTAACATTTTAGACATTTACATACCGAATATTACTGTTTAAAATAGTATTTTCTTCCATGTAAAGAGTAAATTGTAACGTTTAAATGGTAAATATTATATAGTGAATAGTAAAATCACGACTTTACTGGTAATTTTTAGCAGTTGATCATTACTTATTATAAATCGACTGTTATTTATTACACTTTACTTTTTTCCGTGTACTTGGCTGTTAAAACCCCATATATAATCATATATAAGTCTATGTATGATCAGATCTGATAATGTATAGGTTTATATATAATAAGATCTGATCAGACTTGCATAGTCAGATGTTAACAAAATTTTTTCTTTGAAAAAAAAAAAAAAATTTTTTTTGGTAATCACAAAAAGTTCAGAATGATGTTTTCCATTACGTTTACATAGTTCTGATGTAAGTTTACTCAGGACTTAGTTCGGCTGAACATGCTCATTGACAATTTTAATTTAATATATTTCCGGTGGCAAACTATCCCCTTTAAGCTATAGTTCATGTAAAAGTTATTCTTGCGCTGCCTGGCGTGTGTAATTGCAAGCTGTCAAATATCTTTTTTTTACTGTAATTTCCCATCTATTATAAGATTATCATGCATCCTTATATTATTTAGTCTCTGGCCGTCCGCTTTTTACATAAAAAAAAAAATTAAAATCTAAAAATCTGGGTCGCTATAGTTTGTGCTAATTATTTTTAATAATTTTGAATAGAAATTATAAATATAATTGATAATAATCAAGTAATTCGCGTAATAAAAAGCATGAACTACTATTATAAAATATCATATAAAAAGAAAATCAAAATAAATTTGAAAAAAAATTTGTAACCTCAAAAAACCGTTCTGCTTACGGTATATACACACTCGGTAGTCTGGCTTGAGAACGGAACTTGGCGCCAGGATCTATCGAGTCTGTTATCAAGGAGATATCAAGGAGATATTTGAATATCAATTTACACATAATAATCTCGAATGAACTTCTCTACCTCATAAATACAAATTTAGCCTACTCATTTCTGCAACAATTTCATTTATTACCTTAAAAAAAAAAGTAAGCATTAAGATTCAAGTAAATTTATAAACCATGAGCACAATAGAACAAAATGAGTTCCTAAGAACTTGGAGTGCATTAAAATTTCGAAGACTGCTAATTGAAAAAGTCACAGCATACTAGATGCGCTCAAGGTTCGAGTTATCGAGATAAATTTGAATCATACGTGATTTTTTGCTTATCAGATGAGCCTCGAGTCTTCATCTGTGCACGCGCTCCAGGTAACTAGAGTGTTGGCACGAAGAAAATTTTTCACACCTTCTGATAGGCACAGATCGCTTGGGGATAGTGTAGTATAACTTTTGCGTAGGCGTTTGTGCGTTTTATGAACATATATATATATATATATATATATATATATATATATATATATATATATATATATATATATATATATATATATATATATATATTGGAGATATATATTGGAGATACATTTTCGCGTAATCTGGGACTCGTTTTCTTATTTGTAAGTACATTATACCACTTGGTCATGAATTTTAACATGCTTCAGAAGTCATTGGTATACCTCTTTCACGTATAATATCGTAATTCAACTAACAATATATTATTAAATATTATTTTTACTCCGTAATCTTATCAATTGCATATTGCAATTCTCAATAAGAATATTAAAATGAGTTTTAAAAAATTTGGTACTTCCAAATGTGCATACCTTAAGCGCTCATGTCATAATTAAATCGATTAATGTATAGCTTACATATACAAGAAGTTTTCACTAACTAACTCCCCACAAAGAAAACTTGTAATTAGAATATAAAAAAAATATATTTCTTTTTATACATAAGATATATGTGAAATATATTTAAAATATACTTGCATGTATTTCAAGTAGGAGAAGGGGGGGGGGCAAAGTGGGCCTCTTAAAGAAAAAATGGTCATATCCGTACTTTTTTTTACTCTTTTCACTACTTTTTAGCGCCTTGTTTGTAATTCAACATTAATAAGCTGTGTCCATCAAAATAAAAAAAAGGCCATTCGGCAGCCAAAATAGAAGTAGATTTCATAATGAATAGAAGAAAAGACTACTAGGATTGTATACAAAACAAAAATTCATTGAGAATAAGGATAAAAATTTGAATAGTTTTTTATGAGATATATTGGACAAATCAATCGAAAAAACGACTGCAAGAGTAAAATTTCATTAAAAACCTACAGACAAATAGGTTATTTTAAGTTGAGGAGAATGAGATGATATTAAAATTGAAGCTCGTTTAATGGGCTTTAATATGCTTTAATATAATAGGGGGAACACTACTGTGACGATCGAAAAAAAGAGGCGATTTTCGGGAATTTTTTTGACAGGGAAAATAAAGGAATTTGGGGATCGGATTTTTTTTATTTTATTAAAGGTACATTAAAGATTATTACCCTAAATTTTTATCAAAAAATATTTAATTATTACAAAGTTATTAACAATCTCGTAGAGCACTAGAAAAAATTTCCCCCTTCATGGTCGGTTCGATAACTCAAAAACGGATCATCTGAAAATAAAAACCCAAATTGCTTCTTAATCAGTATAGATGTAGTTATCGTCGCACGTTTGAAATTTTGAAAATTTTAATTTTTAAAAAAATGGCGACTGATTGAAAATTTTCTCACTATTCTTACTGTTTTTTTTTGTTTTAACCCAGCTAAAAAAATCTTTAAAATATAAATTTTTCAAATTCCGTACGTGCGACGATAACTACATCCTTACTGATTAAAAGGCAATTCGGGTTTTTATTTTCAGATGATCTGTTTTTGAGTTATCGAACCAACCGTGGAGGGGGGAAATTTTCTCCACTGCTCGACGAGATTGTTAATAACTTTGTAATGATTAAATATTTTTTTATAAAAATTTAGCGTAACAATCTTTAATGTACCCTTAATAAAATAAAAAAAAAACCCGATTCCCAAATTCCTTTATTTTACCTGTCAAAAAAATTCGCGAAAATCACCTCTTTTTTTTGATCGTCACAGTGTTCCCCCTTAAGTTGATCTATATTATATGTATAATATAGCATCTCATGTTTTGAAAAACACAAGAAAATATTTTTATCAATTACCCGGTATTTAAGAAATAAAACACAAAAGTTTGAAAAATTGATCTTCCGGAAACGTATCATATAGAAAATTTTTGTTTTCAAATGTATTTTCCAAAAAAAAAATACCAAAAAATTTTCAAAGGTCAACTTTCAGCGAAGCTATAGACTTAAAATAAAATTTGATAAAATCATTCCATCAACAATCTGCTATTTTTTAATATGAAAGTGCGTGTAGCTTCACTGCGAATGAACCTATTAACTTATTTCTTTTCTTTAATCTTTGTTTCTCATTACCCTTTACGAAAAAGCAATACGGCAAAATTTGACGAACCGTTCTTTTTATTTCTTTTTCTTACTTTTCAGAATCAATGGCAATTTTTTTGAAAAAAAAAACACTTTTAATCATTATCAAAAATAAAAATGATATATTATTCACTTTTTTTATAAAAAATTTTAGGGGGCCCACTTTGACCCCAAAGTTTTGAGTCCTTCTGAATTTTAGAGGGCCCCCCCTTCCCCTATATTTCAAATTCAAGCTAATTATATTTGGTTTACTGAACTTTTGGCCGTTTTTGGTATATGAGAAATTTATTTCGAATAAAAGTAAAATATATTATTGATATATTTATATTATATGATAAATGATAAATATAAGTTATGAAATATAATCGGAACATATGAGAAATATACTTAGTGTATGTGAAAATAAACTTACTTTATGAGCCGTTATCAAGTTATCATGTACGCCAACGATATACCAACGTTTTGGAAAAGCTCCGTTCGCCCGTTGTTTGTTCATTTAAAAAATAAAAAATAAATAAATTTAAATATTTTTTTACAAGTTAAACCATCATTTTTCTTCCTAACAAAGTGCTTTTTGTATCATTTATATTTACATTTTGACTGTCAAGTATGAATTAATATAACAAAATTTTAGGTTCATAATTTTCCAGCGATAATAGAACATTCCTTCGTGCTCGCGCTTGACATGCAAAAAATCGAATAATTATTCGAATTTTATTTTTTAATGTGTACGGAGAATCGAAACAAGAATAATTTTTCAAGTCATAGAAGCACCATGTGGTCGTAGAGCGTCATGGAGGCTATTAATTAAATCCCTTGGGTGGATGCCATGAGTCACTACGCGCATTCACATTAGTATATGGATATGTGGAGCAAATTTATGTTAGACTGGTGTAAATTAATATGTTTAATATACCCTACCTCGGTGCAGAGAACCCGTGAAATATATCGACCATGCGCCTCATGCAGGTCGGATTAGTTGAAAAGGATTCCACCCTTGAAAATTAAGTACAATAAAATAAAAAACCTGATGCGACGTAACAACCAAATAGAACAGTTGGTCCACGTGTTTCTGTTTTAGGTTGAAACTAATGCATTTTAAGCGTGACGACGGGTACGAACTGCTTGGTAATTGGACTTCTGGCAGCATTTCACGATATCAGGTGATACGAAAGTATTGTACTTGAGAAATTCTACTCCTCAATACTATTTCATAGATCAAATTTAAAAATCACGAAATTTATTTTTTATTCATTTATTTTAATGCAGCAGTATCATTTTTTACATAAAACTCGACCAGTTTTATCTTTTATCGTTCTAGTATCTGAATTTTTGAACATCGAAATTAAAAAAGTAATGTTTACGTATAACAGTAAGTATGTATGCATATCTATACTAATATTATAAAGAGGAAAGATTTGATTATTTGTTTGTTTGTTTGTTTGCATTGAATAGGCTCCGAAACTACTGAACTGATTTGAAAAATTCTTTCACTGTTGGAAAGCTACACTATCCCCGGGTGACATAGGCTATCTTATATTATAAATAATTCGAAAATTTTTGTTAAATACCCGTGCTAAGCCGGGGCGAACTGCTAGTATATTATAACTAACAGTTCACCCCGGCTTCGCACGGGTATTTAACAAAAATTTGAAAACATAACATAGCCTATGTCACCCGGAAATAGTGTAGCTTCGGAACAGTAAAAAAATTTTTTCAAATCGGTTCAGTAGTTTCGAAGCCTATTCAATGCAAACAAACAAACAAACAAACAATCAAATCTTTCCTCTTTATAATATTAGTATAGATATACGAAATTTCTTATACGAAATATAAAAATCGCGCAAGAATCAACAAATTTTGTTGGGCCTGGATCATTAATTAATTTTAACATTCAGTCGAGGTTATGCCAAGTAAGTTTATTTAATTCGGAAAATCATTTGATAAAATATTTTTTTTCGAATATTAATTCAACAAATTTTGTTATGCTACTATGAACCTTTTGTTATACTTTTATTATAAATGCATCAAGTTGAATGAATTATATTTCTCGACATATGAAAAAATCTTGAATGTTTAACATTTATTTTTCACACTTATCAAAAATTAGAAATTCTTAAAATAACTATTTTTACCAAAACTTACACATATTTAGTACCGATTAAAAAGCCTTAACAAGGATCAATTTTTTTATTATTTATACTTTATAAATTTTTCCAAAAATTTGCTCTCACATTGGATCAAAAACTTTCAATATTTAAAACATATGGAGCTTGAAATTTTTTTGTATTTTCCTGATTCTGAAATCAGCAAACTTCTGAACATTTTTTATGATTTTTTAAACATTTTAAAAATTAATTTACAAAAGAAAATATTCAAAGAATTGACATTCATAATTTTTTCGAAATACTTTAATGTTGATTATTTTTACTTCTCAATTTTTAAAAATAATTCATAAAATAATTTAAAACTTTTCAAATGTCTGAAAATTTCAGTATCATTAGAAGTTAATGAAAAATTTTCTGAAATTTTTTTTTACAGCATTTATTTAATTTAAATAATAATTCGACATGTAATAATAATATTTATCTCCACCCAGAAATAATAATTTGACTAAAAAAAATTAAATAATCAAAATAATTATACTCACGATTATTTGTGTGCTTTAAACACTTATTCAATAACGTTGACAAAATTTTTTTTTTGAAAATATATTTGACTTTTAAAAAAACAAAAATAATACAAAATTATTTAAATACCAGTCAAACGGATAAATTATTAATCCATAAATGAAAATTCTAGTAATAAAATAAGTATAATGTTTACTATAAAATAGGAAATAAATAATGGAAGTAACACTTAATATTCCTCTCCAGAAACTATTAAAGAGTATTAATACCACGGCATTTAATTTTAGAGATTATGATGTCTTCGTAAAATGTATTTTTCAGTATTTACATATTTATTTATAATTTTTACTTTACTTAATATTTATTTTCAGTGTCAAGTGTTTTACGACTTTTCCGGTGCATGATGACGAGGCGTTAAGCGCCATAATAATGATAATAATAAGAGATATACACAGCATTAAATTTTTCCTACTCATAATTATTGATTTTTACGAGACAAAATCTCATATACAGGTGCGATAGAGATCTTTTTAGTGAAGCGACCACCAACGTCCTTCTATAATATACATATAAAATAAAACATTATAACTCTCTTTTAAAGAATAAATATATTCTCTCTATTATAGGGTCTCTGTATCATTATTCTCACCTTGGAATTCCATTGCGTATATTTTAACGATAATATATCTACATACGTAGAGTAGTAGCTAACATTTTTACTTTTTATTTTTAATTTCAATAAAATTTCTTATTTTCAGTATCAACATCATTCTATCACTATAAATTTATTTATTTTTACCTACATAAGTGTAATAATTTTATAGCTTTATAATTTAAATTCAAAAAATTGTATTTATTCATTTTTTTTTTTTTTTAGCATAATAAAATAAATTTTTTTTTTAATACTTCAAAATTACAGGTGAAGATAAAAATACATGAATTACTTTAACATCATAAGGTGCCAAGAAAAATTATTTTTCACTTGAATTAAACTATTCAAAATTTTTAAACTCATCGTACTATATTATATATTTATCTTATTTTAATATCATTTAATTTTTCAGAATTTTAGTTATTTTTTATTTATTTTATTTGATTTATACTTTACAAATCTAGAAGTTCAATAGTTCCGCGACAATCGATAGATGGCGAAAGATAGCTCGAAGTTCTCACTTGCAGAGTAAAAAATCGAGTAGTTATCTTTAGTCCAAAATATAATTAAATATTCCCATATCAATTTTGTACCCGCTTCTGTCTCGAAATAGCTATGTCAGTGAACATAATAAACTTATTCTTTATAAAATGTGTATTAGACCAATTATGTTATATGCTTGTCCTATTTGGAGTAGTGCTAGTAAATACAACTATCAGAAGCTGCAACGCTCACAAAATAAATGTCTTCGTATGGCGAAAAATCTAACATTTAATTCTAAAGTTATTGATGTACATAATGCGTGCGATATTACTCTGTTAACAGAATATGTCAAACAAATTGCTATACAATTCTATGACTTTAAACTTAATACTCATAATATTTTAAATAATGTATGTAAAATAAGGAAAACCCATCCTTTCCTTTAATATAATTTCCGGCAACAATTATGTATAGCTTAATGTTAATTTTTTTTAGTCTTATTTCCCCAGTTCCCAAATTTGTCTTTAATGACAAATTTAGCTATAAATTATGGCTCTTTACCGTAAGATGGACGGTGGTGTTTATTACTCGGTAGGTCTTATTAGGTGACTGAATGGTAGTTACGGACAATGTCTCCGATAGCTTAACTGGTAGAGCCTTTGGCGCGTAACCAAACGATCCGGGTTCGAGTCCTGGTCTGGGCTGTCTGAATTATTTTTTCGGTTACCGAAAAATTCCTACTGAGTAAGGTCCCTCCTCCCCCCTTTATCCTTTATTTCCCCAGTTCCTAAATTTGTCTTTAATGACAAATTTAGCTATAAATTATGGCTAAAAGGTTTTTGTTAAAAATTTTTTCCCTGAAAATTTGATATCAACTATCTAGTCATACTATTATATAAATTATAAAGAGACTTTATACTGGGTAATGTTTTCGATAAACGGGAACCCAATTTTATATTGTTGTTATAAATTGTAAGAACCTACAATGTATTATTAGGTGTTAAATAAACTATTTAAACTGAAAAAAACTAATTAAATATTCTTTACTTCGCTCTTAATATTGAAATTATTATTTAGATGATAAGATATATCTATCGATTATAAAATAATTATTTTGATTTCTTTTCGATATTGAAATATTCCTTGACTAGTTTTTTGCAGTTTCAGTCATTTTTTAACTCTCAGACAAAGTTCCAAACTTTAATGAAAGGCCGCTCGATGTTTATTTATGATAAATTCATTCGCAAGACGAATTCAGAGTCAATTTATATTTGAAAAATTGATTAAGATTAAATGTATGTCACTTTATTTGTCATCCCGGGTAAAAAAGATTATATATCATCATACATAATTATATATAAAAAAATGGCCCTATATAATTATGTAGAATTAGATATAATTATTTCTATAAAAATAAAAAAAAGTCCGACGTGCGCGGGGATCGAATCGGGGACCTGACGCTTGAAAGACTGGCGCGCTACCTGTTTATCTACGAGACTTACTTGTAAAGTAGAGTTTGAAATCACTACAAGTAATGAAAATCGTATACATAATCAATTTTCATAAGTTAAGTTAATTAATACAGTTCCTATTATTTCATCCACAAAAAATACTATAGATTAATAGATTATTAATCATTGGAGTAGCAGACTCTGCGATAAAAAAAATTATATACAATTATATATGATTCATATATAATTATATATGATTTCTGTATAGTTGCACTGATAGAAGGATTTGTTTATATTTAATAACTAGCGGTTCCCGCCCGCTTCGCTGGGCGAATTGAAAAGGAAATAAATTAAATTTTAAGTTTCATTTTTATTTATTTTTTTCATATTTTCTATATCTCGAATTTCTTTTCTATATCTCATGTGTTTAGAAAATGCAATGCTTTTAATCTGTTACATTTTCGCAATCCTGTAATAAGAACAATTCATCGGTTATGTGATCAGCAAAAATAAAATGTATGTAAAATTCTTAGTCCGTTAACTGAATAGCTATATGTAATGTTAAATTTTGGAAACGTTACAATGACTTTTTACCGCTGCCAAAAAGACGATTGTTGTAAGAAAATATCACAATTAAGTAAGAAAAATATTTAAATCCGTTGACCTTGGAGGCCATCCCGGTATTTGTCTGTTTCTTTTGAGATTCTATCAAATTTTATATTTGTAGGAACTGTATTTGACTATGAATTTTTGACAATTATCACTCCCGCACTCCTATATGGGGAGGAACTTCGTAAGATCCTATTCAAGATGATTTCTACATTATAAATAAAAGATTCCAACAAAACTTCGAGTCTATAAAAACTATCGATTGGATAGTCTGTAGGAGTTATAGTTTGGAAATTTTTAATTTTCATTGGTAAACGCCCACCCCGCAATTCATATTGGGAGTAGATTGTCATAAAATCCGCTCGTGGATCATTTCTACATCACATATAGGAGATTCCTACTAAAATTGGAGTCGATAGGAGCTATAGTTTAAAAATGGAAATTTTTCATTGTTAACGCCCCCGCGACCCCCCTTGTAGGTGGAATTTCGTAAAATCCGTTCTTAGCTGACCTCTACTCGGCGAAAGGAATATTCCTACAAAATTTCAAGTCTCTATGCCTTATGGTTTCAGAGATATCGTGATGAGTCAATATATAGGTGGAAATCTCTTATGTATATATATATATATATATATAGATTAAAATAAAATATATAATCAACGTGAATATATTAATTATACTAACTTTTATAAGTTGAAGGCCCTCTTCTTTATTCAACTAACTAATGAATACTAAACGTATCATAACCAATAAATACTAAACAAAACACAATCGATTAAATGACAGACAGATTCTTTTTTGTTTTTAAACAAAAGATAGCGTAAATAAATGACATCTTTACATAACCTATGAAAGATGAATAATTTTTAAACAAAAGATAGTAGCGTAAATAAATGCCATATTTACATAACCTAGAAATAAATTAACAAAACCGTTGCTATAGACAATAATTCATGTCGCAACCTTGTGGATGCGTGGGTAGATGCGTGGGAGTGCGTGGGTGGATGTGTGGGAGTGCGTGGGAGGGTGTGTGGAAACGCGTTTATAAGCATTGAAGTGAAGTTAGACATTTTGCCGGTCCTTGTGCGCTCGAATATGAAGAAGAAGTGATGTTCATTTGTTTTCGTAGCAGAAACAAATGACTATCCACATAAATTTGAAAAAATGGTAAAGGGTTGATGGAATTCAAAAAATGAATAGCCTAAAACTTTTTACAATTAATTCCGCGTCGAATGGTCATAGTCTCATGCCGATCGGTCCAGTAGTTTTCAAGTTTATCGATAACAAAGAAAAAAAAAAAGTTGCTTATATATATATAGATAGATAATGAGCTTTATTAACTGTTAATAAGTGATTTTTTAACATCATGGGATTTAATTAATATTTATTACCAGTTAATAAATTATTTACTAAATACGATTTATTAAATGTTGATAAATATTTGTTAACAGTTAACAAATATTTATTTAAAATCAAAAGCAAAAATAGTAATTTTCTCTTGACATTTTTTATAACTCGATAGCTGGAATACATGATATTAATTCAAA
This sequence comes from Cotesia glomerata, assembly GCF_020080835.1. Classification (NCBI taxonomy): domain Eukaryota; kingdom Metazoa; phylum Arthropoda; class Insecta; order Hymenoptera; family Braconidae; genus Cotesia; species Cotesia glomerata. The sequence goes on along the minus strand of NC_058163.1, from coordinate 5,733,742 downwards.
TCACTAAATAAATTAACGTTTTTAATATTTTAAAATATAAAAGATAATTATGAGCTGTAATAGAATTCGGTATATTACAATAAACGTTATTATAATGTAATATAATTAATGCAAATAATTTATAAAGATGATTTTTGTTTATAAGCAATCTTCATTTCATATGACATTGCAAGTGAATCAAATTCATTCAACAAAATATTTATTAACTTTTAATAAATATTTGTTAACTTGCGCATGTGCTGAACTGTTTGCACGTTCTATAAAGTGCTCCTCACTTGGTGGTTAATATCACCCACATTCGTTATAAATAAATTATTTTCATTATATAAATGTGTTTATAAGTGATTTATTAATAATCCAAATATAGTGCACTACTAAAATTGCACCAATAAATAATATAATTCAACAAAGTCTGCAATCTGTGTATACACCGGTTGTTTAGCCATCTGGCACGTGGCGCAACTATATAAATTATATATTACTGGATATTGTGGTTTATAAATTGCACTATTACTACAAAATTGTATTGGCTAGTAATTGATTGAATGTATTTTTCTCATATACATAATCTAATTTGAATTATAAAATTCATTAAAAGTCTTGTAATAATCTTTCCTCAGTTGACGTGACATTAGACAAATTAAGTAGAAAAATAAAGTATACTATATCCGTGACGTGACTTCAGAAAACTTAAGTAGTCCAGGGCCGTATATATGCGCCCGACTTATAAAGGTGAATAAAACTAAGTGACCTTAGAGTTGTTATTTTTGAAATAGTACTCATAAATTGTTTATAAACAACACAACTGTCATCACCTCCTTGTCGGCTGAATTTAATCATGGCAGATGTTAATGATAATAAAACCACTAACACACCACCTGTATTAAAATGTCGTAATTGCTCTCAAAATATCGCTAAAGAGCAGGTACACGAAAAAAAAATCCTATGAAAAATTACTATAGTAACATCGTAATCCAGGACTATACTTTCAGTATCTCGATTTTTACGATGCTGCCGTCTACAGAATACAATTTGAATTATTGAAAATTACGATGTTATTTAGTAAATTTTTTTTTCGTAAGAGCAAGTGAATAAGGACACATACTATATATTTTAATAAAAGAGAGACAGAGTCTAGTAGTTTGCGACGCCACCACCGAAAGATGACCAACTACTGTATCGAGGGTCTTATTATGTGACTGAACAGAAACTTTAGATATTCCCTCCGATAGCGTGAGAGGATAAACCTTGGACTTGAGGTGGAGAGGACACCGGGTTCGATTCCTGGATGATACAGAATTATTTTTTCGGTGACCTAAACCTCTTTTTAATTTGAGTGATAGAAATTTACGATGTTGCATCGTATAAATTACGATGTTTGAGTTCTGGTCCGGCACTGCAATGTCCTATACTAAAAATTACGATTTTTTCATTGTAATTTTTCGTACAATTTTCTTTCCGTGTACAGTGCGCGAAATGTAAAGCCTACTACCATCCGAGCTGCGCTAAACAAGCTGTGCTTATGTCTGGAGGTTATTACCAACGTTGTTGCGGTAGGCGTGGATCTTCATCAACCGAAGAACTTAAAGACTTTTTAAAACATGAGATGACTAGCTTGAGAAATGATGTCAAAGATGATATCAAAAGTGAACTTACAACCGTAATTGCTAGTGTTGAAGGACTTAAAAATCAAGTTCAGTCATTCTCGGAACAATTTAATAATCGTCTGTGTATTATTGAAGACAAAGTTAGAAATTGTGAAGCACGTCATACGAATAGTACCAATACATTATTATTATATGATGAAAGAATCACTAAACTTTCGGACAAAATATCTAACATTCAAACTAGTAATGATAGTGATTCTATCCTGCATGAAGTGGAAGATCGTCTGGCTAGGAGCAACAATGCATTGTTCCTAGGCATCGAGGAACAGTCAGCAGCCTCAACTATGGAACGCAAATCAATGGACCTTACTAGAGTACAAAATATTTGCGACTCTCTGAATGTCAGCTATGAAGGATTGGTAAATACTCATCTAATTTGCTACATCCTAGACCTATAAAAGTCACTTTTACAGAACACACTTCTGTTAACCAGATCATATTGGGTCTCTTAAAAGCGAAAAGGGCAATAAACCCTCTGATGTCAGTACAGAATATTTCCATTGTGCACGATCGCACGGAGCTACAAAGGAACGAACTAAAGAAAATACGCCAACTTCTCAACGATCGGACAGCAGCAGGAGAACAGAATTTGAGGATTGTAACACGCCCGAGTAAAAACAGAATTCCGCCGCACCACCGCCGCAACACCGCTGCACGGCTTCTTAAGCACCGCACCACCGCTGCACTACAGCTGTGACAATTTCGGTTATTTTACAAGTGCCGTATCACCGCCGTACCACCGCCGTGACAAGTAAAGAATTTATCTATTCGCCGCACTACCGCCGCACCAGCGCCGTGACAAGTAAATAAATTTCTATTCGCCGCACCACAGCTGTGACGCGCCCGGGTAAAAATAAAATTATTAATTTTTACGAAAAAATAATAAATTTCGTTCGACCGCCGCACCACCGCTGCACCACCGCCGCACCATACCACTGTTTGATGGTATATACATTGAAATAATATATTCGTTGATCATTCAAATAGCGTAACTAAATTTTTTAAGTTAAGTATGGCTTGCAGTGCAGTTGGCAATGTTCGAGACTTCCATGCAGACGATCCAGGTTCGAATCCCATCACAGTTCAATTTTTAAAATTCTTTCAGAGTATTTCAATAGGCGTACCGCTTCTGTGCAATCCGAGGAGGAAATTAAAAATCTACATCAACAATACGACTAAAAAAATCAATAATTTCGCGGTGCTTTGGCCTGATTTAAAAATAGTACATTGTGCCCCTAGGGAAAAAAGTAGCACATTCTCTCCCGCGTGTGAAATTGCCACCCGAGCCGAAGGCGAGGGTGGCAAACACGCGGGAGAGAATGTGTTACTATTTTCCCGTGGTGCACATACTATTTTTTCTTCTACCAGGCCAAAAGTTCGTAATTAATGTAATTAAATATCGAAAATTGACATACTAAAGGTAGGTTAGGCGGAGCAATGACAGGATATAAATAATAAATTTTATTTTCTTGTGAGTTCAAGAACAAGAAAGGGGTTCGGGCGCAGCCCCGGCGGAGGTTAAGGGGGAGGGGAGATCCCCACTCAAAATAAAAGTTTTTAAATTTAAAAATATTTTTAAATAATTTATTTTATGCACTCAAGTTTAATTCTGAAATTAATAATATTGATAATAATAATGAAAATTTATCCAATTTACTTAGTTTATAGCGTCATTATCAATAAAATTAGTAATTTCAATAAGTAATTATAATAATAATTGCAATAGTATAATAATTATTATAATATTATTTGGTGTAGTTAATAGTAAGATTTCTAATCTTGCACTTTTTAATATTTACTGCTGGACAGTCCGTGTTAAGGTCTTCTACAAATTCTGTAGCTGAAGCTGATTTGTTAGAAGTTTTGTCTCTTGCTCGTGCTGATAGTTTTTTTGAATGACTTGCAGCTTGTGAATTAGAATTTAAACTTGGTACCGAAGAAAATTTATTGTTAGACTCTCCATTATCGAAATCCTCGTCCCATATGATGTCATTTACAGCTCGTAGTTCATTTTGATAGTTCGTTAATGATTGATGTGATTCGTATTTGTTTTGCGGTGCAATATTTTCTTTGCACGAATGCTTCGTCGTAGCTAGCGGTTCAGGAGGTTGAGAAGAAGTTGAAGTTGAAGGTCTCGATTCATCTTGCTTTGAAGTTTCTGTTGTCGTGTCCATGGAATGATTCTGGATTGTAAATAATGTATTTTCTGAATTTACAATATGATTGAATATTTTTGTTTTGTTATATAACGAGTTTTCAATGTACCCTTCAGCAACGGAACTTGATCTCCAACCACCATGCTGTTAAAGAGTTGTGAGATTTGCGCCAGCATTTGCAAGTAGCGTTGCTGAGGTACGTCTGAAGCTATGTCCGGTGTAGCTTGAGGCATTTGGCAATTTTAAAAACTCAGCAATTTTTTGGTATTTCTGTTATTGTATTTTTACCAATTGATTGCCGTTTGCATGCCCCTTTGTCGTACAGTATAAAAAATCTGTCAGTGTTCGAGTTTTCTGGTCGTAAAGCTACGTATTGACGAACTTTATCGCTGTATTCATTCATGATGACGAACGAACGAGGATAATAATTTTTTGTGTCTCGAATCGTAACAATGAATTGAGTTCCAGTGTCTTCAACATCTTGAGTTTTGATTGAACAATATTCACCCGATCTTAATGCCCCGCAAAATCCAAAAATGAGTATCACCTGTAATAAAAATAATCTTAGTATATATTTATTTGTATATAAAAAAATTGTAAATAATTTACACACGGAGAGAATTTTATGTTAACGATAATCATCTTTATTTTGTAGCTTCTACAAGGTCTTTACTTGAATTTGCGCCTTTTCAAGGTTTCATATCATTCTCATCGATAGTTAATTTATCATGATAAGTATTTAGGCTGCATTCGAAAATGCTCTATCTCTAGACACATAATTAAGAAATGATCTTATTTCTTGTTAACTATTGACATTTTTAAAGATGAAAGCTCACTCAGATATTACACTCATCAAGACCTTTTATTTGAGTACACACATCAATTTTTCATATATTTTTTATATTCATATATATATGTATATATGAAAAATATATAAAAATACATGTGGGTACTCAAATAAAAACTCTTGATGAGTGTAACATCGGGATGAGCTTATATCTTTAAAAATGTTAATATTTAAGAAAGTACTGTGCAATTTAACAAAAGACATTATTTAATAAAGCAAAATTTTTATTTATTTATAGTTCACAAGTCGCGGTCAATATCTTGAATTATATATCATTATTTTAATATTACTTAGATATTTTTTTGTGAATTATTTCTTAACTTACCTTCATAGCCAAATAAATATCGTCGGAAGCGTCAACGAGAAATTTTTTGATCTGAGATAGTGAAAAAACCTGAGATTTTTTTGGACGAAACCCTTTGTTGTTATTTTTCATGAAAGTTTTTAGTCTGTGGAATTTATTAATGTCAATCGAATGATTGAGGTTAAACTCGGTTTTTAACATTGACCATCTACTCCACAGCGTAGATGGTTTTAACGTTTTCGATAATTCACTGAAATAAACGAGCAACACGTTTTCTGATATGTCGTTTATGTTTTTTTGTGTTTTCCATTTTAAAAAATTTTGATAGCAAAGATGATATGCCGGTGTTGATTTTTTGGCAACTAATTCTTGAGTTATTGCTTGAGCTTCTTGATCAATATCCATATTTTCATCATCATTTGAAACCGAGCTATCAGAAGAACTCATTTTTAATTAATATTTAAAAAATTATTTAGTCACTGTTATTTATTGCACCACCACGATTAACAACACGAAGTACGAATATAATAATGGGAAAAAAGGTTAGAAACGTAATAGCTAAAATCACGGTCTTGTATACGAGCGTGGCATAAGCAGATACTAGTGCGCATGCGCAAACTTTTTTCCCGATAGAAAAAAGTGCCGCTTTTTTCCTGGTTTAAATAGAAAAAAGTTCGAACTTTTGGCCTAGGGAGGAGAAAAAAATTTTTTTTAATATAAGGCATTCGATTAAAAGGAGGTTGATCAATAGGTCTTACATAAAGATTTCTAGTCGCATTATTTATTAATTAATTATTGCGTGATAAATTAATTATGATACCATTTTTTGTGAAATTGTAGGTATGATTTAGCATTGGTGCGGCGGTGGTGCAGCGGTAGTGCGGCGATGCTAGGGGGAGTAAATTTTTAGCGTGCGGCGTAATAGTCCGCCAAACGGCGGTCGTGCAGCGGTGGTGCGGCGGTATGGTGCGGCGGTGGTGCAGCGGTGGTGCGGCGGTCGAACGAAATTTATTATTTTTCCGTAAAAAGTAATAATTTCATTTTTACTCAGGCGGAATGGGAGAATGATGATAGTCAAGGAACGTCAAAATATTTTAGCCTCGACGCCGAAGGATACAACTCCTTAAACTCTACCTCAACAAACCTATCTATTTATTATCATAATGTTTTAGAGGACTTAATACCAAACTGGATAGTATTTATTGTAAAACTTATGTAGCTGAGTATGATTTTTATGCATTTTCTGAAACCTGGCTTAAACCAGGCGTCCTTAATAGCGAAATTTTTAATAAAAATTACTTTGTTTTTAGGTGTGATCGATGTAAGGAGTTCAGGAGGTCAGGTGGAGGTGTTCTTATTGCCTGCAGAAGTACACTTAACGTACTACAAATTAACTTTGATTATATTCTACAACTCTTCCCTCAAATTGAGATTGGAAACATAAAATATTTTGTGTTCCCGGATGTTCTTAAGCCAATTATATTTGAAATTACTCTAGCAAATTTTGTTCAGGTATAAAAAAAAATTGCGTTTAGTTTTGACAGACAAATATTGATGTTAAACAACAAATGATATATTTGAATTTAGCTGATTTGCTTTTTAAATAAATGATATTTTTTTATTTACAAATGAAGATAATTTATTTCTCTTATTTTCTTATTTAATATAAGTTGTAAAATAACTCACTGAATTTAAGGAGAAAACATTTTATTGCCGTCATTGCCGCATATAAAATTTTAAATCAGTTGATCGCTATAGAATTTAATGCATTGAAGCGCTATCTAATGGTAATATTTAATAACATGGACATCATATTTACTTTCTCCGTGGAAAAATACATGGTCGTACCAATTTTTATGACAATCGGTTGATTGGGGTGGAAGTCGATAGTTTACAGCGCCGCCCGGTGGCGAGTTATATCAATGGGCATAGCATATTCGTTTTCTCCGTGGAAAAATATATAGTCACACCAATTTTTATGACAATCGGTTAAACGGGTGGGTCAATACTTAACAGCGCCGCCTGATGGCGAGTTACATCAATGGGCATAACATATTCGTTTTCTCCATGGAAAAATACATGGTCGTACCAATTTTTATGACAATCGGTTGAACGGGGCGGAAGTCGATACTTGACAGCGCCGCCTGATGGCGAGTTACATCAATGGGCATAGCATATTCGTTTTCTCCGTGGAAAAATACATGGTCATACCAATTTTTATGACAATCGGTTGAACGGGGTGGAAGTCGATACTTGACAGCGCCGCCTGGTGGCGAGTTACATCAATGGGCATAGCATATAAACCTTCTCCATGAAAAAATACATAAACATACCAATTTTCATAATGATCGGTCAAATAGTTTTTGAATTTATTGATGACATATATACAAACTTCCTCTTTTATATATATATATATATATATATATATATATATATATATATATATATATATATATATATATATATATATATATATATATATAGATTATATATCATTATATCTAATTTAATATAATCATATATAATTATATGCATTTATATATAATTATATGTAATTGTATATGATTATTAAAAAATGCTGCATTTAATTATATATTATTATATATAATCATATATAATTATATGCAATTATATATAATTATACAATCGTGGACATTAATTTAAGTATGATTTTAAATTTACTAGAAAATAGCCGTTTGTAAACTTGAACGTTTGCAAACTAAAAACTTTTAAAACTGAAAATGGCTCCGTTTATAAAATGAGTTGATCATTAAAAAAGAGAATACTAAATAATGATTAATAAAAATGATGCAAAATGTAAACTTGTAACAACCTTAAAATGGCATAAAATAAAATTCAACCAATCAAAAAAAGAAAAGCGTTAATAAACTCGATAGTAAAGCGAGCGAATTTTAAAAATTGACATTAATAGAATAATATATTTTTAAATACGGCTAAGTAAAAAAAAAAAGTCGTTAAAAAAAACTGAAATAAAAAAAAAACAAACAAATGCATATCTTGACATTAGAATAAAAATAATTTTAAAATAAAATATTTACGTAATGTTGACATTTGTTAAAGTTAGTGCATCGTGAATTTTGCCAATTCAAAACTTAGCCACGCGAATTCAGCCAATAGTAAACTTTGCGATTCATGAAATAACTGAATACTAAATTTTGTTAACAATTAAAATAGCCGTTTGTAAACTCAGCGGCTTATAAAAATCGCTTTCACTGATGACCGCTTTCAATTGATTTCACCGAGTTCAAAATTCTGGGCAACCTTGTGTCAGTATATATAATTTTTAAAAATAAAAAAAAAATATATTTTTATACATGAATGTGTACATAATTGAATAAAAATAAAAATAAAATCTTTTATTATTACACAATACACAAGCCTCCATGATTTATTCCTTACAAGAATTTTATTTATCATTTTCAGCTCCGTAATATTCTTCGTAAGTAAAATTTCGGAAAATCAGTTCTCGGCTGACCTGTTGTTGAGAAAAGGCTTTTGTCTTTAAATTTTATAGCTTCAGAAATATCATAAATAAATATATAATAGATAAATTGAAAAACGTTAAAATTTAGAATTTGCGATTTTAATAAGCCGCTGAGTTTACAAACGGCTATTTTAATTGTTAACAAAATTTAGCATTCACTTACTTCATGAATCGCAAAGTTTACTATTGACTGAATTCGCGTGGCTAAGTTTTGAATTGGCAAAATTCACGATGCACTAATTTTAACAAATGTCAACATTACGTAAATATTTTATTTTAAAATTATTTTTTATTCTAATGTCAAGATATGCATTTGTTTGTTTTTTTTTTATTTCAGTTTTTTTAACGACTTTTTTTTTACTTAGTCGTATTTAAAAATATATTATTCTATTAATGTCAATTTTTAAAATTCGCTCGCTTTACTATCGAGTTTATTAACGTTTTTCTTTTTTTTGATTGGTTGAATTTTATTTTATGACATTTTAAGGTTGTTACAAGTTTACATTTTGCATTATTTTTATTAATCATTATTCAGTATTCTCTTTTTTAATGATCAACTCATTTTATAAACGGAGTCATTTTCAGTTTTAAAAGTTTTTAGTTTACTAACGTTCAAGTTTACAAACGGCTATTTTCTAGTAAATTTAAAAACACACTTAAATTAATGTCCACGATTGTATGTAATTGTATATGATTATATATAATTATTAAAAAATACTGCATCCAATTATATATTATTATATATAATTATATGTATGTAATATATAATTATATATAAGTAATATATAATAACATATAAGTATATATAATTATATATAAATTTTTTTACCCGGGATGTTTATTTTGAATAAAAAATGTTACAATTGAACAATTTTTCCGTATATTTTCAAAGTACTTGTGTTGTTGTCAATTTTTTACGGAATGAGTAATTAGATTATCTTAAAATGTTATTAAAAAGTGTTCAATATGTTTTAACCTACTTGCGTATCTTTGAATGCTTACAACAGTCATTTGATCGATAGCTGGAAAAAGTGATAACCGATAACGTTAAAAATTAATCATTTTTAATCAAAAGTTTATCATTTTTATAAAATAAGACCATTGAATTAATTACTTTCCCGATAAGAATTTAAGTCAACTAAAATTCAATGATTGTCTTTAATCTACTATTAAAATTATTACGGCATTCATATAAATGTGTATATTTTCTAACAATAATCACTAGAACAGTGATGAAATAAAATTTGAATAAAGATAAGCTATTTATATTATTTTATTGACTGCCTCAAATAACGTCATAAAAATTTCATTTCTTAAACTGTTTATCGTACAAAAAATTCTTGTCAAATTATCGAATAGTTTACTCCATACGGAAAAAAATTACAAATTTTACTTCAAAAATGAGTAAGTACATATTTAATTAATTTTGGATTGATTAAAAAATTTTGTTATTTTAGATTATCTGATGCTTGGAATATTTTCAATATTTACAAATATTATGCTGGTCGTTGCTGTTTCGATGAAAGGAGTACACAGTAGATCGAAAAACTCTGTCATGGTACAAAATATTCCGCTGGAAATATTTGATAGGACAGTAAATTTTAGTGACAGATCAGGAATTCTCGTTGGTCCAAAAACTCCCATTTATTTATTGAGATCCAGGTTACCAAATTTTAACCAACATAATACTGGAGTAAGAAAAAGAAATCGGCGTTATATTAAAGAGAAAATAATTCCGATTCCTGATATTGTTTATCCGGAAATTTTGATAATTGTCGACTATCATCTGTATAAAAATTATAATCGAAGGACAATTATTCCTTATTTATTGTCATTTTGGGACCAAGTCGATTCAATTTTTAGTTCATTAGAGAACCCAAAGTTCAAATTAAGTATTGCTGGAATTATTATCGCTCAGGTAAGCACAAAAATTAATATACCGTAGCATTAACTAATAATTGTCTAAATAAACAATTCAAAATTTAAGGACAATAGTGTTTTTGAATCCTTCATTCCATCGAAGTCATCAGAAATTGATTACAAGGATGCGAAAAAAAATATGAATTTATGGCTTTCTAGGGCAAGAGAAGCGATTCCTTTTGAAAGTTATGACACTTACGTTATTATGACTCGGTAAGTTTTTATTTCCATACATACGTGATTATATTATTTTAATGAAACGCATAATATTTTTAGAACACGAAATAAGGAGAGTGGTAATAAGCGAATTCTGGGAATATCAGGTATTCAGACTGCTTGTGTTACTCCGGAGTCGAATCATGATCTCGGAGGAATAATTTTTACCCCGGGTGGTATACAGGGTACTCGGACTGCTGGACATGAATTAGGTCATATGTATGTTAATTACTTTGATAATTGTAAGATTGAACGATTTTTACTGTATATATGAGAATGAGATAGTTCCTTTGACCATTCCCGAGTTAAAATTTAAATCATAGATTGAACGTATTGGACGTTAAAATCTTTATTTGAACTTATTGAAAGTTAAAAACATTAGTTGAACCAATTCAAACCAATAAGGAGTGAAATTAAGAAGTATCAAAACTATTCAGATAACTACATGCTTTTAAACGGAAGTACAATAAAAAATTTTTTCTTAATTCTGTTAGGCAGAACTCAGTTTTTTGGTTGAAATTCTACCATCTGTTCGATGAAAATACTTAGTCCGAATTGTTTACTAGTGGAATGGTTTCCAAAATGTTTTTTTTTAAGATATATGGCTATTTAAGAAGACTACCAAGTGTTTAGTTAAGAACCAGTAATACTTGGAGTATTTTTGGGTACTCTCACAACTAGAAAATTTGGCCTTAGAAGCTATCAAGCTCATTTTTCATTCAAAAAGAGTCTTTCAGACGTCAAATAATCAACTAGAAAGATAATTTTGAGTATGTGAACAACAATCTTTATAACTTTTGATTTTTACTATGGATCATACATTTTTTTAAAACAGTTTAATTTATTCTTTTTTGAAAATGTTAAATCTATATTTTTTACGTCCAATACGTTAAACTGACGTTTTAAACCTTCAAAACGTTGAGTTAACAATTTGAACGTTCGTTACGTTCAATTAACGTTTCTTACGTTCAATACTCGAATTTATGGTTTGAACGTTCAATACATTGAATCTACGACTTAAATTTTGACTCGGGTTGCAATTTTAATTAACACTTTACTTTAATTATTAATTACTTACTTACCAATCTCTCCAGATTTGGAGCGGAACATGATAAACCCGATTGCGGAAAATCGTATCTTATGGCAACTTTTGATGGAAATCCTACTGATTGGTCACAATGTTCGATAAACAGTTTCCACGAGTCTCTCAAGTGAGTATTTTTATTTTGTTTAGGGTAAATACCCAAATAGATGGACGGTTAAGCAAACTCTCATATTCTATCAAAAAAACAATATAGGAATATACAGATAAGTTGTGATAAAGTAAATTATATTTATGTAGTAATATATAATTAACCAGGAAAAAATAAGTAAAACTTCGTAAAACGTTGTAGTAATTAACAAAAAAGAAAAATGTAAGAAAAAGTCCTAAACCCCAGTAGATGGACAGTCAATAACAATAGATGGACACTACTTACAAGCGATATTTTCGATTCATTATTTATATCAGAAATAATTAATTTATGAATTCCACTAAAAAATAAAGCTTGATTAAATTAAAGAGAAAAGGTGATAAATCGGATGGTAATTTTCAAAATACATCATAAAGTAATTTTATTAATTTTCAACACGTGATGCTTTCTCATGTAAAGTAACATAAAAAATATATTAATATAAAGAATACTAATAATTAATAAATTATCAATATAAATTTATAAAACACAACGTTAAATACGTTATGTTGTCTTCTTCTTCCTTTAATAGGTCTGTTCTCTTTTGCTTTTAAATTTCCTTCTCTCAATTTTCTCTTTTATTCAGCGTTTTCTTTTTTCTCTTCAATTTCTTCAATAATCATAATAATACTTTCATTTCCAGTACATGTCTGTTTGCTATAATCTTTACTCTTATTCTCACATTGATCCACCAATAAAATTAAAAAAAAAAAAAAAAATAAGAAAATTCATCACATAAACTTAATGTCCATCTACACAGTAAAAAATTTAACATAAAATTTTGTGTAGATGTTTTATAAAATTTATGTTAATTCTACACAAACGGTTTGTATTGATCAATCCATCCATTTTTAACACACTCAAGTGTTAATTCAAAAGTAAAACTACACTTTTTTAATGTTACTGGCCAACCAACACAAAATTTATGTTAAAGAATTCTTCATATATAGTCACGTATGCCACACAAGATAGACATGTAAATGTGATAGCCTCAACGTCATTTTAATTTGGTGGATTTTGATTTGTGTCATTACGTAAAATACTTAAATGCAGCTAATAAATATACAATTGTAGTGTATAGCAATTAGAAACTAAGTAAATAAAGGGTAATTTATATTAAAACATCCGATAACAGAATTGTAACCTTAAAATTCATTACAAGGTTAATGTCCTTTCTAGTGTGAATCTAGAAGACAGAATAAATTTTTAAATTATGAGGAAATAAATAAAATAAGAAAAATTATAAATTTTATGATTATGAATCTAGCAGACATGTTGATTTTTTTTTTGAAAAATTATTTACAAGTTAAAAAATACTTAAAAAAAATTACACGAATAATTCTTCAAATTTTCTACAAGTGAAATTTTTTTTTTTTAATTTTTTTGTAATAATTTTTTTCATTAAAAAAAATTGTAAAAATTTTCAGATGTCGGCTAACTTAATTTTCATTTATTTTTTTGAATTAGACAAAAAAATAAATAATTGAAATTAATAAGTTATTAGAAAATAAACTTACAGTTTTTAATTTTCTACATGTGCATTTTTCCTTTAATTTATTATTTTCTAGTGCTCCTGTATTTTTTAATCACAAAATATATATATATTTAAATTATTAGTAAAACTCACATATTTGACAGTTGATCTGAGTAACACAAAGAAAAAGTTACAATCAACACTTTATTTGTGTTATGGATAACATTTAAGTGTGTAGAAATCCGAGAATCAGCCAATGAAAGTTTTAACATATTTTTGTGTTACTTTTAACACAGAATTATGTTGATTTCATCAATACAAACAGTATGTGTAGAATTAACATAAATTTTGTGTAAAAAAATCATCTACACAAAATTTTATGTTAAATTTTACGAAAATTTTTTTACTGTATATTGGATAAAGGTTAGAAAAGTGTCACCAATAGATGGACACTAAATTCTATTATTTCTTTTCGATTTTATCATTAAAATATTATATTTCTAGCTTTGTTAGTGAAATATAAGCGTACTTATATGTACAAATCTTACTTTTTTTATTATTTTTAATAATAATAACAAATAATGTTCACCAGCTATCTGTCACACGCTTACTAGTGGCGGCGCTCTCGGAGCAAAACCTCGAGACGTCCAATTTAAATAATTTTTTTAAACTATTGTTATAAATAAAAAGTTAAAAAAAAATTACTTTTCGCTCTCAGAACTACTTGTAGACATAAAAAAATATAACGACTTAAGATTTTTGTTCTTAAAACTAATGTAATTGCTTCTACACGGAAAGAAATACATTGCGGATATCCCTATGTCGCTACAGGGCATTGTTATAAGTCCTATAAGTATAGGATTATCTACTATACTGTATGGTACCAGAATTTTTGCGTCTATTACAAGGGCGCATAGTAGGTTTGACGTGACAGCATTGCCGCCAGCCCCATACTGCATCGCAGATCTCGCAATGCTACTAGTTTTTCCCGCAATGCTACTAGTTTTTCCCGCGATGCTACTTGGCGCGACAATCAATAACTCTATCGAATTACGGCCAATATTTTATGGGTACAACTACTATACCGACATAAAAATTTATAAATTAGTAAAAAGAAAATAAACGTGTGTTTACACGTGTAACGAGTATAAATATAATAACAAGTATAAATATAACGCAATGAATAAACGTAATAAATATAATATATTGTTTTGATTTTGTTGAAATAGTAAGTACTATCATGAAATCAAATACATCTAATAAATTAATATAATAAAAAAATCATGAAAATAAGTAAACTAACCTAAATTTATGTGATATTTTTTCTAGGTAAGAGATGGTATTGTTTATTTTATTCAGATTTAAAATTTTGTAGTTTGACTCGAAAAGTAATCGCTGGGAATGGTAAAACTTACATTCCAAAACGTTGGATTTAATATAAATTCATTATTTAAAAAAAAAAAAGTATTGTAATATAAGGTAAAAGCCCCAATTATTGACGCTATAAGAGACAAAGTTATGATTTCATTTTTTTTAAGCAATCAAATATAAATATCGATGAATTTTGTTTGTGGTAATGTCTTCAGTAATGTTTTAACTAATCAATTTCTTTTTTTAAAATGATAATCAGTGATATTTACTAATTAATTTTAAATAATTAAATATATGATCTGGATACACCAATTATTGACGGGTTAAAAAACTGATTGATCTAATTATTGACGTACCGTAACCCCAATTATTGACGCCCCTACTGCACATGCGTCGAATCATTTGGTTATATTGTTATTTATCAAAAACTTGATATAAAGTAATCAATATTATTAAAGTTAATTAATAATAATTTCTATGAATGAATAATTATTATGAAAAATATAACAATTTATTTAAAAACTTATTTAACACTAAAACACGCCGAGTTATTTGACAGTTAAAAGCCTTGAATATAATCGCGTATATTACGTATTTTATACTTAAAAAGGCGTCATAGCGCTGTCGACTGGCTGTCAATATGGGATTCACCATAAAATTATGAATTGGTTATTGACTCCCATTATTTAAATATCATAAATCATACAATTAATTTCGATTATTTAATTTTATAAATATTTCATATATTGTTAATTAAAAAAAAAAAAAATAGATCATATAATTACATGAAAAAATTAATTTAAACTCGGCAGTTAAAAATGCTTTTCTAACCAAAGTTGTTAAGAAAATAGACGCTCGTAAGCTGATTTGATGAACTGGTGCTAACTTTATTTTTTTTTAATAATTAATATTTAATATTTTGAACTGAATGTGATTTTTTTCAATTTTTTAATTAATTAGAATTTAATAAAAATTTATTTGATCGTTATTCTTATTACAGATAATTTAATATATTTAAAAATAATTTAAGGTGTCAATATTTAGACCCCCGTCAATAATTGGGGCTTTTACCTTATGTATAATAATTAGAAATAAAAATAAATTAAAAACAATGTTTATTTTAATTGCATACGCCAAGTTTTTCATTTTTCTCCTTTTACTAAATAATATTTAACTACTTAGAAATTAATTGTTACATTAAATTAGTTTAATACAAAATTTTTAAATATTTTTCATTGAACACACTGATAGAAGGATTTCTTTATATTTAATAAGCTTAATTGATGGTTAATAAATGATTTTTTTAACATCATACGATTCAATAAATATTTGTTAACAGGTAACAAATATTTATTAACAGTTAATAAGTAATTTGTTTAGTACGATGTATTAACCGTTAATAAATATTTATTAATAGTTAATGAATATTTGTTAACTTTTGAAAAATATTTATTTAATATAAAACGCATAAATAGCAATTTTCTTTTGATACTTTTCATAACCTTATGGCTAGAATACATGATATTAATTTAATTCTTTAAATAAATTAACGTTTTTAATATTTAAAAATATAAAAGATAATTATGAGCTGTGATAGAATTTGGTATTTTATAATAAACGTTATTATAACATAATATAATTAATGTAAATAATTTATAAAGATGATTTTTATTTATAATCAATCTTTATATATATCATATGACATTGCAGGCGAAACAAATTTACTCAACAAAATCTTTATTAACTGTTAATAAATATTCGTTAAATATAAATAAATATTTATTAACTATTAATAAATGTACTTTCCTCCCAAATAAATATTTATTTAATGTTGAAAAATATTTATTAAAATTTAATAAATTAAATAATTGTTTTCAAATAAATTAAATTATTAATAGTTAATAAATCCTTCTATCAGTGCATAACCTATTTAATCAATTGAACTAACTTTGTTACAACTCCAATATTAGCATAAGAGATATAACAATAATGGATAGACTGTTCTGCCAGGAGCATCGTAAATGTCGCCAGTCACTATGGGTCTGACGCCCATAGTGACATTGGCGCATCGGCTATAACTATTGTCGATGTTACTATTCCCACCATAGCCAAATCATCTATGCTGACGATTTTTTATCCAATGAAAATCTTCTAAACCATACAGTATGGTGTTCACACCCATAGTGACATAGTGATATCCGTAATGTATTTCTTTCCGTGTAGAAATAATATCTGTCCATCTATTGGGGTATTTACCCTACCTGATAGGAATATTAGTAAGTAATTTGATATTTCAGGCAGCAAAATTGGACCTGTTTATACAACAAACCTGACCACACGAAAGTCAATAATCTTGGTGTCTATGAAATTTTTGAATCATTTGAAAGAGAAATTGAAAATAAAGATTTCTTCACTGTGCTGATGGATGATGAAAAAGAAACATTCAATTTAAATGAAAAATGATTAAACCGAAGGAGTTGCAGTACCGAATTCCTGATTACAGGAAACTGATATTAAACCCTAAAGAAATAGATCCGTGGAAAGATATAAATATTTACCATGAAGGTGATAGTATCTATGTTTATCAAGGAAGTAAACCAAAAAACATTACCCAAAATCAAGCACCACCGATTTTGGATGTCTCTTATACGGATGATTATCAGCTGAAATTTACAGACGATGATTTTGAACCAGAAAAATTAGTTTTGATTTATTATCGTGACAATAAGCTTCACGTGACGCAAAAAAAAATTCCAAAAAATGAATATTTATTCGACAAAAAACATTGGAAAGATTTGAGCTACATTGGATCTGACCGGACGATTATTTTTCTTTGCCCAATGACTACCATAATAAACTACGGGCTGACAATCAAGCATCGTGATGACCTGATTTATATTTATCAATTTAAAGAACCTGATTCAAGCGGGCGTGAATATGAGCCTTACACTGTAAGATATTTGCCTGATTTAAAAGATTTGGAAACTGATGGAGAAGAAACAATTGATTTCAAAGATAGTTTTGAGACAAAAATCACGCGTAAGATAAATACCAGCGACTTGAATTCGAAGAAATTGGTGCTGATAGGGTTTAAAAATGGTCGTGTGATTGTTAAGCAAATAACGACATCTTTTGAGAAAGATCAAAATGTATCAAGTTATTACAAAAATTTATAAATAATAACCGCAGATAGAAACACGATTTTAGTGCATTCAAGTAAAATTCCTAAACGAAATGAAATTCAGATTCGACATGATGATGGTAAGATATTTGTCTGGCAAGGATCTGATCAAATTCCTGAATTGAACATTGATAGACCTGACATTGTGGAAATTTTAAATTCTGATTATTTTGATTATATAGATTATTTCAATTGACTTGAATTTGAGGAAGGTAGAAATGAATAAAAAATCAATTTGAAAATTGAAATGTAGTAGCAGTATTTTTCTGTCATATATTTTTGATTGTCCGATTAATTCATGATAAACTTATTTGCGGAACTATTTTTGAATTATATTACAGTCAAAAATTCATTCAAAATGAATTTTACTATATACATTCCATTTTTTTTCTACAATTTTAATTTACAGAGGTTAAAATTTTCTTACTAAAATTGTAACAGAAGTCTCATACAATGGCACTATTTTTTATACAACAGATGCAGGTTTGAAGATGTATTGAATAATATTATTGATTAATTTAGCTACATTAACACTCAACATATGACTAAGCATATTAACAAAAAAAGTATTTTAAGATGATACATTTCTGCATTAAACTACCCTTTCGAATACTCTTAGTTGGGATCTACACAGAAAAAAAGATTAACTTGAATCAAGTAAATAATTTTGAAGAACTTCATCTTCTTGATTTGAGTAGAAAAATTTTTAAACTAAGAAATTTTTCTTGGTTTAAATAAATTTTACTTTATTCTTGAATTTTTTTTCTTGATTCATCAAGACAATGAAATTTTTCAAAATTATTTTCTTGGTTCAAGAATTTTTCACTTGATTCAAGTTAATTTTTTTTTCTGTGTAGGTTATCTAAATTCATGAAAACACTGAATGATTATCTAAAAATTTTTAGAGAGATAGTACACTTGGATAATTTTCAATTAATTGATCTAAATATTTGTAGGCTTTAACAAAAGCAATTTGTTAAAGAATCGATGTCATTCATAAGTACCATTAGCGTTTTAATAAAACGTGAGACATTTAAAAAATTTAATTATGATATTTCTGTACTATATAATTTATAATATGAATGTTATAATATTTTATAAAGAAAAATTATTCTGATGAAATCAGAATGGTACTCCATTATTATAACGATGTATTATGAAAATAATTATTTTTTTTTTTCGATATTGTTGCATTTTTTATTATTTTAAATAAGCAATCTAATATATTCAATTCTGAAAAATATTTCTGTGGATATTTTCTCTTCGTAAATCAAATTTTTTCTCAATTTCGTGAATATCCTTTTTCTAGTAAGAAAAATTTTTAAAAATCTAATTAATTTCAGCTATAATGTTTTGAAATGGAACAGCCGCATTTGACAAAACTATGCAATTAAGTCTTTGTTGATCCAGCTTAAATACGATCTCATTGAGATCCAACTCATCAAATTAAATAACCCGAAAAAATTAAATTTAAAATCAAAAAGTGATTCGTCAGAACTTAGAATTAGATTTATAAATTCGTATGTTTGTAAAATAATGATGCTTGTAAATTTAAAATAATTTATCTCATAAAATTCAGGGTTTCTCAATACAAAGTCAATCACAGACTTTAGAAGCTACAGCGAGATGTTAATATCGATATATAACCTCAAAGTAGCAAAGTAGCCGCGTACTTACGCGCGAGATACCTCGATGGTGTTACGACGAGCGTGTGGGCCACCCACGGCGCCATCTTATCCGCAATCTCTCCACAGAATCCCCAAGATATCCAAGCAGTGTGTTATACAGAGAAAGATAAAGCAACAAATACGTATAATATAAGATATAAGAATAAATAGAGAGAAGAGAGAAAGATATATCCGAAGAAACTGTACTGCATTAAGTTAAGAGAGACCGAGAAAAATACGTAGCCCGTACTCATCTTCTCCTGGACGAGAATCACTTCCAAGTCACACCACGCGCTCGCTACTTCTCAAGTTCCATATCCTGTTCTCCAGCAACTAATGTACTTCTCCATACCCATGCCCATGATACTCTCTGCAGTATTGTTTTCTTACCACACGAGCCAGAAGCTATCGACTTCTTCTTCTTCTTCCTTATTTTCTTCTTCTTTCTTCAGAAGAACATGGATAAGGCGCCGGTCTTGCGTTTTATTTATTTATCACTTTTATTTATTTTTATTTTTAGATTTATTATTTTTATTATTATGCATAATTTATTTCTTATTGCATAACAACCTAGAGACTTTATATGAATGTAAGCTGTATTTATCATCTTATAAAAAATTATATTTTTATATATTATTACTAACAACCTGCAGTTATTTTGTGACTACTGATAATTATGAATTATGAATAAAAAACTTTGGTTTAATGATTTCATGATATTTTTAGTCACAGTATACATAGTTTGACTGCGTTTGAAATAAATTTGAAGAATAATAATGCTATTTCAGGATCAATTATCAATAATTTAAGGGACCAATGTGATGGAACAAACTTATAGAACTAACAAATTATCACAAACTCCAAAAAGTTAATTTATTAGGTGTACAAATAAGTTCTACCCGTTTTTTGTAAAAAAAAAAAATATATTTAAAAATTTTAAATAAAATACAAACTTTAATCAAAATAACCACCATCAGCATCTACTACCCTTAATCCCATGGCAATAAAAGGCTTGATCTTTTGACGAAATGAAATCATCTATTGTTTTTTGCATTTCGTTTTCATTTTGTAAGTGTTTGTCAGCCAAGTAATTTTGCAATGACCGGAATAGGTGAAAATCACACGGTGCAAGGTCTGTTGAATACGCCGGGTACGATGAAACTTCCCACTGTAAATCATTTATAGTGTGGTGGACGATTGAACTTCTATGAGGCCTGGCGTTATCATGCTGCAGTATCACTGGTCGAGGTTTTTGTTCCGCAAATCGTCTTTTACTGTTGATTTCATCTGCTAATTTTTTTAATTGACAACTGCAGCGTTCTCCAGTAACGGTTTCTCCTGATTTGAGTAACTCATAATATAGCACGCTCCACTCATCCCACCAAATACAAAGCAATATTTTTTTTCCAAAAACATTACGTTTTGGTGTTGATGTCGTTGGTTGTCCTGGGTCTACCTAATGTTTTCGACGTTTAGGATTCTCATAGTAAACCCACTTTTCGTCCCCTGTTACAAGTTTCTACAAAAAAATTTTTTTTTTCTGTCGTGAAAGCAACGATCGGCAGGTGTCAACTCGTCTCTTTCATTGCTCTGGGGTTAATTCATGAGGTACTCATTTTCCTTCTTTTTGAATCTTACCTAAAGCATGTAATCTTTCAGAAATAGCTTGTTGAGTAACGTTTAACTTTTCCACAAGTTCTTATTGCGTTTGTGCAGAATCTTGATCCAGTAATTCTTGCAATTTCTCGTCACTGATTATTGAAGGCCTTCCAGAGCGTGGTTTATCATTTAAATTAAAATCTTCGATTGTGAATTTCCGAAACCATCTTCGACAAGTACTGTCATCAATAACACTGTCACCATAAGTTGCACAGATTATTCTTTGAGCTTCAGCAGCACTTTTTCCTTGATGAAATTCATATAAAAGACAATGGCGGATATGCTAATTACTTACCTCCATTTTCAACTGAATAAAAAAATATATAGAACGAAGATTAATACATTAAAAGTTTGATGAATTTAAAGAGTACAAACAGCTGTGCATGTACATATACGTATTCATAGCTAACTTATAAATAGCTGTTAGATAACTCCATCTTTGAAAAACGGGTAAAACTTTTTTGTACAGCTAATAAAAAATTGACTATTGCAAAAAAATACATAAATCCATTAAAAAATCCAAATTTATATCGATACCTATTTGATGTAACTAAATTCTCTATAGAAATTATTTCTGGGCATATACGACCATATCTGGTCTGATATCGGTATATAAAAATATGAAACCAGATGTCTGCTAATATAGTCTAATATGCCTATAAATGGCTAATTTTAATATCAGGTCATAAATAGGCAAATGTGACATTTCAAAAATACATAGATTTATCAGAAAATTTTTAACGAGTTTTTTTTTTTATTTGCAAAAATGACAATTTTTTCGGGATATTTTATTAAAAATGTCCATAAAATAATGATCAACATCAAAATTAAAGCACATTCTTCTTTTCATTACAAATACTTTTAACCAGGGTTTTTTTTTTTTTACCCGCGAGTACGTAAAACTGTGTGTATTCTATGTTATATATTGTATGTAGAGTGATATCCTCTCGAATTGTTGGTGGAATGGTCTACTGTCGAAGAAATTCCCCAAGAAAGAATTAATATTTATTCCCGCGAAAGCTCAATATTTGTCGGAATTATTCAGTTTTATTATTCTCTTTTACTTTCTGTAATTTTCAACAATTTTAGTTACCATGAGAAAAACTTTGATTTTTTCAGCTAAAAAATAAAATTGTATAATATTTTCAACACATTAATTTCTTGTCATTGCTCATTTTTTTTCAAAAGAGGGTTTTTCTCTCAGTGTAATGGTTATTTTTTTTTTCAAATGAAAAATATATTTACTTATAGAAAATTAGTTTTCAATTCATTGCCATATTCCGTCCTCATCCAAATAATCTCAGTATCTCTGTAAGCATACAACCTGAAGGTATAAAAAATGAGAAGCAGTTATACAAGAGATTGGTTGATCTTAATAATAGAAGCTACCATCCCGCAGTATATAGTTAGATGATATTTAGTGAGAACTCATGTGTACACCTGTTAAATATCGGTGATCGAGGATCAAGCAGACCTCATCCTCTTTCGTCTTCTCTCACTTATTCACTTCACAACACATCTTAACCCCCTCCTCGTATCGGCGTTCCACTTCACCGTCTCATTCATCTCCCTCTCATCCTCTCCATATTGAAAAGACACCAGATAAAAATAAAATCCGAGGGATCTTGAAGGGTGGTGAGCACAACATGGCCGAGTGTCCGGTTCCCTTTGTATCGGCTACCTGTCTTGAAACATCCTATTCCCGTTCAGAATCACGCGTACCTTACTCAAGTACATCAGCCGAATGAAAGAGAGAAGATTCAGAAATAAAAGAATTAAGAACGGTTAAAAAAACTTTATGCGAGACCCTTTGCCAGATCCTTTGATAGCACACACATTCTTGCTCGTTCATCAGATATTTGATAGTTTAACAAAAAAGTCGAACTACAGTTTTTAATTCATTTTTTTTTGTCATAAGTTTTGAAATCAAACCAATCATCGATAAAAATGAAAATTTAAAATAAACATCACACATTAACTAGGTAATTAGTATTACCTAGTTATACAAATAACTGAGAATTTTTATTGATTAGATCGAAGTGCACTGAGAAAAAATATTAGGAAAACGGTTGACCCTAAAGAAAATCCCTGCAACTTCCCGCTAATACCATACTTAAGGGGGTATTATGGTCTAGAAGCCTAAATTTTAGGCATTTTTCAAACTAACATAAAAAAAAATGAAAAACATTTTTACCATCCGTTTTTTTATATGATCTTTATTGACATTTCAAGAATATAAAAAACAATTGAAAAAAAAAAAAAAATGACAAATTACAGGCTGGTGAAGTAGGGGCTACAAAAAAACGGTGCACCCTGGTTGACATGATTTCAGCCCTTGTAGTAATCTGAAACAAAAAAAAAAAAATCACAAAATGACGTCGACATGAAATATTAATTGTTTTTTTACCCCTTTTTTTACCTTTTCGAATTTTTAAAAATACTCCAAATTGAAATTTGTTTAAATCCAAAACAGACGCGATAGAGAGATATATAAAGAAGATTCCCACCAAATTCCAAAGGAATCGGGTGGGTAGAACTTGAGATATCATGTCAACTACTTAAAAAAAAGTAGTTTCGAGAAAATTGCGTTTAAAGTTTGAGAAACAATTCCAGTAGAATAACTCGTATAATAATATTTAATACTCACTTTGGATCAATCGGCGATCCCAGATCCATACATTGGGCCTTCTTCTACTTCATCCTCGATGTTTTGCGAAATTCTTTTTGATAATCGAGCTGTTCTGCCTTCTTTTAAAAAAGCAGAAGCAGCTGCGTCACAAAATCCACTGTATCTCCGAAAATAATTCGAATTTTGGAAAATCCATTTAAGGACATATTTTTAAGGGTCTAAACTTTGAAAATATGCAAAAAAATCGATTTTTTCAAATTTCTAGACCAGAATACCCCCTTAAGTGCTCAGAATTGCAATTATTACGTTTTTGAGCTCTTCGAGCTCAAAAATATAATTTTCGTTAGAATTCTCATAGAGGATTTTTAAGTTTAAATTGATGGAACAAAGAATTTTAAAGTAATTTCGAAAAAACACTTTTTTCGGTTTTCTTTCGACAACGATAACTAATGAACGAATCAACCGACTTCGACCGGGCTGGAAGCGATCGGTGTGGTTTTTTGATGTTAAGAGCTGATTAGTTTTTGAAATCGATCGGTAAAAGCCGTTTGAAAGTTATTCCAAAAAAACGACATTTGAAAAATTTTTTTTTGTAGTTTTTTTGAGATTTCTAATCATCGCGAAAAGATTCAGGGAAACTTCTTAGAATCTCAAAACGTGCAAACCTGATGAAAATTCGATTTTCGAAAAACGGGGTGAAACCAATAACTTCCCGATTTTTGAAAATTTTCAATTTTGTTAACGGAGGAAAGTTAAAAATAATAAAAATTAATAATTTATCTCATTGATTTTTCACGTCAGTTATTTTCTATCGGTATACTGCAGTAAAAATAATGGGACTTTTCTGTATTTTTCTTTTTGCTCTGAAAATCGATGATATAAAAAAAAATTATAGATCAACATCAAATTTATCAACGATTTATTTCAAACAACCAATCCCCATTAATTATTCCCTTATCAACATTAAAATTTTTGAAGTATGAAGATATCAACATCCCAATAATATAAAAAAACTGTCCAAAATATTTTTCGGAAAATTTATATTCGTAAAGTAAATGCTTATCATATAACATTGATATATTTCAGCTTTTTATACTTTTAAGTACACTAGAAATTTGAATAGCGCGCTACGCGTGCGCCTAAATTTTAACCAATAATGAATCGTGGTCCGTTTTTTGCGAGTTTCGACCTTTGACTAACTTCAAGACTTTCATGTATTTTAATTTAAAGGATAAAAGTCCGGTGTTACTGGTGCATGTTTCGCAGGGTTCATAAAAGTTATAATAAGTGCTCCTAAGAGAATAACCTAGCTGACCTAGTTGACGTGTCCCTTGCAAAAGGCACTAAACAAATATAAACAATACTCTGTTCACTATAAGTGGCGGTTGTCACAGGCAACTAATTTAAAACAAAGTTATACGTTTGAAAGCATTTAATTCAATCGACAACATGACTTCAAACTATTCAGTTGCTTCCTCGTAAGTTAGAATCCGAACAAAAACAGTTTCACTGTAAAAAAATCGCGCCAAGTCCACGTTCATAAGACTATTAAGAAAAAAAATTTTTATTTCTTTACAAAAAGATATAAAATAAAAAATTAAAAAATCCAAGTAACCGATATGGTTGTATATGATTTTCGGAAATAAAAAAAAATTTGTTGTAAATTTAAAAATTAAAAGAAACAATTTTGGAACGTATTTAGTGTGCGTGGTTACGAAATATTTCACTTTTTATGAAATTCCTAAAATCTATCTACTAGGACTTTTAAAAAAAATTAAAGTACACAATGACGCACACCAAGTACGTTCCAAAATTGTTTCTTTTAATTTTTAAATTTACAACAAAATTTTTTTTAATGTCCAAAAATCATATACAACCATATCGGTTACTTGGATTTTTTAATTTTTTATTTTATATCTTTTTGTAAAGAAATAAAAATTTTTTTTCTTAATAGTCTTATGAACGTGGACTTGGCGCGATTTTTTTTACAGTGAAACTGTTTTTGTTCGGATTTCAGTATTTTTTGTAATTATAATAAAAATTTGCAATTGGTACCAACTTAAATCTCAAGTTGGCTGCATTTTTTATAGCAAACTATCCCCTTGAAGCTACAGTTTATGTAAAAATAATTGCAGCGCACCCTGGCGGGTGTAGATGCAAGCTGTGAAATTTATTTTTTTAACTGTAGTTTCCCATCTATTGGACTATTACCATGCATTCTCGAATTACTTAGTCTGTGGCATGTCACTTTTTACATCGAAAAAAAGTCAGGATCGAAATTTTTGAGCTTGCTATAGTTTGTGCTGATAAAATTTAATAATTTCAAGTAGATTAATTGTTATAATTGAATATAATTAATTGATATCAGTAAAATAAAGTATGAATTACTGTTATGATATAAAATTTAGGAACAAGAAGTACCGTAGAATTAAATAAAATTTTGCAACCTCGAAATACCGTTCTGCTTACAGTAAACATACTCGGTAGTCTGGCGCTCCGTTTACAACGGATTTGAACGGAACTTGGCGCCAGATTCTACCGAATCTGTGGATCACGTTGCATTTTTAGAGAAATAATAATAAATTCAGAAAATTTCTTTTGATTTTTCTAGCATTGTCTAAGGTAATTTTTCTGAATTGTCCATTATTAGCTGAGCAATGCGATTCATAGAAATCATTGTATGCTACTGTTGTTTATTTGCTGGACACTTTTCAAATGGAAGCCGCATTGACACTTCAGAAATCAAAACACGGCTCATCAATCATACGGTGAGTTGATTATTTTTTAAAATTAATTTTAATTATTCGTGATCATTTTCAATATTGTTTATTGTTTTAACAGATGGAATTGATTAATAAAGGTTTTACGGATAATTTGAATCCAGTGATAATAAGTTCTGACCTAGTTGATGACCAAGTTTTAAATGGAAATGTCGAAAATGGAAATCCGCTGATTATAGTTAATGGTAATTTCAAACGCAAGCAAATTGAAGGGTATCATCCTGGCTATCTTACCTACGTCATCACGTTTGAATCCATGCAGAAGCTGGCTTCACTCATTTTTCGGTTCATGGACTCAACAATTTGGAGTATAAAATCACCAATTTTCATTCTGAACATTTCTGAAAGGTTTTATGCTATGAAACCTTGAATTTCTCGCAAGCTTCGATATATTGGTATCATATTACTTGCGTTATGACTAGGATCAAGATTCAACCGTACTCTATACTCTGAACCCTTACACACAATTCGCTCCGTTACCTTGGAATCAAGTTAGAACTTTAAATGGCAATAGTACAGCAAAGCCGACACTATACAGTATGCAGTATCCGGAAGGTAATTATTCAGTTTAGTAATTAATTACGATTTAAATAAGAAAAAATAAAACTTTCGGTTGAGCCAATTACTACTTTTAAAAAAGAAAGAAAAAATTGAGTAAAGTTCCTTATTTAAATGAATTTAATTCATTTTCAGATTTGCAGGAATAGTATCAAAATATATATTTTGATAAAACTCAGTACTTGGACGGTCATAAAATAGAATTATTGGCACTTGTCAATCTAACATATCGAATCCAACAGCATAAACAGAAAAAAATTAATGAGTACATAAAACATATTAAAGAGATGCAGGACGACACATTATATTCTTTACCTGATTATACAAACGTAAAAACGTCACTTCATGTCATCGATAACTATTTCACTATCAAAATGATGAAATCTGGTTTTGATAATAATCTTCTCGGTCGTCAGTATGATGCATTTAACCGACAGTATCAACTAGCGGATATTAATTATAAATTAATGGATTTTGTGACGCAATCCCTGAATAAAAAAAAGTATTGAGACAAAGAAAAAAGTATTGAAAAGTATTGGATTGATTAGAAAACCAATACTTTTCAATACTTTTTTCTTTGTCTCAATACTTTTTTTTTTATCAGGGATACCAAGAAACACCCTCTTCAATATTAACGAAAAAGAGTGATTATTTGATGGTCATCAAGGAAGTTAACATAAATATTAATTCTATCTGTATCACAATCTTCGTATTGTTACTCATTCTACCGATCATAATAATGAATAATAAATTTCACGTTAGCCAAGGAATTATGGACATTTTGAGTATGTCACTGGAAATGGGAATAATGTCTCCAATTGAACGTCTCTCGATGAAAATCACTTATTTCTTTGGATTTTTATTCATTTTTGTGGTGATGCCCGAATTCCAAGGTCAGATCTCGGCGATTCTGTCGCAACCAGCTCGGGGTAATGTCGAAACTTTAAAGGACTTATTTGATAACAAGTACCATGTATTTCATAATGCGTTATTGACGAATGATATGATGAATGAAAAATTGTGGGTAACTGAAGAGGACCAGAAATACTTGCATCCGTCAAGTCCTCGCGATTTGAAAAAATGTGCAATCGAAGCCCAACAAAATTCAACTATCGCTTGTATAGACACTACTGAACGCCTACTTACTTACGCTTTAGAACTCAAGAATCTTCATATATCAAAGGAAAATATCTTCAAAAAATACTACGTATTTTGGACTAGGAAGAACTGGGCTCTGAAGGAAAAAATTGACAAAGCTCGTTCAATACTAGTGGAAATAGGATTAATCGATCATTACAATAAGGAGATAGATCTATGGAAAAAGATTAAGAAGATGGAGAAAATCAAAGAAGCTGAAAACTATGAACGTATCGACTTTGAAAACTTGGTGTTTTATTTCATTATGTTTGCGGCAATTTTGCTATGAAGTTTGGTCATATTTGGAATTGAACTTATTGTTAACCATAGTCACTTAAAATATGAAAGACGGGAAAAGGAGCGACGACAGTTCATAGAGAGATTGAGAGCACAACCGCGAATTACCTTTTTTCCGGGTTGAACTGTTCCGTCAAACAGCCGCGAATAATTCTAAGGAAATACGTGTACAGGCTTAAAAATTCAATTTTTTTTATAAATCGCTTGTAAAACTATTCAAAAATATAGATTGAAAATTTCAAGTCAAAATTTCTATTCGTTCAAAAATTATAAGCGATTTAGTAATTACTTTAATACTATTTTACATTAACTTTTTCTGTCACTTTTTTTTCAAACGCGTTTTCTCGAAACGAGTTTTTTCAAAACTGTGTGCAGTCTAGCTCAAAGAGTTTTAAACCAATCATCTTGCGATATGGCTTATAATTTTCTTTATACAATTATCTTGAATATGAACCTCAATCGAAAGCGATATTTTGATTTAAACTATTTTTTAATAAACAATGTATGAAAAGTGTAGTCACTAATAGACTAATTCTATCTTTAAATCTTCCATATCATAATGTTCAAGAACTTTTAAAGTGAAAATATTACTGATGTATTGTGTTTATGAAATTTATTTATCTAGAGTTTACAAGTTTTTATGTGTTAAAAGTGTAAATGACTTAATATCTTATTTAAGTCTATACGTATGCTTCGTGGTATTAAATGAATCGATTACAAAATAGCAATGCATACTTGTATTAATTTATTACAATTATTTAAAAAGTATGTCTCTACACGGAAAGAAAATTGAAGGAATTTTTACTATTTCACTATCGTAATTTTTATTAAATTAAATAGTAACGGTGGACTATACTTCTCATTTAGTAATTTTTACGATCTGCTATTGTAAATTTTATCCAACTAACAAGGCTAGCAAGAATTTTTAAAAGTCGAATAATATAGAGCAAATTATACAATATGTGTTTGTAAACTTTACAATTCAACTATTGTAAAAATTGACGGTCGGTTTTTTTAAAAGAAATTTTAGGGAGGGAGAGAGATAGGAGGTTGGACTAATTGGTACCCATACAGTAACTGAAAAAAGAAATTGAAATTTACGTCCTATCCGGGAATCGAACCCAGAACTCTTTGTCGGTATGTTAGAGTCTTTAGAAATGAGTATCTTTTTGGACGCCACCCAGCGCTCAGAAGTTGAACTTTTGGAGCGAGTATAACAAAAAATATTTTTTTACGGGTACTATTGAACGAAAATGTACAATTTCTCAAACTGATAAAAAGATTTTCAAGACAAAAATTTTTGAATCAAGATAACCTGTCACAAAATAAGTTCTTGAAAAGAATATTTCTTCATAATCAAGTAATTTTTATACAATACTTGTTTATAATTAATATGAGTATTCGAAGCCTGTTTTTTTGGCTTTTCAAAATTCTTTATACAATGCCAGATGTTTATGAACCAATTTACCCTTATATAATTTTTTTTCTAGTATACTACAATAATTTCCAGTTACGCTAGCAGTTAACATTGCTAGTTATATTTTTATATCAATTATGTCTTCGTATATGTATACCCTATGTATACCTCATAAACATCTGGACAGATCCACAGCTATCAGATTCAATCATCAGATAAATCGTGATAAAAAAAGTTTGTTAGCACAAGATTCGACGACGAAGATATAGTGACCCATAGAAAAAGTTAGACAGAACCTGCAATTGACGGACGTATTTGTATATCATGAAGGGTGATGAATTGTAACGAACTGTAAAATGATAAAGTCATTGTTAAGGGTGGCTATTGAAGGGTAAAATTGAATAAAGAATGGATTTAAATTTTGTTAATGCTGCTGTTTGTTATTACAATCAAACTATCCATTATATTAGATTCAATCTCTACTTTTACAAATAGATTGTCGGATTGAAATGTTCGAAGAATTTTTTCTCAGGTACCCAGAGAAAAAGGTTAAGGGATCATTTTGGTTTGTAACTTAAAAAAAAATTTTTTTTTCCTACCTTTTTCGACAATACATATATTTTAAAGTATTGTAATAAAATTTTTAATTAATGGGACTACTGTAACTACATTATTTTACGATGTTTATATGGATTTACGAGTGAAAGAAAATTAAATTTTTAAACACGGCCGTGCCGATGCTAAAATACGACAGCAGTTGTGTGGAACCTTATTTTCAACATTAAATAAAAGTTATTGTTTTTGAAGCTAGAGTTCCGGGAATCAAAACTTTTTTTTCATAAATTTGCTCCTCTTTTTGATATCCCCTATAGTTATTGTTATTTACGAAAAACTGAGATTTTTTATTTTGTTTATGTTTTTTGTTAATAACTAATTAAAATTTTTATCAAAAAATTAAAAAAACATTATTTTCAGAATTTAATCCCGCATCTTCCTTAAGAAGATTCCTTAAAATATTCTGTAGACAAGAATATTGTTCTTGAGCCAGGATATCTTTTTTTTTTTTCTGAGGTGTATCTTCATTTGTATTGAGCCTTGGATATGTCTCGAGTAGCTCTTCTGCACTATGTAAGAATATTTTGTAGAATAATGTTAAGTAAGAAAAAAGAAACATTGTAGGCGCAAAAAATATAAGAAAATGTTTGGACAAAGCACCTTGCATTGTGAATGCCTATGTTTTTTTAATTCTTTAAACTCGCCGGCAGCGGATGAACATTGAAGAACCTGAGTAAGAAGGTATGCAAGTTATGTCCTAGAGGGCTCGATTTTCAAGGTTGGTTATTATTCTCTTCTTCGATTCATATCGTAACGAGATTATTGTAGGCGTTGAGCTATCGACGGCTGCTCATAATTTTTACAATAAAAAGTTCTACGACAATTCTCACTTTATTGTTCGATATGCTTTTTTAAAAGCTGTTGCCAAACTTCTTGTATACAATGCTAGTTTTTTGTTACTTTTTATTTAATTTTTTCTCTTTATGGACTTAGACATTTGTAGTTTTTATTGCAAGCTAGTTTCGACGGCTGTCAAAACATCGGGTGGCAAGTACTTTTTTAAGTTTATGGCCATCAAATAAGTGTAATTTTTCTTTTTGGATAAATGTAATAGTTTGTTTTTGTTAAGTTGTAACTAAAATTTATAAAAATTTTTGAAAATTAATCAATACATTTTTTTCATTAGTTCAATAAAAATTACAAAAAAAATTATTTTTCAATATTTTGTTTAGTTTTCAAAATATTAATATTAAATGAAGAAAAAAATTTTGTCTTGCTAAGAAATGATTATTAAATTTGATCTAATTGTCCATAATAGCAGTTAATTATTAATCTATAATAAAATACTATTATTGTTTAAATGAACTAACAATAATTATAATTACAAATAAAAAAACTTTAGCTCAAGGATTTTTCGATATTTTTGAATAGAACGTAAATTATTTGGGTACTTTTTGAATAAATTAAAAAAAAATTGCTATGACAGAATCAATTACCAACAGTTTAATGTAAAATGTGACGGATACAAATTTATAGAATCACAAAAATATTTAAAACTTCTTCAAGAACTTAAAATAAAAAATTAACTACCACCAACATTTTTATAAAATCATGAAGAAGGAACTTATTCAGATTGACCTTTCTGATGATACCGAAGTTGACTATAAAAATCATTTTTAAAATAAAAATATGCCCGTCATAAAATTTTTCCAAATCT
Source organism: Cotesia glomerata (assembly GCF_020080835.1). NCBI lineage: Eukaryota > Metazoa > Arthropoda > Insecta > Hymenoptera > Braconidae > Cotesia > Cotesia glomerata. The sequence goes on along the minus strand of NC_058163.1, from coordinate 5,701,453 downwards.
TTTAATTCTATGGATTAATATTAGATACATAACGACATTGATGAGTATGAAAAGAAGTTGAAAAAATTACTCTGAAAACTTATCGTGATAAATTAATTATTACTAAAAAGCATATGAAACTTTGAAACAACGCAAATTTAGGTTAAGACGTCTCCAATGATACTAAATTTAACTAAAAAAAAAGCCTATTTTATTATATTAATACTCTAGATAAAATTCCCATAATGTAATTATTTAAATTAGTTTTTGCTCCTTAAAATACTTTATTTACAATGGCTACTTTTTTTGCTGAAAAATTGTTCTTGATATTGAGAAAAAATATTTTCTGAAAATTTGAGCAATACTCTCTAAAACTGAATTAGTAAAAACCTATTAATGGATAGTTAATAAGGTAAAATCCCCAATTATTGACGGGGGTCTAAATATTGACACCCTAAATTATTTTTAAATATATTAAATTATCTGTAATAAGAATAACGATCAAATAAATTTTTATTAAATTCTAATTAATTAAAAAATTGAAAAAAATCACATTCAGTTCAAAATATTAAATATTAATTATTAAAAAAAAAACAAAGTTAGCACCAGTTCATCAAATCAGCTTACGAGCGTCTATTTTCTTAACAACTTTGGTTAGAAAAGCATTTTTTTTAACTGCCGAGTTTAAATTAAGTTTTTCATGTAATTATATGATCTATTTTTTTTTTAATTAACAATATTTGAAATATTTAACAAATATTTAAACAATATTGAAATATTTAACAATATTTGAAATATTTATAAAATTAAATAATCGAAATTAATTGTATGCTTTACGATATTTAAATAATGGGATTCAATAACTAGTTCATAATTTTTATGGTGAATCCCATATTGATAGCCAGTCGACAGCGCTATGACGCCTTTTTTTTTTAAGTATAAAATACGTTATATACGCGATTATATTCAAGGCTTTTAACTGTCAAATAACTCGGCGTGTTTTAGTGTTAAATAAGTTTTTAAATAAATTGTTATATTTTTCATAATAATTATTCATTCATAGCAATTATTATTAATTAACTTTAATAATATTGATTACTTTATATCAAGTTTTTGATAAATAACAATATAACCAAATGATTCGACGCATGTGCAGTAGGGGCGTCAATAATTGGGGTTACGGTACGTCAATAATTAGATCAATCAGTTTTTTAACCTGTCAATAATTGGTGTATCCAGATCATATATTTAATTATTTAAAATTAATTAGTAAATATCACTGATTATCATTTTAAAAAAAGAAATTGATTAGTTAAAATATTACTGAAGACATTACCACAAACAAAATTCATCGATGTTTATATTTGATTGCTTAAAAAAAATGAAATCATAACTTTGTCTCTTATAGCGTCAATAATTGGGGCTTTTACCTTAGTTACTTTTTCAAAATATCTAAAGTATGCGACTATTATTAAATTGAAAATTTTCACTGATGATCACAATTTAGATTCGTGAATTTTTCATTGACAAGAAATTAAGATTTCACAACTTAAAAAATTATTTTTCTACTTATTTTGTAGTAAATTTGGATATCCCAATTTATAAGATTAGTAAAAATTAGTATACAATTAGTGACAATTTCACTAATCTCTCTCCAGAGAGTTAATATTAATTCTAAATTCTCTTTTCTTCCAACTTAATTTTTCTTTACTCACAACGGATAAATTTCAAGTAACTTTAATTTCCAAATATCAACAACCTCCATTAAAAACAATTCCCAAAAAATTCAAGTATGCAATCTAATTTAATTCACCACGCTTGCTAATAAATTCCCTCAACAGCGACCCCTGAATACTAAAAACAAAAAAATTACCATATCCACATATTGACCTCCAATTAGTTAAATTAGTGAATCAACAATCATCCCCAATTTCGGTGAGCAGATACGTGGCATTATAACCAGGCCGTTCTGTTTTAACCAGATGACTCTTGATGATTATCTACCCTCTTACCACCAGCAGGCGTGCACCCCTATCCTTTATCCTCAATATTGTAACCCACCTTCCTACGTTCATCCACATCGACATACATATACATAAGTACGTAACTTGAGCACGTGCCGTACATTACCACATGTGACGGAATACATGTCAACTTGCAGCAACTCGGTAGTGGTTTGCACTTCATTAATGCACCGGATGACCCCCTATCCTCACATTTAACATCCCAAGTTACGTAATTGATGTGCGATCATTTCATGTGATATAATACAACCATCCATGGGGTTAATAAATATTTATTTTAGCGAATACACAAAATTTCTAAACAAATTTCATCAAGATAAAAATTTAAAATAAGCATTTAAAATAAAATAATTACAATTGTCATAACCGGTGATGTACTGCGCCATAAAACCCAGCAGGAGGACTCTTAAAAAAAAATGGCCGTCTGTTAGCGAGTAATTTAACGGTCAATCCAGGTCTACGTTACTTGGAAATAGAAAATAAGGGCAGGCTCACGAAGTTGACCGTAGAGTAAAGTAACTCTACTCGGTGCTCACCCATATAATCACAATTCACGTAGTATCATCAAGGTGAAACGTGTTCCGCAATGTCCAGCTAGTTGTTGTCATCAGAAGCAGGAAGCCATACTCCAAAATGACCTGTGCATGCGCCCTCTATTAAACAAGTCAACAAACAATCTAAAACGAGTGTAACAAACAGAGAAACAAGCAAGCAATGCTAACCTCCCACATCCCACATCAGCATCAGTTAGCAGGAGCGAGTGGCGAATGGCAGTATAGTAGCCGGTAACGAGGGCGCCATCTTTGGCCTTCGTACCAACTGGAATCGTTAATTCTCACGGGATTCCGAGCGAACTCGGCTGACAATACGTAGAACGCAGGTGGACGTAAGATTTAAGATAAAGGAGTAAGAGTATTGAGAAAAGAGCCACGACCTCTTGGCGGTTCGTGGTCCCAAGATGTGACTCCAAACGAGGAACAAACAGGAGCAAACCTTAACTGGAATACTCTGACCCTACACTTACTCTCTTTCTATCTTTGTTAACTCTCTTTGCCATTTGTTTCTTACATTAGCTTACTCCTTCTTCTTCTTCTTGATTGTCTCTTTCTCATTCCTGTTCTTGTTTTTATTTTTGCTCTTGCAACACGTGCTATTGCCGCACTCAGATATTCTTCTACTTAAGCTTGAGCAGAAGGAAGAAAACAAAGAGAAGGATGGAAAACGGAATGAGCGGAAGGTTTCGTCGTTGGAGTCAATGTTTAAGTCTCGGATCGTGGCATACGAGACGAGACATTCGAGAGACGAGATACTGAGCTTCTTGGAAGTAAATGGGTATATAGACCTTATAGACCAAGCCAGAAGACAACAGAAAAGGAGCTGGTGGTGAAGCAAGAAGGAATTGCTGTGTGGAGTCGGGTGGAAAGGAAAATAAAGGAAACCAACCAGTAAGTTAAATAAAAAAATGCAAATAGAGATAAAGAAGAAGTGGGCGCACACGGAGCGCGGCTCGTTCTACACGCCCGGGAACATGGAGAATAATTTGTGGATCGAGACACGAGCGCGGTGTGCCACGAGATTAGAACGTTTACGAGACACGCGGGCTCAAGTACAAGTCCTCGATACTCAATTCGCTCTTTCTTTGTCTTTCTTATAGTCTAGCTTTTCACTTGTTCAAGTTCGAGTTCTTTCTGTCCACTTGTTTACTTAACGGATTTGTTTATCGGTTGATTTTTTTAGGGTATTTAAATCGAGTCAATTAAAATTAGTTTTATTGATTGCCGCGTTTTGTGGAACGATGCATTTTTGGGCTTCGGAGATTTGAGAAAGAAGATTAATGAAATATTACTTAGTAATTGGAGAAAATTTATTTTATTTTATTTATTTTAGTTTAAAATTTAGTATTCAAGTTTTTTTTTTATTTTTTAGTAAAATATATTTTTAAAGACAATTTTTATTAAATTTTTTGAAATGAGTATAAAATGCATACAAATAGTCGTAAGTATTATAGTTTTTCATCCTTCATTTTTGAAAATTTATATTAGTCAAATCATAATTTCTGAAGTGGAGATAAATATTATAGATACATGTCGAAAGATAATTTAATAATATAAATGCTGTGAAAAGAAATTTCAGAAAATTTTTTAGTAATTTATTTTTTAAATAAACTATAAAAAAAATCAGAAGTTTACTGATTTCGGTATTGAGAAAGTTTTTCATCCAATGTTGACTCAAAATTTTGTAAAAATTTTTCTGTCATTTAATAAATAAAAAAAAAAAAATTAGTATATTTTAACTTCTTCACAATATTTTATTTAGAAAGCTGTATATTTTTATTTTCTGTCTCGAGCACCAATAAAAACATCGACTTGATTCAAAAGTAGAAAAATAATTGAACTGAAATATTTTTATTAGTTTAAATAAATTTTACTTCATTCAAGGATTTTTTGTCTTGATTAGAGACAAATCAAACATGATGATGATGATGATGGTAGTGATGAAGATGAAGATGATGATGATGATGATGATGGTGGTGATGATGATGATGGTGATGATGATGATGAAGATGATGATGATGGTGGTGATGAAGATGATGACGGCGATGATGATACACACACACTCACCCTGGGAATATCCTGGGAAGCTTTCTAGGACCTCAAAACGTTGAGATCTGATGAAAACTCGATTTTTGTAAAACAAGGTGAAACTAATGACTTTCCAATTTTCGAAAATTTTTCAATTTCCTCAGCGGGAAGTTAAAAATTAATAAACTCGCCTATCAGATTGTAACATAACAAAATTTTTTGAGTTTTATGTAGAAAAATATACTACTGGACTAAATTATACAAAAGAATCTCGTAAATTATGCATTTGATCTATAAAACATTTTTAATAAGTACACAGAATAATCGCAGTTGAATATTTATCTATTCTATAGCACTTTCTAATAATAATGAGCATTTCTCCGATCAACAAATTAAATATCAAGATGATAGATTGTCATAACACCTGCAGCGCCTGAAGAAATAAGATCGCTAACTTAACCTTTTTATTAATAAATACTTATAAAATTTTTATTGAAGCTTATCTCTCCTTTTGTTTTCAGCTCTGTAAGATGCAGAGCGTATAAAGTAGTTAGATAGTTTTAACCAGAAGGCATCAGAGAGAACATTTTTTTTATCCCCGAATGAAATGAAAGAGAGGCAACCTCGCCCATGTCCGCGACAGCACGTTAAGCCAGGTACTCCGCCTTCACATAGATATCATCAGTTTTACCATCCAACGATGATAATAACAATAACAATAACGAATGCAAGAAGCCAGTTATACGTTCAACATCTTAAAACCCAACTGGATTAACCTATCTCTTTTGCATTATATCTTCTGGAAGTCGAAAATAAACCACCGTATGAATGAGAAATATATTATCCCTCGATCCACTTGCTTTATCTTACTCACGAGACGTCTTTTGGGGTTCATAAACTTGATCAAAACAGTAGTAGTTCTTGGTGTATCCGTAGCAAAAAGAGACCAATCGATTGAGATAGCAGCAGGAAGTTGAACTCAATTTATGACACAGTCATGATCATGAGGTTGGGCACGTGTGGGTCGTCGCTTGTGTTTTAGTATGTGAAGACACAGTAGTCGATAAAATAAATATAAAGTAACGAGTATAATAACCCTACAGATATATCGCTGCTTCTATCGCTTTTTTATCTAGCGAAGTATTCATTCATTCATTCATTGATCACTTTTTTTCAGGACATTGTTCGCTGAGGCGTGGGCGTTACACAACTATATACCGAAATATTTTTGTTGAAAGTAAATTTTTATTATTTCCTCATTCATTTTTATTTCAGTACATAGTTCAGATGACAGTAGATATTTTAATGAGTAATGTAGAATACTTTATTAAGCTATTCATTTAATATTCAAAGAAATACAATCGTTAACTTACAACGCGGTAAGAAATTAAAGAATTTTTACGATTTTTCTATCGTAATTTTTATTGAATACAATAGTAATAGTAGACTACACTTGTCATTTAATAATTTCTAAGATTTAGTACCGTAAATTTTATTCAACAAATAATATTAGCAGGATATTTAAAAAGATCAATATTATAAAATAAATTATACAAGACGTGTTAGTGAACGATTGTAAAGATGGACGGTCAGTTTTTTTTGCAAATTCTAGGGAAAAAGAGGGATGGAGCGTAGATGTCACTATCTAGCGCTTTGCACGGCCAATACTCATCTGAATTAAGAAATCTTTAAATTCATCTATCGTAAAATTATTCATTTGTATTGGAAAGATACAGAGGCAGAATTGGAAATTTTAAGAATGAATACAAGAATATATATTTTTACATCTTATTTTTTATTATCTCAATATTTACAATAGTAATATCGTTTTTTTTCTAATCGAATTTCTTACAATAATCTTTGGATAAAATTACAATAGTAAATCGTAAAAAATATTTTCTAAACAGTAAATTTTCTTTTAAAAAATTTGGAAGTTGCTAGCAATGAAATTACAATCCAGCATTACTCTATTTGTATTGTATATTTTTTTTAACTTATTTAATTAGTTTATTAATTAACTTATTAAATGGGGTCGTAAGGACCTCGACTTCAGGATCATCTGTTAGTTTATCTGTAGTCGTAGACCCTTCAGAATTTTTATTAAATTCTTCTGGTGAATTTTCTTTGTTAGCCTTAGTTACATCTGTAAGTGAAAATAAGGTATATATATGGGGCATTCCACGCCAAATCGGATAGCATTCTGCCTTTGCATCTGCGATTTTTTTGAAAATTTTTTATGTTATAGTACCTATTGAAAAAGACCGCCATGATTTTTTTTCAATTTTTATTGCCCAGCCGTTTTCGAGATATCAATTTTTGAAAAAAATCGCTTTTCTTTTTTTCAAATGTCTGTAACTTTGCGAAAAATGGGCCAATCGGGACGTTTTTTTTTGAAAATTTTTGTTTTTAAACACACTTTTAGGATATAAAATCAAAAAAAATTTTTAAACTGTATTTCTATAAGATTTTCAAATTTTAACTTTAAAATGTTGATTTCCAAAAAACGTACTGATTGATTTTCTTGAAAATTTTTTCTAAAAAACTGTCAATTATCCCCCAACTTTTAAGCCTAGTCCCTTAATGGGCAATCGATGGGATCCATTTTTTTACGATTTTTCAAAATTTCAAATTCCAACTTTTTGTCATAAAAAATTTCTAAAAAAATTCTATGCTCAGGATTTACCATAAATAACTTACTGACACAGTTTTCATAACAATTATTAAATTTTATTTACACTAAACGATTATTATTATTTCACATTTATTTCCTTACACGTTTAAATATTTTATAAATACGAGATTCACTGGATGATGAAAATTCTTTAAATCGCAAAGTATCTTTTCCGTCTGGAATGACACAATGATATTTCTGCGTCCCTGTGATTGTTTTTGCTCGTGAATATCGTTGATCTAATAAAAGTTTAGCCTGATCATACTTTTCATTTGAAAAAAATTCAATATTTATATTTGGTAAAGAATTTGGTTTTTCCGCCCATTCAAATAGTTCGACAGGAGTTGAAATTTGTTGGTCATACGGAAGTTGAAGATTTGATCATGCTGCCATCCTTTTGAAAGTCCCTCCAGCTCCATCACAAGGTCTTTTCCCATGTGCGGTTGCAAAGTAATGCCATTCAAAGTCGAATGGCACGCCAACGTCGAGTCGATCGACGTCGAAGAAGTAGAACAAGTAAGTTTCATCGCAGGTAGGCTACGACATTTTGTAGAAGAATGGAAAACGATCACAAGTGATAAGTTTATTCTTAATTGCTTGAGCGGGTATAATTTAACCTTCAAGTCCAAACCAGTTCAATTTCGAGAACCAAGTACACCAAACTGGTCCTCAGGCAAATTTGAAAAAATTAACCAAGAAATTTCCAATCTTTTATCCAAAAAAGCAATAGAAAAATGTGTAGCTTGTGAGGGCTAATTTGTATCATCCTACTTCCTAGTTGCGAAGCCAGACAAATCTAATAGATTTATAATAAATTTAAGCAGGTTAAATGAGTTTATCGAAACGACACATTTTAAAATGGAAGACCTCAGGGCAGTAAAAAATGTAATATCACAGGGTTCATACATGGTGACTTTAGATTTAAAAGACGCGTATTTTCTAGTACCAGTCAATGAACGTGATAGAAAATACTTAAGATTTAGATTTAATAACATCTTATATCAGTTTACTTGTCTTCCATTTGGTTTATCGACTAGTCCGTACATTTTTACAAAAATAATGAAACCAGTAGTAAATATTTTGCGCTTAAAAGGCTGGTTATCGGTGATACACTTAGATGATCTCTTATGTATTTGCAATTCATATGAATCTTGCAGCAGTAATGTAAAAAATATCATCAAATTGTTGGAAAAATTAGGGTTTATTATAAACTACAAAAAAAGTTGTACAAGACCGAGTACAAGATGTAAGTATCTTGGATTTATTGTCGATTCAGAAAAATATTCTGTAGACCTATCAGACAACAAGAAAAATCAAATACTGCAGTTTTTGAACCACTTTGAAGTAGGGAACAAATATAAAATCCGGTTTTTTGCGCAGTTAATAAGAGTCCTCATTGCGGCATCCCCAGCGGTAGAGTACAGTAAAATATATATCGTAACATTAGAGAGGGAAAAATGGTTAGCGTTAACTATCAATGATAATAATTTTGAAGCTTACATTAAAATCACTAACTCCATAATGAAAGATCTTATTTGGTGGAAAATAAATTTGTTAACTGGTTCTAGCCCAATAAGGACACAAAATTATAAAATCACAATATCATCTGATGCATCCAGATCAGGTTGGGATGCGGAATCTAATTTAAAAGTCACTCACGGGTTTTGGAGCCAGAAAGATAAAAAGTTTCACATCAATTACTTAGAACTCCTAGCTGCCTTTTTTGCTTTAAAATGTTTTGCTTCAAATCTCAGCAATTGCAAAATTCTGATGCGTATAGATAACACCACAGCCATTTCATATATCAATAAAGCAGGTGGAATAAAATTTCCCCACCTGAGTGCGCTAGCACGAGAGATCTGGCAGTGGTGCGACGGAAAAAATATTTGGATAAAAGCATCATATATCGCCTCAAAATAAAATATCCACGCAGATGCAGCCTCTCGTGTTACTAACTTAGATACCGAATGGGAACTTAAGGCAAAGTACTTCAAACAAATAGTCGAAAAATTTGGCCCTTGCACAATTGATCTATTCGCATCTAGAATTAACACCAAGTGTAAAAAATTTTGCTCACGTTACCCTGATTCAGAAGCATTAGTAGTAGACTCTTTTACAATTTCATGGGAGAAAAAACAATTTTATGCATTTCCTCCTTTTGCAATGGTATTACCAGTAATTAGAAAAATAATCAATGATAGAGCAACTGGGGTATTGGTTGTCCCTAATTGGCCCACTCAAGCATGGTACCCTTTTTTTACCTCACTTCTCTGCGAGGATCCTTTAGTACTAGAACCATCAGCTGACTTGTTAATTTTTCCTTGCCGGAAGAAGATCCATCCTCTATCACACAAGCTTTCTCTAGTGGTAGGGAAACTATCAGGGAAGCGATTCTAATAAAGGGAGTACCAGAGGATTCCGTCGACTTCATGGTTAATTCAATCACACCATCAACACTCAAACAATACGAAGGCTGTCTCAAAAAATGGACACAATTTGCCACAGACAAAAAATTCAATGTGTTCGACCCCAGCACTGCCAATATAATTGAATTCCTGACGAAAAGATTTAATGAAAACGTGGGCTATGGAACCATAAACTCGACGAGATCAGCGATCTCACTCATCGTAAAAAGAGACTTATCTAAAGATGACCTTATATCAAGATTTTTTAAAGGAGTTTTTAAGAAACGGCCCCCTACTCCAAAATATTCCACAACATGGAATACAGAACAAGTGTTAGAGTACATAGAAAACCAAAATACAATAGAAAATCAAACACTAAAACAAGTATCTGAAATCGCAGCAACACTACTAGTCCTCATTACTGCTCACAGACTCCAGACTATATCTCTTATCGACATAGATAATATTAGTCAAGGTTCATCAGGCCTTCAGATCAAAATTCCGGAATTGATCAAGACATCTAAGTTGGGAAAGAACCAGCCAATATTAATAGTACCTTTTTTCAAGCAACGACAAAAAGTTTGCGTAGCTTCTATAATACTGCACTACTTAAAAATAATACGGTCTATTCGAGCAGAAAATAAAAAACTGTTTTTATCAACGGTAAAACCACACATCCAGTAACCGCTCAGACAATCGGACACTGGATTAAGTCGTTATTAAACAAAGCTGGTATCGATACCGAAAAATTTAGCGCATACAGTGCTAAACATGCTTCTGTATCTGCAGCATACAGAAAAGGAGTAGACATCGACACAATCAGGAAAACAGCAGGCTGGACAGATGGATCTGCAACGTTCGCGCGTTTTTATAATAGACCTCTTACAGAATCAAGCAATAAGTTTGCTTCAGCAGTTATAACTAAAATAAATAGTAAGGGAAAAAATAATAAACGTTAAGACCTATAGAGGTAATTAAAGACATGGAAATAGTTATAAGTATTTTTTTTTCTCTTTATTTGTCTTATGTAATTGCATGAAAAATAGAAACATTATCACAGACGCTAAAGATCTACATGTAATCTATCATCGAGAATGAGACGCGTTGTATAATTGATCGATCAAACGAGCCCGCGAAGCGGGCGAAGTTCGATCGAGATTATACTACGCGGCTCGTTCGAAGATGATCACTCCCCACCCATATTGGACCCACAATCCAGTAATCATCAATACGAATCTGTGATAACAAAAAAAAAAAAAAAAAAAAAAAAAAAAAAAACAAAGGAGGTAAGTAACACTCTAAAATATATGACGACCGATAGAGTAATAATAATAACGGGCGGTAATAAATTTGAATTCAAATCTCTAAAAGTTATGAAGTTTAAGCATACTTGACAGTACTACATGTTATCTATCACCTTCGAACGAGCCGCGTAGTATAATCTCGATCGAACTTCGCCCGCTTCGTGGGCTCGTTTGATCGATCAATTAAATTCTGAAAATAATGTTGTTGTTTATTTATTTTTTTTATGAAAATTTCAATTTGTTATTAACAAAAAACATAACCAAAATAATAAATCTCAGTTTTTCGTAAATAACTCAATAACTATTGATGATATCAAAAATCGGAAAAAAGATCCTTAAAGAAGAGGAAATTTCTGAAAAAAAGTCTTGACTCCCAGAACTCTAGCTTGAAAAACAATAATTTTTATTTAATGTTGAAAATAGGGTTCCGCGCGACTTTTGTCACACGGCCGCGCCGATGCTAAAATACGACGGCAGTTGCGCGGAACCCTATTTTCAACATTAAATAAAAATTATTGTTTTTTAAGCTAGAGTTCCGGGAGTCGAGACTTTTTTTCAGAAACTTCCTCCTATTCCAGGATCTTTTTCCGATTTTTGATATCATCAATAGTTATTGAGTTATTTACGAAAAACTGAGATTTATTATTTTGGTTATGTTTTTTGTTAATAACAAATTGAAATTTTCATAAAAAAAAAAAAAAAAAAAAAAAAAAAAAACATTATTTTCAGAATTCAATTCCGCATCGAATGAGTGATTGTTCATATTTTTATCACAATTTCTAAGATTTTTATTGGCAAATTTACACAGGGTTCTCACAAAAATTTCCGTTACTATGTAACATGGTAATGGTTACCATTTTACATAGGAATAAGTTCTATTCTTCTCTCTCCGTGTATTTTAGGATTTCACTCCCATTTACCTGAGATGACACTAAAATTCTTAAATACTTTAACTGTGAGATTAAAAATCACAGCAATTCGGAACAAAAGCTCCCACTTTGACACACAGTAAAAAATTTTGCGTCATTGCATCAAAAAATTTTGTGTTAAAAATTTTTATGTTAAATATTTAACACTTTTTTGAGTTAATTCAACATTTTTCTGTGTTAATTTAACACAATAAATGTTAAATTTACACAAAAAAGTGTTAAATTTTTAACACAAAATTTTTTGACGCAATGACGCAAAATTTTTTACTGTGCAGCGTCTTTTGTTGTGTAAAGAGGGGAATAGTCCTTCCTTACTTAAGAATAAAGAAAAGGGGAATTTTTTGCACGCTAATTATAAAGACCTTAGAAACATCTTAAGTTAAATAGAAATGAATATACTTATAGAAAAACTTATTTCAAGAAACAACGTAAAGAAAAAACTTAATGAACTATAACTCAGTAAAAGTTATTTTTCTAAATTTGAAGGCGGGAAACAGTAATATTTCAAAATTAATTTTTTCATTACATTGAAACATTATTATTTCATTTTCTACAATTTTTTTTTATTATTAAAAAATTATTAATATGTAATTATCAAAGTTATTAATATGTAAATATTACAAGCACAAAAAAAAATTTTTTATTACTTTTAAAAACAAATTATTTTATCACAATAATTAAATTCAACAAAATATGCATTGAGAAAATTTTTTCTGGATTATTGTTCATTTAAATATTACTTTTTTGTTAGCTTAAAAATTACTAAAAAAAACGTTTTTCTTTTTTTGGTTTTTCCAATAACTTGAATCAAAATTTAATGGCTTCTTCAAAAATATTTCTCTGTAATGTTTTTTTTCAAACTAAAATCACTGGTTTCAAGCTAAAAATGTTCAATAACTTACTGCAAACATTTTAAATAATTCTGTACAGATCAAAAAAATATATGTTGATTAATTCAAAAAAAAAGTTGATGCGAAATAATATTCAAAATAATTCGAACAGCATGATTCACGATTCACACATACTGATCAGAATCAACTAGGTGCAAGATATCTCTCTTTTATGACCTTCGTATACAAAACTCGCACGCCATCGATATCCTGAATCGTGACACATAGTGGCGCCGCAACGATTTATTCAACTTACCGACTCTATACGACTACGACGTGTGCCACCGACTGAGTCACGCTCTACGTTTTACTTGCGATTAGGATTTAACTTTTAAACAGTTACAATCTTACATCTTCCGGCTTTCATCCCACCAATCGCTTTTTTCCAAACTTTATTAATTCGAATCTTGATTTTTCATTCATTGTAAAAATTTTACATGAGGTCTACAGGGTCACCAATGTTCTTCAGATTTTTATTTATCGGTAATATGACACCTGTGAACCTGCAGACAGTAGATCTATTTTTGTGTGCAAATTCACGTAGGTGGAACAAAAAATTTAATTTTTTTTTGGCACGGTAGAAAAACACAAGATGAGATGCGCAGAACGAGACATCATCAGACGAAAGAGTCTTTTATTATACAGCCGGTTTATTTACCCGTAGGCGTAGATGAAGCGAAACATTTACACAACTTTTTATTGTCAACTACAAAGCCCATAAATTTTTCCATCATATATATTTATAAATATACACTATAAAGAAACATGTGCAGCTTGTATTCAGTTGAAAACTATGAATTCTTATCAGTTAAGTGGACATTGTAAAATAAGTTTGTTAATAATAATGTATTGGTAATCAATTCAAAAACTTGCGAAAAATTATCATATCTAATTATGAAATGCAAATTATGACTATGCGTTAATTTTTATAACTATATTTTGATATCTAATGTTGGATTCTCTGAGCAAAAATAAATCTCAGTTACAAACTTTTAGTTTTATATTTTAGATAGTTTGTTCTCAAAAATATTGATTTTAGAAAAGTAGTATATTTTATTTTATTAGTTTTGAAATGTGCAAAACACATTTAAGGCACATTTGTGCAGGTAGAATAAGAAAGCCTGTATAGGCTTGATTTTATGACCTTAGTTACTTGAGTTGTACAAAGGACTCCCTATTTTACTATGTACAGTACACCCAAATATTACTGTCTTAGTTAAGAAGAAAAACATGTGTTCTACTAAGGACAATACAGAGGGTTAGACCTCACAATAAAATAGTTTCAACATTATAGTTAGTCTGCGACTAAACTCTGTTAAGTAACGACACTTCTCTCGATACGACTCTTTTAAAGATTCTATTTTAATCACTCTGCTTTGATAATACTGTATTTTTCTCATTATTTATTGTCAATCCTATCCATAACTTTCTACATTTAATTTGATCATAAATAGTTATACTTAAGTATATATTTATGTGTATAAAAATTATATTTTATACTGTAACGTGGTGCTTTAAAAAAATTACTGTTCAAAATAATTTTTAAGAATTCTGTAAGAATTAAATTTCTTTATATTGATGTGTGACGATTTTTTTTTAACATTGCTTTAAGAATTCTTCCGTACCTCGATAAAAAAGTTTCACTTCAAAAAACCAAAAAAAAATTGTGCCAACAACACGTGGTGTTCCCAAGCGGTCACCCATCCAAGTACTAACCACGCTCAATGCTGCTTAACTTCAGTGATCGGACGAGAACTGGTGTTTTGACTCAGCATGATATGGTCGTTGACAAATGCTAGTAAAATATCTCTGTACTTAAATTAGTTGGAAAAAAAAAGTTTTTTTTTTTATTATTAATTATTAACTATCAATTTAATAAGTAATGATAAATATTGAAAAAATTAATAAAAATAGCATTTAAATTATTAATGTTTCAATGTTAACTATCAATTTCTAATATTAGTTACTCTACAATAAATCTTATTTTTTTAATTAAAAATTTTTTTTGTTTAAATTTAATAATTATTAATGGTATTTATAAATAAAAAAATTTGGAAAATCAAAATGGCCTTAAGCGCTCGTGTAATTTGTAAATTTTTCAAAGTTGATAAAATATTAATCACAGAAAGAAAAAAAAATTGATTGAAAGTAAGAGTATGATTTAACTCAACCCGTGTAAAAAAAAATCGTCTTAAAGATTTCGTTTGTTTAAGATCTTAAATGTGACACAAACCAAGACTATTTTAAGACGCCAAATAAAAATTCCGAGAGCAGATTTTTGAAATTTGGTTGTCAAATTTGCTATGAAAATTAATTTTTAGACATTTTTTAGATGATTTTGTAAGTTTTTAACCGCAACATTTTTGAGTACGTTCTTTTTAAATTGAATTTGAAATTGTTGAAAAATTATTATCTGAAAATTTTAAGACTTTTTTTAGAAGCTGTCTTACACTCCGTGTTAATGTTCTGGGGCTTTGTTGCTGGGAGCTCATCTTAAAATAGTCTTAAAAAAATTTTTAGACTATGTTAAAATGAGCTCACTACGACAGAGCTCCGGAAAATCATTATAAAGCGTCTTTAAATAGTCTTAAAATGATCTTAAAAAAAAGATTTATTCTATTAAATGTTTTGAAAAAAGAAATTGACATTACATAAAATCATATATATAATTACATAAAATTATACATGGCCAAAACTCTCTATAATTTTATATGATTACATAAAAAATTTTTTTCCCGGGATTCCCCAAGGAAATTCTTAGGAATTCCGGAGCTTTATTATACGCAACTTTTTTATTCGATTGTATATGATCAGATTCAATAATTTTCACTCTGGAAGTATGAAAAATTCAAAAGAGCACTACTCATAATGCTCCTTCAATTTTTAATAAAAAGTACTATCGTATTATGGGTCGTGAAATAAATACTATCATAATAAAATATTTAAATAGCAATAACAAACTTCCTTGTGTGGATGGAACTTATATGAACGATGAATAACTTTCCGGCTCGTGCTCACCCGTCCGGTTTGTTCAGCCAGACACTTAAAGCACCCAATAGACACTACATATTTAACAATAACATAATATGTATATCAGGCACACAAGCCACAATGATTGTATTAATGTACAAAATGCAGAATGGTGATTGTCTGGATGTGATGGTTTAATGTACTCAATGATGACGATGATGATGATGAGGAGGAGGTTCAATATGAGGATGAGAAGAATGATGACGACGTGTAAGTGTAGACACATGTGGGCAAGTCAGGAAACGAGGGCACTCGAGGATATCAAAGCTTCCAAGACCTCTTTTATTAATAGGATACAATCGAGATAGTTGTCACGCCACCATGATCACCGACATTGACTACACCCAGACGTTTTACTTTTATTTATCGTCGTTGGTATTTCTGATCGGGTATCATCTGATTGCTTGCTGGGGCCTTTGAGGAAATTAACAAGTGCTTGATATGTTTTTAGGCTTGTCAACTTCTTCAGGTGAATTTTATAATTTTACTGTTTTACGATTATAATTTATTTAATAATAAAGGGGTTTTCACCCCAATTTACTCTAGTATAGTCTTGGACAAGACAAAATAGAAGAAGTGTTTGGTTGAGGATTCAGGTAGCTTAAATGGTAGAGGAATTGACGTGTAATCATTAGAATCTTGGTTCGATTCCCACTCTGAGTGGAAAACCCCAAATTCTTCCGAAGGCATGCATATTGTGTGAGTTTAATATTCATTATCATTGTATAATCGTAATTAATACATAAATTTTAATTTAAGGGGTCATTCTGGTAAGTAACTTGAAAAAAAATTATTTTTTTACATTTTTCGAAAGTACTTTATTTATAAGAACTTATATTTATAAGTATTGTGCTTAAAATTTCTAATTGATCGGACCACTGTAACTATATTATTTTACGATTTTTGATATGGATGTTCAAAAGAGAGTAAGTAATTTTTGGCCTAGACTGATGGTGAGGGATGTAAATTAAAGTTTATTTAATAAGCTTTCAGATGCAATTTACAAAAATTTTACAAGTCATCGCATTCATTAGTTATTTCGCAAAGAAACGATAAGTGCCAATTTTTAAGAATTTTGAAGAATTCAAATTTCTGTCATTCCTAAACTATTCAATTAAAAAAAATACATAAGCATGAAAATTAAAGTTTACTTAATAAGCTTTCAGATGCGATTTTCAGAAATTCGATAGGATATCGTGTTTAATTGTTATTGCACGGAAATGCAGTAAAAGTGAAAATTTTTGCAATTTTCAAAAATTTTTGAATTGCTGTCATTCCTCAACTATTTAATTTAGAAAAATATATGTATGCAAATTAAAACTTACTTAATGAGCTTCTATATATGCAATTTACAGAAATTTAATATGATATCGCATTTAATTGTTATTGCATGGAAATACAGTAAAAGTGAAAATTTTTGCGATTTAAGAAAAATTTTTGAATTGCTGTCATTTCTAAGCTAATGGACAGATTCGGCTCATCTTAGAATTTAACCTCAGAAATCATTCGAAAAATGAGTATGTTACTTTTTATTGAAATTCGTTCAGAATTAAGGTAGTTAGAGAAGAGCAGGTAATATCGTATGTTTATAAACACATATATACACAGAAAGAAAAATTTCTTGACTGGAGAATAAAATTCTTGGCTCAAGAAAGTTTTCGGGTGCCTGAAGGAAGACCAAAGTTGTGTTGGCCGAAGTAAAAATTTTTCTTGAAGTTATATTTTTGGTGGAAGTCATTTTTTCTTAATTCAAATTATCATAAATACTTGATATAATAAATTTTTATATTTGATCAAGATTTTTAGATACTTTAGGGAAGCAGCGCCACCTATTTCAGCTGAGAAAAAAAATTTCTCAGCTTGAGAAAATTTTTCTCTTAAATATTTGATACCCATTTTATATTATTTTAGCGTGCAATTATACATATTGAATAAAAAAAATGATTCAATATTATTTGATCTTCCCATTTGACATGTTAACCAATAAAAATATTAATGAAAATTTACTATCAAGATATTTAATTTTTTGGAGCAAGAGAGAAATTTTCTCAAGACAAGAAAATTTACTTCTATCAAGAACTACATTTTTTAAAGCAAGAGGCTGAATTTTCTCAAAACAAGAAGATTTTCTTATTTAAATCAATTTTCTTGGATCAAGATACGTATTTCTTAAAGCAAGAGAATTAATTTTGTTGAAATAAGTGAAATTTGTTGTGTCAAAAAAAATTTTTCTTTTCGCTTAAGTCAATAATTAGGAAGAAAAATATTTTCTTGGCTCAAGTGAACCTTTTTTTCTGAGTACATACACTTTTGAACCATATGTATTTTCTGAATCCGCTTAATGAGCTGAGTCGATGTATAGCAAAATTTTTCAAAAATTCCGTCATGAGGACCAATGCAATACTTAGATTTTTATGAAATCTACTAAAAAAATCTTAATCTTTAAACTGATTTTTTTCAAGGAACTGTCGACAGAGAGACTTAAAAATTGAAAACAATATAAAAATTTGTTGTTGATTCACGTTTGATATCCCAGTTTCGATAGTCAAAATAATTCTTTCGGTAAATCAAATAATGGTAATGCTAACAAGCAATTCAGTATATCAGCATAAACACAATTGCAACTAAGACACTGGTCGTGACTAATCTTAGGTACATTGTGGCCTCTGTCTCAGTGTATCGTTCACTGAATTATTGCTCAGTTATCTCGGCGGGCACCTGTGTGGGTGGGTTGGCACCACTGTGCAGAAAGATCCAGTTTCATGAAAGAGACCGGCACTGCTGTTGAACCAAAGCCTCGGTAAGCCGTAGCCTCTGTATATGACGACATATATGTACATATATATATATATATATATATATATAGCAGCACACATACACGCCCTCGATAATGTATGAAATACATGCACATACGTTCAGGATATTTTCTAATTCTAATCTGTCAGCCATTTGTTAAGCCGTTATGACGTTAGCTATGATGCGAGGCACGCTGCCTGTGTCGTTATGTTTTGTCAGGCGTGCAGAGACCACCCTGAAAGAGCTCTTAAAGTACGGCGTGTCGTCGTGAAAGAGGATTGCAGCCGCCGATCGCGCACCAACCGCCAACTGGGCAACCTGCAACACCGACCGATCCCTAGAGAATTATTGTGAGATTCACTTTATGATCTATGTTCCATTCTGATCTTCTGGGACTAAAAATCTAATACCTTCCTTTGTTTATCTCCACCGCACATGTTGGACTTATGAATCATGATCATAGGTTAAAAAATTTTATTCCCAGCGAAAATCACAGTGAGAAGTTAAAAATTGACATTTGCGGACTACTTCTCAAAGTTATTGTTATTTTTTAGCTCAAAGCGCTCGAAAATTTACTTAAACTGTAAAAAATTTGTGCAGTGAATGATTTTGAGTTAATTCGATTCTCCTGGAGTAAAAATTTTATTTATATGATTAATATAATATGTAAAAAATAATTGATAATTTTTTGAATTTTCACATGTATCATTGATTAATATTAAAGTAATTGATTTTAGGTAATTAAATCTGGTAATATTAATTATATATTATTCTATACTTTTTACGTTAAAATTTAACAAGACAAAATAAAATAATTTTTATGACAATTTAGTTTAATGTTTCAAAAAAGTCAAATTTATTCGAAAAATACAATAGAACCTCTATAAGTCGAATATCAAGGGAGACGCCAAAAAATTCAATTTAGGTGGATTTTGATTCGACATGAAGAGGTTGAGATTCATTGTTATAAATTTTGAGTTAGAGAGGTAAAATAAATCCGAACAAAAACAGTTTCACTGTAAAAAAATCGCGCCAAGTCCACGTTCATAAGACTATTAAGAAAAAAAAAAATTTGTTTTTTTCTTTACAAAAATATATAAAATAAAAAAATAAAAAAATCCAAGTAACCGATATGATTGTTTATGATTTTCGGAAGTTAAAAAAAATTTTGTTGTAAATTTAAAAATTAAAAAAAAAATTTTGTTACGTATTTAGTGTGCGCGGTTGCAAAATATTTTAATACTTTTAATGAAATTCGTAAAATATATTTACTAGACTTTAAAAAAATTGAAATACACAATGACGCACACCAAGTACGTTCCAAAATTTTTTTCTTAATTTTTAAATTTATAACAAAATTTTTTTTAACTTCCGAAAATCATAAACAATTATATCGGTTACTTGGATTTTTTTATTTTATATATTTTTGTAAAGAAAAAAACAAATTTTTTTTTTCTTATTAGTCTTATAAACGTGGTCTTGGCGCGATTTTTTACAGTGAAACTGTTTTTGTTCAGATTTTAGTATTTTTTGTAATTATAATAAAAATTTACAATTGGTACCAACTTAAATCTGGCATTGGTTGCATTTTTTATAGCAAATTATCCCCTTGAAACTACAGTTTATGTAAAAATAATTCCAGCGCACCCTGGCGGGTGTAGATGCAAGCTGTGAAATATCTTTTTTTAACTGTAGTTTCCCATCTAATGAAGGATTACTATGCATTCTCGAATTATTTAGTCTGTGGCAGATTACTTTGCCCATCGAAAAAAAGTCAGGATCGAAATTTTTGCGTTGCTATAGTTTGTGCTGATTAAATTTAATAATTTCAAGTAGATTAATTGTTATAAGTGAGTATAATTAATTAATAACAGTCAAATAAAGTATGAATTACTGTTATAATATACAATTTAGGAAAAAAAAGTACCGTAGAATTAAATAAAATTTTGCAACCTCAAAATAACCGTTCTGCTTACAGTAAACACAGTCGGTAGTCTGGCGCTCCGTTTACAGCAGATTTGAACGGAACTTGGCGCCAGATTCTACCGAATCTGTGGATAATAATTCAAATTGCAGAGGTGACACACATTTTTTTATTTATTATAAATCAACATTATTTCAAAACACTCTTAAAATAAAAAAATATGGCATTAAAAAAAGTCAGTAATTTTTTTTTGCTTTAGATAATTCGGTTGTTATCTATCTATAGCATTGTCTAAAGAAAGGTTGTAAAATAAAACATTGCTATGTTCGAGATACAGAGGTAAAATTTAATTTTTCGAATTATGGAGAAAAAATATGTATCAAAATGGCTTGAAGGCACTCACTAATTATTTCGACTAATAGAGGGTTGAGATTTCGAGTAATGGAGATTTTCGACTTATCGAGGTTCGACTTAACGAGGTTCTACTGTATAATTAATACTTACCAACTTAAATTTCAGATAAATTGTTTAAAGTATTCGTTAGTAATTTGGAATATCGATGGTCTAATTAGCAATTTGTCTAACTCCTTCTTTTTTACAGGATGATTTTTTAACATTTTGATGTAGCCATTGTCGAATTATAAATTATTTGAATGATTTAAACCTAAATATTATATCTCTATTAGATAATAATAATATTAAATGGTTTTTTAAAGTGATAATAAATTTTTAACTAATTGTTTTTTTCGTACAAATAGAAGATTCTCTAAAATGGAGTTAGACAATTTGCTAATTAGAAAGTCGATATGAAACTTTTTTCATCAGCTAAATAAAAATTATTTTAGTCTTAAAACTTCTAAATAGGATATTTTTTTGGATTAAAATCTATATTTACTCCTGAATCATCAAAAAAAGAAAACTCAAGATTTATTCTGTAGGCAGAGTGTTTTGTTTTTCCACGATTCTCTTAGTGATGGAAGTAAATATTCTGAATTTAATTCCAATTTTTCAATCTATTCATTGATTTTTAAACTAAAAAATCTAAGAATTATTTTATTGAATAGCCCTTTTCTGAAGCTATTTAAACTGCCATATTTTTTTAAGCGTCATTCAATTTTAATTCTATTGACAACATTCAACACCGTTTTTCAATCACCACAATGAAGGCACGTAAAGTCTTAGGACGATTGTTTATTAAATTGAAAAAGTAACTCAAAAATCTTTAAATAACCCCGAAAAAATTTTTACCTAAATTGTTCGTTTGAGTTTCATTTTTTGCCCTGCAATATATTCTTAAAAACGTGAAGATCTGTTCAAAAATCTTGAATCAGACCCAAACTAATAATTTCCGAATTTTCGGAAAGCTTTAATTTTTTAAAGCAAAAAATTGAAAGTTTTTTTTGAGTAAAAATTCGAGTTTATTCTATCAATTATTATTGCCATAAAATAATTATTCAAGTGTGTTACGTTCACCAAACTTTTGATAATTTCTTCATCTATGAAAAAAAAATAAGAGTTAATATACGAGAGAGTGTTTAGTGTAGGTATTTATGAACAATTGCTTCGAAAATGACGTGAATTATTACTGTAATTGTTTATTCTCACAGAATAATAATATAAAGGATTAGATTATATAAACTAGACTAAAAGACTAGACTCGACTAGACTAGACTATAAAAGACTTTCATTTGTATAGTAGTAAATGGGCGCATGAAACTTTCATCTGCGGTACTTATGAAGTGACTGCTGAGTTAGTTTTGTTGTATTTTGCGATCAGCTTTCATTCAATGTTTGTCTTATTATGCAGTGTTATGAATTTTGTTGAGTCACTTCTATTAATTCTTTTCATTTTCTATGAATACGCGCTTTACTGTACTGTTAAGGATAATATATGAGAATAGCGGAAGACATTCGTTGGTTTAGTAGAAGACAATCATTTCTTAACCGTTTATACCTATTTATTGCAACTTTTCTGATAATTAGAGAAAAATAAAAATCCGATTAACTAGTTCTGTTCCTGCATTAGGACATTGGTTGTAAATCATTTATTCATTTAGAGTCATAACTTATTTTTTTTTTAATTGTACTGTTTTAAAAGTATAAGTTGATCGGTGTCACGTGAATTGAGAGCCAGTTCTGCAATATTAAGTTATTTTTCAAGCGATTTAAAACCACTTTCGGAGTCAATGAGATTTGAAATTGACGTGCCGTTATATTTATAGATACTTAATGTACTTTTAGTGTTAGCATTACAGAAGCTAGAATTTTTTACGACTCATTATAGTTTTTTGCCGGATTATTCAAGAATGTTCTTTTTATACCTAACATTTATATCAAAATGTGGAAAAATTTGGAAAATCCAAAAGTGCACGCCTCATAACGCTTTTTTTATTTTTTAAAAATAAGTCACATTGGTGAATTTTTAAAATAAGAGTGCACACTGAAAAAAAAAGTTATCTTGAAGCAAGAGTAAAATTGTTAAACCAAAAAAATAATTTTGAAGAAGCTCATTATCTTAAATCAAAACGAAAAAATCTTGAATCAAGTAAGATTTATTTAAACCAAGTAAAATTTCTTAGTTTAAGAATTTTTCAGCTCAAACCAAAAAGATTAAATTTTTTAAAATTATTTACTTGATTCAAGTAAATTTTTTTATGTGCATAGATCAAGTATTTGTACTATATAGAAAATTCAATAAAATGTTCTTTAATTGGAGATTTAAATATTGTGGATAGTTTTCGAAAGATAATAATTATTATTATATTATAAATTAAAATTAAATTTATATTAAAAAATTGTTTCATTGATAATTGAATATTGATGGATGATTTTTTTTTAATATTATAGAGAAGCTATGACTCAGTTTTTGCGTTGTTAGAATACTCAAGGTGACATTGATAATTCTGGTAATAACTCTTTTTATCACAAAAGTTGTTAAAAACCTTACTAAATGCCTAGGAAAACTTGTGACTCATACTTTTATTACGATTGATCGTTGATTAATCGTTAAAAAAACGTCGTTTTTTCACTCTTAGTCTTAACGCTGAATATTTTAAAATTAACAAATGGTATATTTTTAACTTCCCGCTAAGAAAATTGAAAATTTTCAAAAATCAGTAAGTTATTGGTTTCACCACGTTTTTCGAAAATCGAGTTTTCAACGGATGTTGACGTTTTGAGGTCCTAGGAAGCTTCCCCGAATTTTGGAATAACTTCTAAATAGCTTAACCGATCGATTCGTTAACGAAAAAAATCGAAAAAATCGTTTTTTGGGAATTACTTTAAAATTCCTTGTTCGATCAATTTGAACTTAAAAGTTCTTTATGAGGCTTTAAAAACTGCGTTGAATGCCACCAACCACGTAAAAATCGGTTCATTCATTCAAAAGTTATTATGGTTTAAAAATTCGAAAAATAGTGTTTTATTCAACTTCTAGAAGAGCGCAAAAACGTAATAAATGCAGTTTTGTGTGCTTAAGTATAAAATGAGCGGGAAGTTGCAGGGATGGCCTTTAGGGTCAACCGTTTTCCTAATTTTTTTTTACATATTTAATATACATTTTCTGAAATTTTCGTTGAAAAATATTTAAAACTCAGCTATCGCGATGTCTTTTCCAAAGAGTCCTTCGAAAAAAGGTGATTTTGCGTTGACAGCATAACTCCTGACAGAATCATGAGAAATCAAAATATCAATTGGGTTTTTTATTTAATACCTAAAACTAGAATTTGGATGAAGGAAAAAATAAAAAATTTTAATTTAGATTATTGGCAGAGCTTAAAGAAAAAAAATTTTAATTTCGCTTAAATTTTTACTACACTTTGATTTTTTAAAAATAGTTTAAAGAATGACAAAAAATTCAAAAATTATTTGAAAACTAATCTAAAAATACGAAACGTGTCACTAACAGTTACTCTATTAAAAATAATAAAAAACAACAATAATATTTTCTCCTACTTTCAAGTCTTCATTTTCAGTATAAATAAGCTCGCTCTTGTCTAAAGTCATCAGTTCTAAACGAAATAACAAACTTACTATCGTTCTGAAAAAGTAAATCCATCATGAAAATTTTATGGAATTTCCTCGTTGTCTTAATCATTTATGCAGTAGCAGTCAATGTTAAAATGAAGCCTGAAGAAGTAAGGATAAATTTTTCCAATTTTCCTAGTACTCTTGAATTAAGAATTTCAGTATGATTGTTTTATACTAACTTATAAATAATTTTTTGTTTCAAACAACTGTATTCCATCTACAGATTGTTAATATTCTAAGATTTTGAAGTTAATCATTATCAAAGATCAATTTAATAAGAATTATTTGTTTTATTTCAGACAACGATGCCTTCACCCAATATTAGATTATGAACAAATAAATGTATAGAACATCGCAGAATTTATTAAATCTAATGTGTAATAGGCATTTCTTCGAGTAAGGTAGTACACGGTGAGAAATTTCCATTATTTTTTATTCTGCATGAATTTTAGATATTACAATGGTGCATATTACTAATGAACCTTATTGACTCAGAATAAAATTTTACAATGGCCCATAGTAATTTCCGAAACAAATGAAATCAGACATAGTAAATGGTAGAAATTGAAATGTACCATAATAAAATGAAATATGCAATAATTTAAATTTCCGAATGTACTATAGCAAAAAAAATAAGAAAACGTTTGTAAAAAATAAAAAATTTTAGAGTAAAAAATGTTTTTAGCAATCAAAAAAAATATCAAACCAAACAAGATTTTTTTTGTTTGCAATAATTTTTAAAAATATTTTTTTAAAATATAATTTTTTTTCATTTTTAACAATGAACGTAGGATTTATTTTGGCAGTTAATTTTATTATGAATAATTATAAACACAATATATAACTTTTAAATTATTTTTTATTATTATTAGAAGTGTCGGTTGCAGGTTAACCATCAAATGTTTGTTTTCATTTTAATTTTTCACGGTAAATTATTAAATATTTTATTATTTATGGATCTTACAAATTTTCATTAACTAATTATGTGTTGATGAATTTATAAACTAATATTTATTTAAAACTTAATGTTTATTGCAATTTTCATAAAACCGTTAACTAAGAAATTTATAATTATAATTATTTATAATTTATTAATTATAATTAAATTAATAATAATAGCGTCTGTAGACTTATGTTGACAAAACAAAGCAGCACGAAAAAATGAAAGAGCGCGCGTCGCGACTGACGCGCATACGTTTACTATGGGACATTTGAAAATTTCATAGTCACAATTTTAAATTTAAACCGAGTACACGTGACTAAATGTGAAACTTTTTTATAAATTTTTATTGTCGACTGAGCAACAGAAATTTTACTATGAAACTATAATGAAAAGTTTTAAGCACACTAACAGTTTTTGTTCTGTCAGTTTACGAAAATTTTTTATATATGTTTATGTAACAGTTGCATGGTCAAATTTACTATGGTCCCTAGTAAATATTGATTGGTACAATATGATATTCTTAAATTTTTATGGTAATATTTTGAATTGAGTCATTAAGGTTCAGTCTTATTATGTATGCATAGTAAATTTCTACAGAAATTTCTCACCGTGTATTAATTGTCAAAAAAATTGCAATTTTCGGCCCACTTACTTATATGCTTAACACATCTTGTTTCTTTAAATTATGATAATCTGAATAATAAATAATGTGTTAACCGAATTTTCATTCTTTCCATATTTTTGTAGACAATAATTTCTATCCTCTATTATTTAAATTCAAGACAAATTTATTTTTAGTATTATATTTTTAAATCTTAATTTTGTTGATTCTAAAAGAAAAAAGTTTTAACTTGTGCTGCACTACGATTTTATCCCGTTGCTGTTTTTTCCACTGTTTTTTTTACTCAATTATTTTTTTCCGTGTCTAAATTTGAAATGATGTTATTATAATTATTGTTTTTTTATTAATTAAGTTTCAACTAATTTAGTTACAACTAAAACCAATCATAAAAGAGTTCAGTAGAAAAAGAGGATTAAACGTTTGGAAAATCCAAAAATGCACGTCTCATAACGCTCATTTATTTTTTAAGAAAAAAATAAATTGTACAATTTATCAAAGGAAAAATAATAATTGAGTTATTTCTTGTAGACTATTTTCTAATTTTTTTTTTTTTTAAATATCGTTGCCCTAGTTTTCACGTAAGAGAAATAAAAAAAAATTCTAGTGTTTTTCTACGTATGTATCCTCTCAATTTAAATACGTGGAAGTCTTGAAGTTAGTCATAGGTCGAAACTCGCAAAAAACGGGCCACTATTCCTTATTCGTTGAAATTAAGGCGTACGCGCAGCGCGCTGTTTAAATTTCTAGTCATAATGAATTTCAATGGATATAGATTAAAAAAAAAAGCTACTTAAGCTAGACTGCTGATATAGAATACGGCACCAGTTAATCAAATTCTAGAACTAATAATAATAGCCTGGTCTCGATACATCAATTTGTTCATTTTTTTTTTTTTTTTTTCAAAGTAGTAACATAAGAAGATTCTTAGAAATTATAAGATGGATTAATTTTAAGAGTTTTCTCAATGTACATCTACTCATATTGTTTTACAAGTGCAATATAGTTATGATAGAGACATTTGAAGATCACAAAATTGCTTGGCCTTGACGAGTCAGGAGTAAAGCACTACCTCAACCGCTCCACTGGAACTTTACACCTAAAAGTTAAATCTCCGTTAAAGAGACAATTTAGTGATCATGTGCCATCTGTCGGAGGTTATCAACACTATTTTTGACATTAGATCACAGAATTACTAAATTTTACATTAAAAAAGTGTAATACTTATTTTCGAAAATAAAATATACGAATAAGGAATTCATAAATTTCATTTTTGAAATATGTTACATATTTTTTTAATAAATATTTTTTAACGCATAAAACATATGTTAATTTTATAAGAATATATTTAATGGAATACACCATCACAAAGTTCCGCTTTTAGCTAGTAATAATAATAATAATAACAATAATAATAATAATTTTACAGCTTGAAATAATAAAACAAAAACTAAAAAAAACAACGTGTTTTATCCGTGATGCAGGTCGTATCGATAGCGATGAGAAAATTAGTCCGATCTGAACAGACGACAGGTCTAAAGAGAATTGTTACCTTGGTTGTGGTGTTGACATAAATCGTGCAAGTCAGACTACTTGTGGCTATCGCTACGATCGTCGTTGTCGTCTTGCTCGTCTTCCTCTCTCTGGTCAATACAACCAGGTATAGCAGCACGATTGAGACGAGACTATTGCGATAAATAAAAAAAAAAAAATGAAAATAAAAATAAAAATAAATAAACTATATAAATTCACGTCTACAAGGACAAAATGTAGCCAAGTACTCTTGTTCTGTTAAGCTCTATATACTCTGTTCGGTACGTACAACGAATAAGGAAGATCAAGATTAAAGAACAGATTTTTATTTTAAAAATATTGTTCGCGTGATCAAATAATATTAGTGTTAAAAATATTATTTTTAAATAATGTCTTTTTTTATTAATCTGCTCTGTTTTAGGTATTAATTTATCGTATTATTAATATATTAATATATTTTATTTTTATTTGATAATTTTTTAATTTTAAGTGCCAGTACAACTTACGGACATGACGATGTATAACAGATTAAATTAAATTATTATCGCAAATGAACATTCGGGCTAATAAGGAATTTTTTATCATTTTTTTTATTTTATTTTGCTTTACTTTAAAAGATCAGCAGGCAGTCAAGTATATTGACTGGAGCATGGTGAATATCAAGAGAATCACTATACGATCAACAGTCACGCCAGCATTCGATCGTCTGCTAATTCATTTAATTCATTTTTGGAGTTTAATATAAGTCAGTCACGGTGGTCTAGTGATCTTGTTGAATTTATTTAAAAGTTCAGGTATACAGCTTTTTTGCATTTTTCAAAACTGATAGATGGATTATCATTCATGAAGGTGCATCTTAAAATACCCTAATTGAAACAAATATTGTAAGTGCTTTTTTAAAATTTTAAGAAAAAAAACTTCTCTTCAAAATTTGAATTTTTTTTCAATTTTTTTTATTTATCATTCTCACTACAAAAAAAAATTTTATAGAGGTGGGTATAGCACCTGTGCAAAGAATGAGTACATATTAAATTATAATAATTATTTTTCTTATCAATAAACTTATGTATAGTAAATAGCAATAATGATAATACTTAATACAGTGCAAACTAAAATAATATCAGCCTAGCAAGTTTGACTGAGCAAAATTTTACCTTATTTAAAATGGATTTTATAAATTTTTATAGATTTTATAAATTTTATCAATAATATTAAAAAATTTTCCCAATTAACAATTTTTCATTTCTTTTTAGTTGAAATTATACAATTTTTTTTTTTAATTCAATCAATTTAATTTCATAAAAATTTATTAATTTCATAAAAATTTTTTCAAGATTCAAACAGTTAAATTCCTAAAAATTTTATCTTAAGAAAAAAAATTCTCAATTTTTAGTAAATTCAAATGAAATATTAAAATATTTGATATGAATCTTGATCTTATAAAAATAATTAGAATTCTAGTGGAATTTAAATTAAGAATTTCAATTTTATTACTAATAAAATCATATTCATTAGATACAAAAAATACTTTAGTTAAATAAAATTTATAGTTGTCAAAGCTAGTACAAATTAAAACGTACTTGATAATTTTTATTATTTGACTTAGTGAAGATTTCTCGAACGGTAAAAGATGTATAGTAGTCTCGTGAGTGACTTTTACAATCCACATTGTAATTCTTACAATCTAGATAGTAAATCTGTCCCCACTTCTTGAAAATAATAATCATCGTACTCGCAAGCAGAGGCGAATGCATATTGACTGACAAAGAGGACGAACACACACAACGAATGGTTGAAGATTAAATCGTTGGATCTTCACATACACATAAGTTGACATATTATGAAATCCTTAAATCAAAATTATTTATTTGGCTCGAGTCCTATACTCCGAGTCCCGTACAAGCACGCTAACGTTTTCACTATAGTCCTGATTTGAAATTCTTAGTTTTTCGGAAGCATATGATTAAGATAAAATACCAATATTCTCAAGATTGAAAATTACAATCTTTAATAGAGTAATTATTACCTTTTTGAGTAGCAATTTATCTTACCAACATGTTAATATTTGTATCCTTTTTTTCACTGGATAAATTGATTTTCTGGAAATATATAAAACATTACGAATTAATTATCTCCGATTTGTGAAAAAAATTTCTGAAATTTCCACCCATGGCATGATGAAAAAACTGACTATATTAGGCCATATCTGTGACTATAAAGCCATATTTAACTTAATACAGTTAATACAGCTTGATATGTTGTGATATGACTTGTCCATTAGGGTAGCCCAAAAAAACCGACTATTTTTTTTTTTTTGAGTCTCAAGTGAAAAAATGTTAGTTTTTGATGTTTTAAGAACCCTCTCCAAAAGACAACTCAAAAAAAAATTTTTAAGAGGTCACTCCAATTTTTTAAAATTTCAAAAATCGTCAAAAATCGAACTTTTTTTTTTTAATTTTTTTCCTCGATACGTTATAATTTCATAGACTAAAAAAAAATAAGTTTCTGAAAATTTCAGTTCAAAATTAAAATTTTGAAAGGTTGCTCATAATTTTTTTCAATTTATTAGTGCATTAGTTTAGATTTTTTTGAGCGACTTTTTTACAATTCGAATTAAAATTCCATGCATTTTTTTTTTTATTTAGTACCATAATCGATAAAAATACATCACGAGATGAACTAAAAATCAAGCACAATACAGAAAAAATAATTTTTTTTAATTTAATAATTTTATTTAATAAACTTCCAAGCGTGGATTCGAATCCCAAGCTGGTCTTAGAAACCAGCTTGGTTGAGATTTGACCTTGCCGCGTAGTTTAAGATTTTTACAAACCAAAAAGACCCCAACGAACCACTCCCAACAGT
This sequence comes from Cotesia glomerata, assembly GCF_020080835.1. Lineage (NCBI taxonomy): Eukaryota > Metazoa > Arthropoda > Insecta > Hymenoptera > Braconidae > Cotesia > Cotesia glomerata. The sequence goes on along the minus strand of NC_058163.1, from coordinate 5,670,930 downwards.
TAAAGTCGGCGATATGACTAATTAAAGGAAAAAAAAAAAATTATGAGCGACCTTTCAAAATTTAAATTTTGAACTAAAACTTTCAGAAACTTATTTTTTTTGGTCTATAAAATTATACCGTAATGAGAAAAAAAAATTTTTAAAAAAGTTCGAATTTTGACGATTTTTAAAATTTTAAAAAATTTGGAGTGACCTCTTAAAAATTTTTTTTTAAGCTATCTTTTGGAGAGGGCTCTTAAAACATCAAAAACTAACATTTTTTCACTCGAGACTCAAAAAAAAAAATAGTCGGTTTGTTTGGGCCACCCTAATGTCCATATTACATCTGATAAAGTCATATATGTCTACATATAATTTTTAACCAAAAATATTGCTAAAAATTCTCAACAGATGGCGCATGATCGCTAAATCGTCTCCTTGTCAGAGAGTTAAGTTTGAGATAATTTATAAAATGCAAATTATTTTTTGTTATCCTCCTAGGAAGCTTATGTAACATTTTTTTTTGTTTGATCAATAACTTAACCAATTTTTGTGAAATAAAATATATTAATTAATTTAGATTTAGATTTTGTTTATTTAATGCCAAGGCACAGGCCAAATGGTAATTTCAATTACATAGTAAATACAGTTTTTACAAGAAAGCAATTTCTGTGAGTATATAATATAATATAATATAATATAATATAATATTGCACTATAATTAATTCAACTTATTTATATATAAACAAGGTAATAATAAAATCATATTAAACTTGGAACTTAAAGTATAAAAACAATAATTTTAAAATATAGGATTTTAATGTCATCAGATCAGATGATAACTCAGCATAATAATTTTACGAATAGCAATTTCTTCATCCTTACTTTAATCTTTGATTTTCAATGAATTAATTTAAATTTGTTATTTATTAGAATTTGTTTAATTATCAAGATTTAATAAATAATTAAATACTTCTTTTTTGAAGACTTGTAAGCTACTCGAATTTACAATTTCGCGTGACAGTTCTTCCCAAAGCTTTATTACAGTTACTAAAAAAGATTTCTCCAAGTAGCTTGTAGTAAAAAGAGGTAGTTTGAAGGAGGTGTGCTTTTTTGCAGCCAATCGATTTGAACGTCGAACATCAGCTTCCTCAATGAATAAATCGCGCAAGTACTCCGGTTTTCCATTCTCGAGTAATTTGTATAAGTAGAAAATCGCATAATACAATCTACGATATTTGATTGTAAGCCACCCTAGCTCTTTGCGGTGAGGACTAATATGCTCATCTTTTTTGATATTGAAAATAAATCTGATGGAAGAATTTACTGCTCGCTGAAGTTTTAGATTGAAATAAATAAATAAATTTAAATTGAAATAAATAAATAAATTTAAATTGAAATAAATAAATAAATTTACACATTCTAGTAAAATTAGAAAACTAAAAAGTGACTGAAAATACTAGATTCACACCATTATAATTTCGTGAAATTCTATAAATCCTATAATTTTTTATGAAACTACGGACAAAATTCAATATTTTAAGGAATTTTATGAAAATTTAATAAAATTATCATAAACAATCAATACCATTAGTAGTTTATGAATTTAATTTTGATGAAATTCTAATTAAAATAAAATTCTAAAGTTAATAATTATAAAATTATTAAATTTATTTCTGATCTTATAAAGAAAAAACTCACAAATTTTTTGATGGATTAAAAATTTATTATCAATATAAAAATATAAAATACATAAAATCATATGTAAATTCCTTAACCGATTTTAGTAAATAATTCAAAGTTATCAATTGGCGCCAGTTTAACGTGATTATATACAACATGCTATCAAGTTTTTATCACTGGCGATTACTGAAATCTGCATTTACTCTAGGTATACAGGAATATAAATCAAGGTAGTGATGTCGTGATGTAAAGTACAAACAGAAATAAAAAATAAGAACTAAACTTACAAAAAAAAATCTCAATCGATACCGTCGTTTCCATGCGGAAAACAAGTTCTGCAGTTAAATAGAAGTTTAGATATATTTATTCTTATTCTGGTTTTTGAACGCACCATTGCTATTCAACCTGCACGAGCACCAAGATAAAACAACATAAAAGTTGTTATACCATCTTATAAAATATATACACGCCCTCAACTAACCATTCGACTTAACTAACACATAACAAACCGTTTAAATAATTAAAACCAATAAAACAGTGATCGACGCTCAATTGGATTATCCAGTTAGGTAATAATTTCTAAATTGATCCGTTTACGATTCACTCTGGTGCATTAAACTTTATTTATTTGCTTCATAGTATTTGCGTAGATAAATTACTCTAATGTTCAATAATATTTTATAGTTATTTTTAGTAAGAAAAAAAATTTACTTTTAGTCATAAAAGTTATTACCTTGTATTCAATTTAAAATATGACACTAATTAAGATACTATTAAAAATTTGGAAGTGAATGGAGTGGATGCATTGATAAAATGGTCTATTTGTACCAAAAAATATTTGTTAATAGTTAACAAATCATTTATTAGAGAACACTTTTTAGTATTAAATAAATATTTCTCAGTATTTAAAATGATTTGTTTGTATTTAATAAATCTGATATTTATTTATTAAATATTAATAAATCTTTTTAATTACTATGAAATATTTATTAAAGACTAAAAAGTGGTCTCTTATAAATGATTTGTTAAATATTAACAAATATTTTTAACTATAAACAAATTCTTCTATCAGAGTGATTTTTAATTGATTTAATTCCTTCAGAGTAAAATTCATTTCAAGAAAAATTTTTCTTATATATTATTAAATTAATAAAAAAAAACTGTTGATTGAATTCTCAATTTTTTTTTATCAAATGGAAATTTAATTCATTTAAAAAAAAACAAAATAAATAAAATTTTTAAATTAAAAAAAAAAATCATTAATATTCTTTTTTAGTTTCTTCAAATAGCATTTTTTGATAAATTGTTGCAATAATAATTTATTCACTAAAAAATCCTAAAAATTGCCATAAGTCTGTTAATTTCAGTTACACTAAAATGAAAAATTAAAAAAAAAATAATTAACCTAACTAGTATTATTATAAATATAATTTTTTATCATCACTTTTTACGTTAAAATATAACAAGGCTCAGGGCGATTCCGCGGGAGACGATTTTTGACATAAATTTTTAAATCACAGTATTTGTTACTTTTTTTTATACCAATTTTTTTCAATTTGAGGAGGGTAAGAGTATTTGTATTACACGAACGTCGAAGTCTAATTTGAAAAGCAAATTAGTTTTGATAACTGCTACTAAAAAAAAAACGTAGAAAAGTTGCAAAAAAAGTTACGTAAAAGTTACGCGTTTCTGATGTTTACAGCAATTCTGAAGATGAACCTTAAGTCTGATAAATCGCCGACTATTCCAAACAAATAATTTATTTTAGTTACATAGGAAAGTGCTAATTAGTGATACAGCATCTATGATCTCATATCTTTAATTTAAAGTTACATGGAAATGTTTATATTCACTACAGTGAGACGTGTTGCACCCGCGATAGTTTTACGTTGCACCCGCGACTGAACAAAAAGTGAATAATTTATAATATTTATTTCTTTTAATAATTTTATTTAAATTAATAATTAGTTTGTTTTGTATTCTTTTAAAGAATGTAAAAATAATTTAATAAATATTTCATAATTAACAGACTTTTTTCATTCTAGCTTCATGACCTTTAATGGTGGGCCGATTTCGTTGCACCCACGATAGCACTTTGAACCTCTCTTGTGTCTATTTAGACATTTTATTAAATGTTTTTTATAATAATTTTTGTAAAACAGATTACAATGTAATCCTGCGACCAGTCATTTCTTTAAAAAGAGTTTTTATTTTCTTAGTAAGAAGCCTTGAGTGAGTCTAAATGTTGCACCCGCGAGTACGGAATCGCCCCTCAAAAACAAAATAATATCTCTGAAAATTTAGTTCAAGTTCCAAAAAAATAAAATTTTTTTTGAAAAATACAATTAATATTGACAAGCTAAAACTTCCGACAAATTTTTTGAACTATTTATTAGTAATTTAAAAAATAAAATTTATATCAGCTAAATATAAATTTATTTTAGTCTAAAAATTCCGCACTTGGATATTTTTCGGATTTATTGCTATGACTTAAATGCAGCATTCAAATCCGTAGATCAACTCTTGAAATCGAAATTGCTGAAACCTTCAAAATCATCCATACACAGAAAAAAAGGTTCACTTGAGCCAAGAAATAGTATATTACACACCTGTGGCAAGAAAATGAGAAATGTCTCAGAACACATATATGTTGCCCGAGGCGAAGCCGAGGTCGACATATATGTGATCTGAGATATTTATTATTTTCCTGCCATAGGTTTGTATACTATTTTTCTGTCCGACAGAGGCGGAAAGCGGCAATTTCGTTTAGCGCAGCGGGCCGAAAGTTGCCACTTTCCGCCTGGAGGGCAGAAAAATATTTTTCTGCCCTCCGGCCGGAAAGTGGCAACTTTCTGGCCGCTGCGCTAAACAAAGTTGCCACATTCCGGCTACGTCGAGCAGAAAAATAGTATACACACCTTGGCCAGTAAATAAGAAAGCCTCAGATCACATGTTTGTCAACCTCGGCTTCGCCTCGGCCAACAATTACATGTGATCTGAGACTTTTCTTATTTTACTGGCCTAGGTATGTAATATACTATTTCTTGCTCTCCTAGCCGAAAGTACGCTCTTCCTGGCAGCAATTTACTCCAGGAAGAGCAACTTTTATGGCCTGCTCTAACGCATGCGCGCTACGCATATTTTCTGGCTTGGCAGCACAGAACCTCGCTTTCTTTCGCATTTTCGTGGCGCGACCGGCCTATACAGCGAGTTTCAACTGTATATATAACAGTCACAACATCGTCTGTATGTAACATGTCAGCGCATAAACTAACCAAAAAATGTCAAAAAAATAAAAATAATTTTTAACTAGATCATTGTTAATGAACTATTTAATAATAATACTGCACAAATAATTTATATAAAAAGTTTAAAAAATAAAACATAATAGTTTTGTGAATTTTATTTGCTTTTTTTTATATTTTGATAGTTAGTAAAGCAATGTTTATAAAACGATCCATGTACTCTACAAACTTGTAATAATTTAATTTCAATCTTTCTTAGCCGTCGATTAAAAACTTAAAAAATAAATTCTGTAATTAGAATGAGTTTAAATATTTGTGACAAATTCTGTGCATGATATCACTCTTAATCAGATCATTTGTTAGTAAAGTTTAAAATAACATTTTTTTTCAATTTATTAACTTTTATTTTTTTTTTTATACCCGCCCCAACCAGCAAAGCCTCGGCTTTGCAAAAGTCGGGCGGCGCCACCCTCACACCCGGCAAAACCCCTTCCACGGGGTTGCGTACTTTCGGCTGGAGAGCAAGAAAAATAGTATACAACCCATGACCAGAATTTTGGATACCCTGACGTATGTGATATGATGGCCGAGGCGTAGCCGTAAGATGGACGGTGTGGCTTAATGTATATAGAATAAGCGAAAGGAAATTTAGTATAGACCGGATAGCTCAAATGGTAGAGTAGCCGACATGTCTTCGGAAGGTTCTGGGTTCGAATCCCAGTCCGAGCTATCTAATAATTTTTTCTCGCATATTCTATAAACTCACATTAAGATGATCCTCTTCACATTCCTTTCTCAATCCTTTCCTACCAATATCCTGTTACGTGAATGTGGAACGCTTCACGTAATAATTACCGTAACTCCTATTCTTTCCCGCTTCACAGCATTATTTATATTTGTAATTGACAAGTAGTTGTAATAGACTTGTATTTGTAATATAATACAAATATAAATATATTTGTAATAGACAAGCGTTCCACATTTTTTACAAATATAAATAATGCTGTGAAGCGGGAAAGAATAGGAGTTACGGTAATTATTACGTGAAGCGTTCCACATTCACGTAACAGGATATTGGTAGGAAAGGATTGAGAAAGGAATGTGGAGAGGATCATCTTAATGTGAGTTTATAGAATATGCGAGAAAAATTATTAGATAGCTCGGACTGGGATTCGAACCCAGAACCTTCCGAAGACATGTCGGCTACTCTACCATTTGAGCTATCCGGTCTATACTAAATTTCCTTTCGCTTATTCTATATACATTAAGCCACACCGTCAATCTTACGGCAATAGAGGAAATCCAACTTTCTGGCCTTGGGTTGTAATATATTATTCTTCCTAATTAATTTTTTGAGCGAAAAAAAAAATTTTTTTTTGACACAAGAAATTTCACTTATCCCAACAAAATTAATTCTCTTGCTTTAAGAAATACGTATCTTGATCCAAGAAAATTTATTTGTCAAGAAAATCTTCATGTTTTGAGAAAATTTAGCCTCTTGCTCCAAAAAATTTAATTCTTGATAGAAGTAAATTTTCTTGTCTTGAGAAAATTTCTCTCTTGGTCCAAAAAATTAAATATCTTGATAGTAAATTTTCATTAATATTTTTACTGGTTAACATTCCAAATGGGAAGATCAAATAATATTGAATCATTTTTTTTATTCAATATGTATAATTGCAAGCTAAAATAATATAAAATGGGTATCAAATATTCAAGAGAAAAATTTTCTCAAGGTGAGAAAATTTTTTTCTCAGCTGAAGTAGGTGGCGCTGCTTCCCTAAAGTATCTAAAAATCTTGATCAAATATAAAAATTTATTTTATCAAGTATTTATGATAATTTGGATTAAGAAAAAATGACTTCCACCAAGAATAGAATTTCAAGAAAAATTTTTACTTCGGCCAACACAATTTCGGCCTTCCTTCAGGCACCCGAAAATTTTTTTGAGCCAAGAATTTTGTTCTCCAGTCAAGAAATTTTTCTTTCTGTGAATGTGTGTATTTATATATGTACGATATTACCTGCTCTGTCTCTTTTCTAACTCCCTTAATTCTGAACGAATTTCAATAAAAAGTAACACTCATTTTTTGGATGATTTCTGAGGTTAAATTCGAAGATGAGCCAAATCTGTCGATTAGTTTAGAAATGACAGCAATTAAAAAATTTTTCTTAAATCGCAAAAATTTTCACTTTTACCGTATTTCCGTGCAACAATAATTGAACGCGATAACTTATCGAATTTCTGTAAATTGCATCTGAATGCTTATTAAGTAAGCTTCAATTTGTATGCTTACATATTTTTTTCGTAATTGAATAGTTTAGGAATGACAGAAATTTGAATTCTTCAAAATCCTTAAAAATTGGCTCTGTTACTGTTTCTTTGTGAATTAACTAATTAATGCGATAACTTGTAAAATTTTTGTAAATTGCATCTGAAATCTTATTAAATAAACTTTAATTTGCATACCTCACCATTAGTCTAGGCCAAAAATTACTTACTCTCTTTTGAACATCCACATAAAAAATCGTAAAATAGTATACCCGAGTCGAAAAATAACTACGGTTTTAGATCTCAAATGTGAGTTTAAGTCTCATTCATGTCTCAAATAGTCATTATTTTTCGGAAAAGTCTCAAGTAGACCTCAAACACTTCGGTCTACGAGTAAAGTCTCATTTCGCTCTTAATCCAAATATTTTGAAGTGAAAAGTAAATGAGATATATAATTTGGAACTTAGAAATATTTCCACATTTATACAGTTAGAAAAATTTTCTCTTTTGATAGAAGGTATAATTTGGAACTTAGAAACAGTTTTTATCTTTTTAGACTTGAAAGAATTTTCTGTTTTAATAAAATTTTCGGATTTGTACGAATTTTTAGAAATTACCGTCGAAGGAATATGAAATCTTAAAAAAATACAAATACTTATAGAAATAACAATTGATTTAGTTATATTTTTTAACAATATTTATTGATTGATACATTGATAAGTACAAAATTTAATTAAAAAAATTATGCATAATGCGTTAGAAACGTTTGTATATATAACTTATGTAAATATATTTGTTATTATTCTTTTTCATATGTATTAACTCTGCACCCTATAAATAGCTTATTTTCGTCATAGATGCTAAAACATACATCTAAAAAATTTTGAACAGAAATTATAATCAGATCCTCATTAATTACACATTTGTATAAGTGTGGAATATTTAACTCAGTACATTGAAATGTGTATTTTAAAACACTTTTTACACGCTTTATATTAGCTTCACTTGTATGTCAGTTTGTTTGTTTGTCAGTTTGTCAGTATGTCAGTAACTCTCCGTGGGTAATCTGCGCGCCTGCGGCCTTCCTTGGTTCTGGTAGCCGTTTCTCAGGCTCGCTCTCCGAAATCGAACTCTGATTCCCCGTATTTATAATATTTATATGTGGGTAATTTGCGCGCCTGAATATTTTTGATAATTAACAAATAATAGTTTAAAAACTAAAAATCACGCTTTTATAAATAAACCAAACTAAAAAGTAAAAATAAATAATAGTTTAAAAACTAAAAACACGCTTTTATAGAAAACCAAACTAAAAATAGAAAATAAATTTAAATTAAGAATAGTGTTAAAAATTTCAATACATATAACTTAATAATAGTGTAAATAAAAAAACTGTATTTTATTTTAAAAAAAGCTCCAGGTGCTTTTTAAGATATCATCAAACAGATAACCCCTCTCCGCATATCTGTCAATAAAATATTTATAACTATTGACACCATGCACCTCACGCTTTTTTAAAATAAAATACATTTTTTATTTACACTATTATTAATTTATATTTATTGAAATTTTTAACACTATTCTTAATTTAAATTTATTTTCTATTTTTTAGTTTGGTTTTCTATAAAAAGCGTGTTTTTAGTTTTTTTAAACTATTATTTATTATTCTAACAAGATTAACAACTGCGAAATGTTTACCTTCACATAAACAATTATTTGAAGAACATTCACAAGTCGTTATTTTTACAAAATAAAGTATTTTAACAAATTTGTTTCTACACTGAGAAAACAGTTCATTTGAATGAAATGAGGCTCGTTAACTATAAATAAATCTCTTATTTAAATAGTACTAGAAATATTCATTTGATTCAAATAAATTGATTTATTTGAGACAAAGTTGTAGTATATTTGAATGAAATCCATATTTGTTTATAGTTAACAAATATTTCTTTGGTGGTAACAAACGTATATTTCAACCAAATCAGATTTGTTAACTATAAATAAATGGTATGTTTGAATATACTCAAAGCAATGATTTTTAGTTTTAGGTTAGGAAAGTAGTAAAAGTGGGCATATCGAACGTTTGGGGTAAAATGGGCACTTTTTGGAATTATTAATTATATTGAAATTAACAATGATAATAAAGTTAGCCGACATCTAAAAATTTTTAGAATTTTTTTTTTGAAAAAATTATTACAAAAAAACTTTTTTTAAATTTCATTTGTAAAAAATTCGAAATACTGTCGGTGCAATTAAAAAAAAATATTATTTAGTTCTAATTTAACACATTAAGCAAAATAAAAAAATAAAAAATGTCGGCTAACTTTATTATTATAAATTAACAGACATATGTCTGTAAATTTTTTTGACTTTCATAACAATAAAATTATTATGAAAAAATTTCAATTTAAAAATTCTACGTCTAAAAATTAAAAAAAAAATAACAAGGGCAAACTTTTTTTTAAATATGTTTTTTATCGTTGACCTGTAATAAAAATTAAAAAAATTGACAGATGTCTGCTAACTTCAGTATCATAATTATCGTATATTAGTCAACTATTCCAATAATAGAAATTTATTTAACGATATATATATATATATATATATATATATTTGTGTATTTTATTTATTTCCATAAGAAATAATATTTATAAAATTAGTCGCTCGTATCAGACACATTTGAAGGTACTAAAAATACAATAACTAAAATAAAAATCAAATAAATACATTGGTAAACTAAATTAATTTTTATTATTTATTTTTTATAAATCACGCCGAGAAACAACAGTTTTTCCATCGCCGGTAACATGGGATTTAATGCATCGCCTATATACATTTTTATTAAGCAGTAAAATTTGTTCAGACTTTTCGAAAGGTAGTGAAATTTCATAACATTTGATATTATTTAAAAAACCGTGGTTAAAACATTCTTTATACAGTATATATATATCATTCGTGTTACAAATAATTATATTAGTAATAAAACCAAATACTGGGTCGTTATTACCATCATTTTTACGTAAATCAAATAGCTAGGCTTATAAAGTGTTCCATTAACTTTAAGCCACGAAACAGAGTGTTTTTCAATACTTTTCCAAAAAGAAAAAGCATTATCTGTATAATTATCAAGGTCACTAACATCACCATATTCTGTAACGTCCACGTTTTCCAAAAATTATAAAAATAAAATAATTTATTTATTTGTCCCCGGCTCGAAATTTGCTCGCCGGAGTCCAGGGTCATAAACGGGGATTACATTATCAATAACAAAATAATAAACAAAACACTTTATTTTAAATAAATCAAAGAAAAAAGAAAACCTCTTTATTGGCCTGAACATGTTAATAAACGATATAAACAATATAAACAAATTAAGCAATATAAACGATATATTAGAACACTCTTCTGACACATACTCTCACTCACCGTGAGCGTCAAAATCGCGAACTAAACTTCAAAAGCTGATTCCCCGCTTCCCCAGGAGACTAGCCGTCACCCCTGGGCCTAAACCTCTACCCCGAGAGCGAATGGAGAGTGTCCTCTTCGCCCCCACCTACACGGCTTATGATCACCTACCGTGCCTCAGCTGAAGGCTTTGGCACGGGGAGAAGCACTTTCATCCGGTCGGTTCATGATACTTACCTGAGCCTTGGTCAGACTCCAGGTAGAGTATCATCCTCTGGAATTACTTGGTGAAGAGTATTCGCCCGAGTAATTCTCCCGAGAAAGAACTGCTTGCTTTATCGAGCCAAATTTTGGCGTTTATCATTTTTTGCCTAACTCTCTTGTAACGAAAAGGAAGAGTCGTTTTAGACACCTATCCGGTGTTCTCGTACTAGCATTCAAGAATAATTATTTATTATTTTAATCGTAATTTTCTTCATTTTCCATCCATTCGTCTCGCCAAATTCTAAGTTTTTATTTTCGAAACTCAAGTCTTTATTATTTTAATCGCAATTTTCTTCATTCTCTATCCATTCGTTTCGTCAAATTCACAATTCTTTATTATTTTAATCGCAATTTCCTTCATTATATATCCATTCGTTGATTTTTCCATACTAAATTGTCTTCGGGACTTATAAAATTTTCGCTTACCTAATTTATTTCTTACAAAATAATAATCGTCATTTCTTTCATTTTATATCCATTCATCACTTTCCCATACTAAATCTTGTTCGGAACTTAGAATAATTTTCCCAGTCTTTTAATTTCTTTTACAATTAATTCGCTCGGCTTCGTAATAATTTCTCACACGCTTATTTTCTTAATTTAATCATACCTTCGGTAACAATAACATAAAATTATTAGCTAAATAAATACAATAATTAAATAATAATCGCCGCACTAATAACAATAATTGTTTCTATTAATTTTTAAGTAATTAACAACGAATAAACTAAAATACTCAATTACAAAAAGTAAAATCTGGGTCATAATTCAATGCGATCTTCTAAACCACTTTCACTGATAAATTTATAACAAAGATGCAGTTGGATTTTAAGTGCTACAGTATAAATAATATTAACACGCGAATTCACAATGTTAGCCTGTGCTTTTGAAAGCTTATGGAAGGATTCATATTTTGAACATGAAAATTCATTTGCCGGTCCCATATTTTTTATTATAGACGGGACATGTAATATTAAATGATGCTTAGGCTTTAGATTTTCTGAAAAAGATTCAATGTATAATTGATTGTGCAATTTTATAAGTTGCTCCAAATGAATTATTTCACTTTGGGAAATTGTTGAACTCATAACAATATCATAAATATCAAACAAACACAAGTATAATTCCCATACTGGATCATCAAAGGGAACTAAATCGCCAATAATAATTCCAAAATATGTTACTAAGCAAGACATTTCAGCCGCTGTAATTATTATACAACCATTTTGAATGTGGTTTTTTGATATAGTTGATACTTTATTGCCGTGATCAAATTCAGAATGATCAAAGTATTTTATTCGGTCATTTAATTGTTGTAAGGTAAAGTATTTCTCATCTATACAATGTTTAATAATTTTTGCCATATCGTACCTACATACGCCTAGTGAGAAATCATGCATAACATCACACGTAGCATTAATAACATGATGGAAAAATGGTAGTTTGTCAAAAACACAAGATTCTTTAACTCCGTGAGATAAATTTTTAACATCTTCTGCATAGTTTTCACAGTTACGTAATAATTTTACATCTTCTTTACATTGTTGATAACATTCTGCTTTTGATGCTTGACAAAATCTACAAAAATATGTCGCTACAAAACTTTCATTGTAACCAAAAATACTATTAACGCCTAAATTATCACCTAATATTCCCACAGTCACAAAAAATAAATGCTTCGTGTCACCGTCAATAATAATAGAAACCCCTGTGTTTGCAAGATCAGTCAATTGTTCAATAACATTAGAGAAGCATTTCTCATTTCCAAATGTTTTTAAATCCGAAGTATACAATAATTGAGCTAAAAAAATGCTATCAACAGAAGATGAAAATTCAGGTGGTAAAGCGGCAATCGAGAAGTACAGTCCTCCAATTTTATAAATCCCTGCAGCTGTAGACAGTGGATTACAAACCTCAAAGTCATCGTAGTATAAGTACAGAGGAATAACAATTTTATTTTCGTATAATTTCATTATATTTTTCCATACCTTTCCTTGATATAAACTAGAATAAAGTGATGAAGTTTTTGATGATTCAACTTTGATATATTTCGTTATTTTTTCGAAAACATAAGGCAATTGAAAATAATGAAAAAGTACATCTTTTATCGATATTATTTGACCGTAACATTTTTTTTTTGTTAAAATCATTTTACCATTAACATTTCTATCGTCATCTATTTCTCCAAGATAAAATGATTCAGGCTTTATTAATAAGTCATTTTTTTTAAAAAATTTAAATCTTTTATGTTCTGTTTCAAAACCTTCAAACACATTGAAATTTAAACATTTATCAATATTTGAATGAAATTGGATTGGAATAGAATTTTTTAATTTTTCTTCGGTATGACTTGTTATTAGTTGTAAAAGTTCAGAGGAATCTGCAATTATATTTTGAACAGCTGAGCGAGTAATACATTTACTGTTATAAAGTTTCCCAATAAAGTGTGTAGCTCTATTTTTAAAAAAATTATCATCAGCTTCTTTGTTAATTTTAATTACTTTTTCACTATTGTGTTTTCTTTTTATTGATTGATGTTCTTGTATTGTATTTAAACTACCAACGCTGCTACAGTTTTTATCAGGAACATTAATCAATTCATCCGTAGAATTATGTAAAATACAATATGTTAGATGTTCATATAATTGAGATACATGAAAAAAAGTACGATGACATTGTTTATTAATACAGGCGTATAAAGGTTCATTTGAATGCGCTGATTTTAAATGATGGATAAAATTATTAAGATTTTGTAAAACTAATGAACAAAGGTTACAACGCATTTTTAAATATTATTATTTAAATTTACTTTTAAAAAAGAAATAAGTTTACTTAAAATAATAAGATAAGATAATAAGATAATAAGTTTACTTTTAAAAAAGAAATTAAGTAACGTTAATAACCGTAAAGTAATGTTATTTTTCTTCCAATTTAAAAATTATTTTTAATTTTAATTTAAGTCAATAGATACTTTTTTTAATTTATTGATTAAAGTAAGTACGTGTGGAATTTTACAATCTAAATTAGTCTTAATTTCATAAACTGCCCACTGAATTAAATAATAGATATGTTCACCTGCTAGTGGGTACACCAAGTTGTATGAAATATAAATTTTCATAAGAATATCAACAGCTTTCAAAAACGTAGGAATCTTATACATTACATCATTCACCCACACAAGAACTTCTACAATTTCGAAATAATTTTTCCCGACAACGATGACAAATGGTTGAAGCGGAAGTCCATTTTTTTTGCAGTCACTCTTCAGCTCACTGATGACTTCTTTAATCTTTCCCGGAATCTAAATATAAGATAAAAAATTTGAAGTTCATATTAAACTATAAATACATACAGACATAAAATATTTACCTCAATGTGAACTAATAGACTTTTTCCTGCACCTTCGATATTCGCCTTATAAAAGTTTTTTGTATTTGGATTTTTTAATTTATTAATCTGACATTTATTACTCTTAGGGCAAATAAAATGAGTTAGTACTGAAAACTCAATGATATTTTTAGTTTCATCAGATAAATCTGGATTTTCTAATAATTTTTATTCTCTACTGCCTGCTGAGGAAGTGATTTATTATCACTAACTTTAGAAATCTTGTTATAAAACTGTTTCCAACCTACAAGTAATTTGTCCTTGGCAGCAGGATATTTTCTGTTAAAATCTTCTTCAATTAACTGGTAGCCATAAGACTCTTTTAGGATGGGCCAGAGCTTCAAAATTTCTGCAATGTCTTGAAAATTTTTGTTTACATAATCAGCTTCACGTAAATCATAAGATAATTCCCAGTGTTTATAAACTTCTTCAATCCTACGTTCATGTAAGAGTATTTTTTGACTATCACTGGCACTACTTAAATTCTTATTTTTAACGACTTCAATCTTATTCGGCACTGCTGTATTTTTTTCAAGATTATCAGCTCTTCTTATAAATGTTCGCATATTACGATATTTATCAACTAATTTACCTTTTGCGACTTCTGATTTCAACTTTTTTGAATCTTTTAACTTAATTGGAGAAACAAAAAATGTATCTTTACATTCAGATGGAAAAACGTTTATCGTTTCTTGTGCTATTTGTTTCCAATCATCGTTATTTAATACTTTTTTATTTTTAATCAGCTCTAAAACTATTATGTCAGTCAAAGTAGTTAAGCAGCTAGAATCTAGTTCTTGAGTGTGATCGTAAATTTTTAAAATGACCGCACCGTAAGGGTGACTTTCTAAAAAATTTCTTAACCCGTTAGGAAAATATTTACTTTGGGAACAAGTTTTTTTGTCACTTGATTTTTTCAAGGTATTATTTTCACAATTTAACTTGGGAAAACTATGAGATGAGATGAGTTCTTGATTTTCTGACGTATCAATTAATGAATGTTGCTCTACATTATCTTGATCCAATGAAATATCAATTATTTGATTACCAGGCGAACTAATCTCTCGAAATATACCAGTAGAGTCAAATTGAGGATTTTTCTGAACGATCTCAATGAAGTTGACTATATCAGATGCAGAAGACAAAACTGGAATGTCAGGAACTTCACTTTTTTCTACCTGTATAAACAAAAAAAAATAAAAGTATTAATTAATCTATATTAATCTATTATTTATTTTATTTAAAAAAAAAAAGAAAATAGTAAAAATTGGGTTTACAAATAAATAATAACATTAAAGCATTGTCAACCTACGAGTTCACGATATTTTTGTCTCAACTTCAATCTTGTTCCCAGAACTTTGACTATTTTTCAAGTTCATGACTGTTTTCTAATAGTTCTTGCAAAATATTTATTTCAGTCACCCCATTTTCTATAAAGTGTTGGAGGTTTTATTTTGGAAAAAGAAAGTGTACAATTAATAAAAGTGTTGTTTTAAAATTTTACTAGATTTACTTAAATACTATAGTCCGATTCACTGTAGTTATATCATTTATAACTAAGTAGTATTTTATGATACTGAAGTTGACAGATATTAAAATTATTTTTTAATTTTTATGGAGTATAATAATTAAATTATTGTAAAAAAAATTAATTAAAAAATTTCACATGTTAAAATTAATAAAAATTATAAGTGAAAATTTTTAGAATCATTTTTTTATTTTAATTGATTTGTTATAAAATTTGTAAAATTGACAGCTGACAGCTAACTTCAGTATCATAGTATTTTTATTAGTATTACAACTAATAGTAGTATGTTTTTTTACGAAAATAAACTAATTTTGTTATAAAATATATAAATTTTATATTTAATAACACATTTGAAAATTTTCTGTAAAAAAATTATTTTTAAGCGACACGGATTTTAGGTTAAGAAATTTTTTTTTCGTTCCAATAACCGCATGAAATATAAAAAAAAAATTTAATGAAAAAAAAAATAGTAAGTCAGAAACTGAAAAAATAAAATATTTTTAAGATCAATAGGTAAATTAATATTAAAATAAAATAAACTTAAAAGAAATAGTGGTTAGTCACAAAAAAAGCCAAATGTAAACAATCCTCTTACCTTCAAAAATGGGCCACAAATGCGACAAATCCCAATCTTCCAATAATTGTTTCATTATAAACGTTAATTATTACACTTGACAATAAGAATTATCCCATTTAAATAATAAAAAAAAAACGACGCTTACTCGTGTTACCGGTCTGAAGATAAAGTACATAAACAATGTCCTGGAATGGCGAAATTTAGCGGGATAAAATAAGTGGCGACTATAGCGACACCAAGCGTAATTTACTTGAAACGAGATTTGTTAATAGTTAACAAATCTTTATTTGAATGAAATAAATGAGTCGATTCAATTAAATAAACCAAAACGAAGTAGTATTTGATTCAAACTAATATATATTTAAATAAAAGAAATTTGTTAACATTAAATAAATATTTTTGATTCATTTCAAATAAATCTGCGTATTTGAGTCAAACAAACCGTTTTCTCAGTGTACCTGATAATGAAATCCCAGCAAACGATGAATTTGTTTTTAATGCTTTAGTGTATGCTGAAGCAACATATAATATACCATCTTTCAAAATTCGCAGATACTTTCTAACTGATGGCAATCTTAAGTATTCAGTATTCCTCGTAATAAGTTCAAGTAATATAGGATCATCATCAATCTCTAGTTTTTCATATGTTCCGATACTATGAAAACCTTCAAACGATTCACAAATTTTCACTTGATGTTTACGCTGTAAAACGTAATTACGCACAGATCCTTCTTCTAATGTATCTGTTTTTTTCATAAATCGCAAAAATTGCCAATACGAATTGATAATTTGGCTGTCTATATTTGTTTTCCCAGTAACGAATTCTACTATTTTTCCGTTTAAATCTTCAAAAGAGAAACATGAATTCATGAATAAAGATCCAAAATTTAGTACTTCATTTGGTAGATGAAGTAATTGATGAACATTAATACTGCAAAATCTTATCCCATAGAGAGTTTCAAATTCACTAACGAATCGATTTAATAAATCAGAAGCTGTCTGTATTTGCTCCCGAGTAATAGTATTTTGATTTAATAGATACACTGCAGTAACTAATAACAAATAATGATTATAATAATCTAGCCTATAGCAAACTAATACCTCTGTAACTATAGTTACAGTGGTCCGATCAATTAGAAAACAAGAATAGGATTTCAAGAAAAATTTTTACTTCGGCCAACACAATGCCTTCCTTCAGGCACCCGAAAATTTTCTTGAGCCAAGAATTTTGTTCTCCAGTCAAGAAATTTTTCTTTTTGTGTACCTTTATCGCTTAATTTTCTCTCTAAACAGCTCAATATCCATAACAGAATGAATTTCTTCAATCAATCATCCTTTCCAAAAAAAAATCAAATATATTTACGATCCTTACAACACGAAACCGAAATAAAATATCGTAAAATCAGCATTACAGCTTCCATGGAGGACCAAAAATCCTTCATAAATTCTGGATCATAAAACACTGGTAAGTTAACTCGATGTATTTTCTTCCTCAACAATATAAATAAATAAAATACCTTAACCACAAAAATAAAAGAAAATAAAGAAACAAAAAAATTCTTTAACAAGTATTACACCTCGGAGTTAAAAGACTCAGTGTCCAAGTAAGCCCGTGGGGTGTTCAAAAAATAGCGCCATAAAAATGGTAACTTTATTAAGGAAATTTTACTGGTGAATGTGTACTTTAAACTTCCTGGAACGGTGAAACACATTACGGTCGACAGTCGCGAGTACTTTATCGATTCTTTCCCGATTTATCTTTTCCCGCGTTGAATTTCTCCTTAACTTTTTCTCTCCTTCTTATTCTTCTTCTTCGTCCTCTTTTCCCGGACTCTGCTTCTTCGTCTTCTCGATAGTTTTAATTTAATCTTATTCTTTTTGGCTCCCCCGCTCTTCGAACTCTTTACTCTTTGCTCTCTGTTAGCTGGTGCCGCAACAGTACCAATCTCATGAATATTCAACAGACAAGTTGTCCGCGAAACGCTTGCGGCTCTCTGCGTGACGTATACCCTTGTTGATCATAAGTGGGTTTGTTTCGCTGATTGTTGTCGTATCGATATAGTGAGAGACTTATTTATTTTACTTATTTTATTTACTTATATATTAACTCTTTTTATTTTACTCCTTACCTCTAACTTTGTTATTTACATACACCATTCAAAAGTATACATTCAAATCGTAGAGATATTAGTTTGCATATTCAATGGAATTCTATAAGCATTCCTCCATCTTTTTATTCTCTTTATCATGACCCATGTTTGTTAAATATTTACCTACCTTATCGTTACTCTTGTAACAACCGAGCTGGATTATTTTTTTTTTTTTTTTTCAACTTATGAATCTAAGATCTTAGTTAATTAATTCACGGTGATCGATAAGCTAGATTGTCTTACGTAGGAGCCTCATAACAGATGGCTGTGGAACTCAAAGAATGCGCTTGTGGTCTTTTGCACCTCGATAATCATTTTGAAATTTCAATCGCACACGCCTATCTGCCTATATTTTTTGCCGTGGGGCAAATTTATTTTTACTTGTCAATTTTTAAACATACATTTCTTCGCTTTCATTATTAATAGTTTCTAATCTTGTTCAGATGTAATTGAGACTAAGGTAGTCGTTGAGAATATGTAATTTGGAATTGTATAATAATGCGATTTTTCATTTTTTTTTACCGTTGAATTTAATTATTTTATTCGATATCAGAGATTGCAAAAATATTATTAAATACTTTAATTTACTAAACACAAATTTATTATACAAATTTTTCTTTATGGTTATATGGGTGATTCTCTGTAAGGATGTTTTTTGCTGTCCCAGGCATTATTCTGTTGGAAAAATTATTATTTTGTTACTAAAAAAAATTTGTTACGAAAGTAAAAAAACATTTTTATTTGGAGCATTAAAAACTAAAATAAAAAAATTAGGAAAACGGTTGACCCTAAAGGCCATCCCTGCAACTTCCCGCTAATTCCATACTTAGGCGCTTAAAATTGCACCAATGACGTTTTTGAGCTCTTCGAGCTCAGAAATACAATTTATGGGTTATTTTGAGCTCTCCGAGCTCGAAGAGATTGCTTTCCTATCCTTTAAAGCTCTTCGAGCTCAAAAGTCTGATAGAGATTTGATAAGACACTATTTTTTGAATTTTTAAACCACAATAACTTTTGAATGAATAAACCGATTTTTACGCGGTTAGAAGCATTCGACGCAGTTTTTCAAGCTTCACAAAGAATCTAATAAAATCAAAAATAATTTGGTCGGACAATTTTGTACAGATTTAAGACGTTCTTACAGAGAATCACGCACATATGTTCACACTTATTTTTTGACTAAAATTAGTGTTCAAAATTTTTAATAGATGGCGCATTGTTCTTTAATCGTTCCCTTACATGAGTTTTTGAAATCATGAATTCTAAAATAAAAAATATCTGTTTAATTTCCTTAAACAAAATGTATTCTATTCCTACGCTCAACGAATTTATCAAAGATATGTCAATTAAATTTTATAATACTAAATTTGATCAATTAGAAATACTTAAGGATATATGTAAAATCAAAAAAGCACAGCCCTTCCTCAACTATAAAATGCCGCAACAACTGTGCATTATCTACCGCTATATAGTCATAACTAGGTTGAGTTTAGGCTAAATCAAACATTACATAGGGCTTTTTATCATTTTTTTCCCTTAAATAAAACATTCCACATTCTAGTCAAACTACTTAATGATTTTATAATATAAATAAATATATTATCCAGTGGGTTATGTTGTACAAACGGGGACCAAAATGTATTATAAATATTGCATATAATGTACAATTAATTTATACCATGTTAATTATATATATCAAATAATGATTTTTAAACTAATTGAAACATCTTTTTCGGAAGCTTAATTGACATCGGTTTTTAATTTAATTAATTTCTCGATTAGTAAATAGTTCAGCGGCAATTTATGGGCGGCAAAAAAGGTGGCTGAGCGATTCACCCTCATACATTTCGACCTCGGTCAGTTCCCCCGGAATTTCAACCTCGGTCATTTGAGCCTATGGTCATTTTAACATTGGAAATTCAACCTTTGGTCATTTCACCTTCCAGCAATTACACTCTCAGATAATGATGATGATACCCCCCATTATTGAAGATTATAAAAGTAAACGGGGTCCGAGGCAGAGCCCCGGTAAGGGTTGGGTTGAAATGACTCGAAGGTAAATTTTCGAGGTTGAAATGTCCGGCGGGTAAAATGACCGGAAGGTGAGATTCCGAGGGTGAAATGATTAAGTTGAAATGTCCGATGTTAATTTTCCACGGGTGACTCGATATGTAACCGCAAAAAAGAATCTAAAGCTTTCAAATTCAAAGTGGTGGATCTAGTAATTAAGTGGCAGTCAATGGAAAATCGTAATGCAATTTAAAAATCGAACCATTATTTTGTTTTTGTGTGTCTGATTTCTTTGCACTGTATCAATTGTTATTCGTTATCATGAATCTTATACTGTAAAACCTGGATAACTCGAACCTCGTTAAATAGAAATCCTCAGTAAGATGAAATAAATTACCATTCTCTTCCGATGAACCCTTGAATACGCGATAACTCGAATTATTGAGACTCTGTAACTAGAAAGAAATGTGATTTTTCTTCAAGGTGTTTACAGTACATATTTGAACTCTATAATTTAAAGTTCAGAGAAAAAACTCAATACGTCAAAAATACTAAAGTAATGATGTCAAACTCTGCATATTTTTGTATTTTTTTCGACAAGTTTCGATACTAAACCAACTTCAGTTCAATTATGGATTTTATATATTATGATTTAATTGATTATTCAATCTTATCAAAGTAAAAATTTCTATATTGCATTGTGAATGTAATTTTCATAGAATTATGTATGAAAATATTAAAAATATATTAATGTAATCAATTTTTAAATTTTAGAGAATTGTAAATTTTTTTAATAAATACGCCATATATAGTAATGCTTGAAACAATTCATGACTTATCTTCAGGGTCAACGGTATCTCAGATTTTTAAATGAAACAAATAATATAAATAACGATAAAATATGCATAAAAACAATTATTTATACAACTTTTAATCCAGTTTATCACAAAGTTGCTTTTAAAGTGTCACAAAAAAGATAGACGGGTGGGAGACTGGTACTGAGTAGTTAAGATCTATCATCGTGGTATAATAATTCTTTAACCTCGTCTAAGTTCACTTAACAGTCTCATCTTCGTTACTCTATACCCGGTTCACTTCCTCCAAGTAATGTAGATAGATGTAGAATATAGAGTGTATAAAATAAATAAAATAAATCTACGTGTATGAAGCTATATGTATAGGTATATTATACATTTATAGCTTTATACACTATCATTCTTTCTTACATTACTTCATGCATTAACAACGCGCGCCCGCAAAAGTCAAACGAGCTTAGGCGCCGCACAGTAATCTGTCTTGTGGCATGTGATAAATCAATCCTCTTTGCGGACGTGCGAGACACGATCAACGCACGCACGCACACATTACACTCCCGTGTGTAACGCCTGGCTTGATAGTTGTATTTGTATTGAGTCAAGCAGCGAGCCGAGTACTGCACCTAGGTACTACCATACCGAGTCTCGTATACAGTATGTGGTGTACCAGTAAAGATCTAGTACCAGTTCTCTGTCACCTTAACTACCCGTTTGCTCTTGACTTATTGACTCGCCACTTTACTACAATTTTACACTCTTAATTTATCCAATGATCTTTAGCTTTACAGATTACCTTTGCTAATAAGTGACCTCTATCCAATGTAATTATAATCATAAGTATTATTCATCTCTCTTTCAAGTCATGCTTACTAATTTCACGATTTTTGTATTCTCGGTCAAGTTATTAATTATGCTGACACTGAAATTAGCAGAACTGATCAATTTTTAATGTTACTAGAAATTTGAATACCGCGCTTTAATTTTAACAAATGAATCGTGTCCTATTTTTTGCGAATTTCTACTAATAACTAACTTCAAAACTTTCAAGGATTTTTAGTTAGGAAATTAAGGTAGTATCACTGATATCACGAGTGTCAAACGTTCCATACAAAGCCTTATTTGATTTACCTAGTTGATTTTTCTATGCAAAATCACATTAAAGAAAGAAAGACAGAGATAAATTTTCAAAATTATTTTGTTTATCAGTAAGACCTTATTACTCCAATCTTTACTTTTGATTGTAAAAAATTTTTAATATGTTATTTACTCTCATTTTCTCAATTTTTATAAAAATCTAAACGGTACTTTTTGTAAAATAAAATAAAAATTGTCATTTTTCATAAGACAACGTTTAATCTTAAAACTTTAAAATCTTAATATTTTTTCACTGGTTCTTTTGAGCTTTTTAAAAATTTTGTGGGCTTATTATCTTACTATAATTTACTTATATGTCAAATTTTCTAAAATTCTAAACCGTAAATCTCTAACTAAGAGCACTACCATAATTAATAAAGTTGAAAATAAGAAAATTTGTTATTATCAATTATTGGAATAAATTTTATGTCACCCATTTCGTAGTTTCCAAGCTATTATTATTTTTTTATGGCTTGATGGTAAATTTTTAAATTTTTTTAATGATTTTCTCATTTCTATTGAACTGTATCAACTTTTCGAAATCAGATAATTAAGGTAGTTTGATCGTCGCATTCCGAGGTCAAATTAATAGATATTTTTTTTTCTTTTTCGCAAGAGATCACTCGAAAAATAGTATAAAATATAAAATTATTTCTAATCAGAATTTAATTGATTAAATTCAATTCATAATTATGGTCAAATAATTATAATAATATAACTATTAAAATATCAACTGACAAGTACTGGGCTGTCATAAAACAATAACAACTGTTATAGGTTATGTAATGTCGGTACTTAAAACAATTGCTCACGGTGTTCATTTATTGTTTAAATTTGCAAATATCACTTCAATATATTAAATCTGCTATAATTTACGTGAACTTTTAATGTATGTTTAATAACAATTTATTTTAATGCAAAAAAACTTTATGATTATATTTCAATTTCAAGTTTGTTGCGCACCGAGAAGTCGCCATTTTTTCCCTAATAAAGATGGGGGAGTAATGTCTCCGACAAACAACAAAGATAGAAACCAATTTCTGATATTAAAAAATTAATTAAATTAAAACTATGTGGTAAATCGTTATCAAATTTTGATAGAATGTGTATGAAACATTGTTCTATCTATTAGAAAGTTTTTTTCATTGGGTTAAGTTGGCCGATTTTTTATAAATCCTCCATTTCCGGAGTTATTGAACAAGGACACTCATAAGAGACCGTGTATTTTTGCAAAACTTTAATTAATTATATCTCTTAAACGGTGTGGTAAAAAAAATCTGATTTTTTTTCTATAGGTGTATTAAATCATAATCTTTCGAATAAATATAAAAAAAATATGGGGTCAAGTTGAAGTCATTTGGAGCCCAAACTACCTTAATTTTATTAGAATTATCATTAAAAATTAACGATTCATAAGTTATTTAAGTTTTTTTTACCAACAAAAGTGTAAATATGAAATTGTTCCCGAGAGGCGAAACCAATTTTAGATCTTAAAACACGCTCTAATACTTCGCAAAATTGTAGTTGAGGAGTTGAGTTTCAAAAGGGTATCTTTTCGTTTTTAATTAATTGAGATAAAAAATTGGTTGTCTTCAATTATAAATATTTTTATTGAACTTTTTTAATTTAGCTATAAAGTGCTATCGGTTATGAAGCTACAATTCGATTTTCATTTAGAAATCTTTATAATTCTCGAAGTAATTAATACTTAAAAGTTCAAAAAACTGCTCTTTTGAAATATGAAAAGATACCCTTTTGAAAATCAGCTCCTCAGTTATAGTTTTTTAAAATTACTACACGCGGAATTTTAGCAGCCGTAGTTTATTTTAGAACCAGCATCTCGTAGCAAAAATACACCGTTGACACCAATAAATCAGCGCTTATCGCATTCCACTATCAGCATTAATCACTGTAATGATCCTGGCATTGGCCCACCAGAGACAAGGATCCAAATAGTGCCTGAAACCACTTGGTCTTGGTGGCGTCTGACAACCTAGTGGCCATGAGTGTATGTATCGGCAATAATAAATATTTCAGATTTCTTCATCCCCATCTTATTCCTTCCAACCTTTATTACGTTTTAAAATCTACATACAATCCACATATTCAAACGAAACCATCAATAGTCGATCCAATCATCACTACGTAACGCGATGTTGTGATGAAGGCCGAACAGAATTTTCTCATACCGCCACCTAGCGACAGCGTCGGTGAAACACTACTACTTATCGTCTCACAAGGATTTAAGGCATCAATTTATGACACTAGTTTCTATTTTTAGGTAATTGTTTAGTTCGATAATTTGTTTGCATCAAAATTGATTAAAAATTCAATTAAATCAAATCAGACACCTTAAAAATTTTGAAAGATTAAAAATAAGTGTAAATTGTGATATAAGGTTATTAGAATGCTCTGATCGTGTGCTCGTATTTACACTTGACTTTTCTCTTCCTCATTCTCTTTGCCTATTTAAAGTTAGCTTGAGAATAGATATAAGTATGTTTGGATAAAAATATGTAACTATAACATGCGCCCTGCAACTGACAACGATACTACGTATCTATAAGCGAACCTTACAAGGCGTGGGCTAATGTATTCAATTTGATTAAACAAATACGGTTATACTCATATGGAAAATAGTCTAACCGTACGTAAATATACTTATATATGTGTATTTATATAATTGTAAGAGTAAACTCAGAGCACAATAACCTCTGGATTTAGTTGTTAGAGTGCATGTTCATTTGAATAGTCTCTTATTTATTTAATTCTTTTTTCACAAATTTTTTATTGAATAAATCAACACCATAGACGTAATTCCTACTGCAGAATTTTTTATTGTAAACTTATTTTAAAAGAACATTTTTTTTTTATAAAAATAACATCAATTCGAAGTTTATTTCATTCTGGTCTATTTCAATTATATTATTTTTAAATTGATTCATTTTTCAAATCATAAATCAATTATTTTTCGCTTTATAAATAAATTATTCTATAAATATTTTTATAATAGCGATCATAATAATTTTAAATTATAATTCATCAATTTAGAACACGTCATTTAATTATATTATTTAGACAATGTAGAAAGTGTTAGAGAATGATGACGCATTCTCAAACGAGTAAATCCAATTTACTTCTACTCACATGCATTATAAAACTGAGATATGTAATTTATAATGGATTGTTAAGCTTCAACGACAAAATCATGAACAAATTTTATAGTAGTTATTTTGTATGCTTATTAATTAACGACTTAATTGTCACTATTAAAACTAATATCGTTAACTAACTAAAAGTTGATTGTGAGTACAAGAACAGTTTAAATTCGAAATATCCGTTAATTTATTAATTAATTAATTAATTAATTATGAGTTTAAGTTCTACCGAAGATTATATAATATCAGAAAATGTATTGCTTAATATTTTTAAGTACGTAGATTTAATAACTATTGCAAAATTACGAAAAGTGAGCTCCAGTTGGAGAAACTTCATCGAAAACGAGTTCAGAATATGGCAAAAATTCGTTTGCACAAGCGATGAAATAAAACCATGGAGATACCAATTGATCCAAACGAAGTACCCGTCAATACCTTGTAGTGACTACGATAACTTGAGCAATGAACAATATAAAGAACTGTTTGTTTCGTACATCAACTGGCGAAGAGTTAATAATTATATTCACTCTCAAGTTGCTTTTCAAAATAGTGAATTTTTCGGTGACCCTAACAATGCAATCACTCTTATTGATACGTGGGGTGAGACATTTTGCGTTATGATTCTTTATTGTTCATATTTGAACAAGCGTTTGTTTAAATCGATACACTAATTCGATTAAAATTGTCTTATGTAATGTTGCAGCGAATTACATTGCGTTTGTCGGCGGAAACGAAAATTTTGTGGTGTTATTTGATATCAATACTGGTGAATCGTTGATGAATCTTGTACGTTTTAATTCTAAATTATTTCCTTCCGAAAACAACGATGAAATTTCCAAGAATGTTGAATTTAGTATAAGGAGACTTAGAATTTTTAAACCTGGTATGTATGAATTAAATATCATAATTCAAAAAATGTATAGGAGTAGGGGGTGGGAAGCCAAAATGGGGGACTTAATAAATAAAATTAATTTGTTTGTAATTAAATTCTATTTAAAATTATTTTCTCAACATATTCTAAAAGTGTACAGTAAATAATTATTTTGATTTTATCGAAGTTTGATATGAAATTTTAAAAAAAATTAAAAATAGTTTTGAAATTATAGTCGTATATTTAAACTTTACGTTGATCAATTGACATCTTATAAAAGTGATTAAGGTAGTACTACCGGTTTTAGAATTGACGTTTAGAATTTAATGAAATTTGGCATATTGGTACTTTATAATATCATAATTAAGCAGTAAAATTTTTGGAAGCCTGGCAAGTCCTAAAAAAAAAGATATTAATAACTTCATATTTTTGCTTTTACCATTGATCCTTATGGAAAATCAAAGACTTTATTTTATTTCACAAAACTGGACGTTCAGATTCTTATAAAAATCAAGAAAACGAGAGAAAATAACATCTAGAACATATTTAATAACGATCAGTATGGTTTCCAAGAATATGAGAATATTTATTAATAAAAAACATTCAAAATTTATCTGTCTCTCTTTCTCCAACGTGATTTAGTATAGGGAAATCTACTACGTTAATCAAATAAAGTTAGGTTTTGGGATTTAACTCTTGTGGTAACGTTAGTACTACCTTAAAGCATGAATACTTGGATTAACCAAACTTTTGTTCGTTAATACATTTACATTGATATTTTTATGTTATTTTAGCAGCCGATAGATTAACTTTCTGCATAGAAACTGACTCAGCAGTATTTTTCTGGGATGTTAGTGAAAAAATACCTATACCAACTCCTGAAATCCTGCGGGAAAATCCAAGAAAACGGCCTATTGATATAAGGTACAAAGTGAAGTCTTTTTTTCATTATATAACATTTTCATTCATGATTAATTTTTTATTATATATTTTGTTTTAAGCCGAGGCTTCGATAGCGATTTATACGTAACTTTATATAGTCTTTGTAGAATTGATATTGTAAGATGTAAATTTGATATTAACTCGCAAAGTATTGTTGCGCAAAAGATAATTATCGTTAACCCACCGGGAAATATGAATTATCCTGTTTTCAAAGATATTTTCTTCCAGAAAACAACAGTAAGTAACTATAAATTTTCCTTAATTTTTATAATAGGATTGATTAATTATTTCTTTAAAAAATAAAAAAATTTATTTTTCAGATTTTAATGTTATACAGACATATTAAATCATCATACCTTATGCAAGTTAATATTCCAGAAAATTTGGAAAATCCCATCGAAATAGATGGGAATGACAAAAAGTACATTAAAACGCTTTTTAATAATTTAGATCGACCTGACTTTTTGTACGGGTTGTCCATCACGAATTTTGATACCGTACTAGCTTACTATCCTACAGGTTAGATATTTTTCCACAAAATTATTAGAGAGTATGTTTTTTTTATTTTTGAGTATTACTTGTATACCGTTATCTGGTTTTTACAAGACTGATATCCCACTTTATCTCCATTCTATACTCCCTCTTTATTACGGCTGTGGACCGACTTGTGCTTTCTGTACCGTATTCACCCTGAACCTCACCTTCTCAGGCTGTTGGAACAGAATCATGGGGAAACCACAGAGAAAACCCATGATAGTACAGTCGGAGCTGGGCTAAGTCTAAAGTGATTGATAAGAAACTCTTCTTTATCGACCACTGGAGCATTAGGCCCCTCTCCTAGTGTGCAGAGATCCCTCGCGCTAGCCAACGTTGACTAGAGTGGTCACCCATTCAAGTTGTTGCTTAAATGTGCGATCGCCCAAGTCAGACGTGTGCCGCCCGGCTATCTCTCCCACTTCCAGAGGCTGGCAACGTAACGTAACGTACATATTTTTAATTATAATCACTGAAAAAATATTGGTGCGTGCTGGGATCGAACCCGGGTCCCACTCTTTCGAAAAGCGAGCACCGAGCCGACCAGGCCATTGCCAGCCTTATTATTAGAGGAGTATTTAATTTTAATTTAAAAAACCTAATTAATTTTTCAAATCAAGAAACAAAAGCCTAAATTTGCTATAAAGACTTTATATTAAAATATTTCGAGTATCATTTTTGAAAAATAAAATTGTAAAAAAAACTTTATCACAAAATTTTGGTTTCAATTTCTGTAAATTAACATTATGTCTCATAAAGTGTTGGCATTAATTTTTGAAGTAACCCTTTTTTATCAACTTTATTAAAAACTTTATATTGTATATAAAAATTATTCGATAATAAGATAATTAAATTAACATAATCACCTATTTTAATTTTACTTTAAAGAATCACGACTGGATATTTCATTGAAATTCAAATCGTCTGGTACAAATCATTACAATTTTACCGAAAAATCATATGTTTTGCCATCAGAATTTGGAAAAATTGTCGATTTATTCTTTTACATGAATAATTTATACTTATTAACCGAGAAAGGTAATTATAATTGAGACTTCAAGACCTATCGACTGAATAATTAATGACTAATAATGTCTTGTTGCTTTTTTTTTTTAAGATCTGCTCATAATTTATAAGCTGAAAAATATAAAACACTTGATTCATCTCCAATTCAACAATCTGCAACCAAAAGTGATCAATGTATCTGATTTAAAAATGCTAAATGCTTTGTTAGCCACTGAAAGTAATAACAAACCTTTTATTACTGTCTCGGCGTACGCAAAAACAAAATTACAAACCTTACGTGTTAATTAATTATTACTATAATTAATTAAAAATATGGAGTAACTATCTTATGAAATTTACAAAAGAATCGTAAATAAAATCTGAAAGAACAGTTTTATAAAATTGGAGTCTAATTTTTGGTGGTAAGAAATCAAAGTTTTTTTTTTTCATTTACTAAAATTATTTTATTTTCCATAAAACTTGGGAAAAAAATTAGGAAAACGGTTGACCCTAAAGGCCATCCCTGCAACTTCCCGCTAATTCCATACTTAGGCGCTTAAAATTGCACCAATGACGTTTTTGAGCTCTTCGAGCTTGAAAATACAATTTATGGGTTATTTTGAGCTCTCCGAGCTCAAAGAGATTGCTTTCCTATCCTTTAAAGCTCTTCGAGCTCAAAAGTCTGATAGAGATTTGATAAGACACTATTTTTTGAATTTTTAAACCACAATAACTTTTGAATGAATAAACCGATTTTCACGCGGTTAGAAGCATTCAACGCAGTTTTTCAAGCCTCACAAAGAATTTTAAATTTTAAATTGATCGCGCTAGGAATTTCGGAGTTATTCCGAAAAAACACTTTTTTCGGTTTTCTTTCGTTCACGATATCTCTCGAACGAATCAACCGATTTTGACCGGACTGGTGGCGATCGACGTGATTTTTCAAGGTTAAGAGCTGATTAGTTTTTGGAATTGAACCATAGAGCCGTTTAAAAGTTATTCCAAAAAAACCACATTTGAAAAAAATTTTTTTTTCAGTTCTTTGAAGATTTCTCAAAATCTATTGATCTGAATCGGTCCAAATAGTTTTTAAAATCTAAGTTTGGTCAATCCCTTTTGAATGGCACCAACCACGATGAAATCGGTCAAGCCGTTCAAAAGTTATAAGCGGTTCACATACTTTCACACACACACACACACACACACACACACACACACACACACACACACACACACACACACACACACACACACACACACACATACATACAGACACCGTGACAACCTCGCGGGGATATTCAGGGAAGCTTCCTGCGACCTTCAAACGTCGAGATCTAATGAAAACTCGATTTTTGCAAAACGGGGTGAAAACAATAACTTCCCGATTTTTGAAAATCTTCGATTTTCTTAGCGGGAAGTTAAAAATTAATCAATTATTAAATTAAGTTTTCCATGAAGGTTTCATAAAAAAATAATCAAAATTGTGATTTTTCAAGTAGACAAGATGATGACAAATTTAAATTTAGAGTTTTATGGATCGATTAACATATAGCCTTCAATTCACAAACTTTTTTTTTTTTTTAATTCGATTTTTCAATTTTTTATGACCAAAATCATGGTGGAACCGTCTTCGAAATACTGACCAAAGCAGATGAACTGTAATTACTTAGAACACGCCAAAAGTTGACCTACGCTTTTACAAACTATCAGAAAATAATCAAAAACGTGATAAAATTTTTGAAAAAAAAAAAAAAAGTTTAACATGGTAAGTTAATTTTGTTCGTAGTTGAAATTAACTTACCATGTAACTAACTTAACCTTTAAAGTAAGGTCATATTTCAAATTTTATGGGTCATTCCATGTCAAATCGAACAATAGTTGGAATTGACTCCTTTCGATTTGGATAAATTTTGGTCAAATTTTTTTTTTTAATTCAAAAATTCATACTTTTGAAAGAAAAAAAAAACACAGTTCTAAAAATTTCAGGATCTTAAGATCAGTACAAAGTATTATACAAAAAAAATTAAGCCAAAATTTTATTGGTGACACGCGTTAATATCTCCGGACAAAATATCCCCGACAAAATATCTCCAGACAAAACATTCCCGCGACATAATATCTTCGCGACAAAATATCCTCGAACAAAATATTTCCAGACAAAATATCCTCGAGACTAAATATGTGTTGGCCTATTGTTAGACAAAAACACACAAAAACCATGTTAAAAGAGCGCAACATAATTACCCGCGTTTGTGTTGGTCTAATTTCGAATAAACACAAACAAAAACCATGTTAAAAGGGCGCAACACGATTACCCGCATTTGTATTAGTCTAATTTGACAAATTAAATTGTTAACGTTAATACACGGAAAAAAGAAAACTCGAAAAATTACAGTATATAATGCAACGTGGCGCTTCGTGATAAAAACTGGAAAAATTACAGTTTCAGATTGTAATTATTACTGGTTTTATAAGAATTACATTGTAGAATGTAATATTTACGTTAAAAGCTCTGAATATTAAATTAAAAAATTGAATTTAGAAAAATGTTATTTCAAACTGTAATTTTTTTAGTTTTGATTACGACGGGACCGATTTTACATTTTATACTGTAATTTCTCGAGTTTTTTCCGTGTAATTATAGAAATTTATAGATTCTTTTCTTAATTTATAAAATGTTCGAATACTGAACAAAAATGTTTGTGAGTAGTAAAATTTTTTTTCTAATTATCAATTTTGATGTACTGAAACTAATAGATAAAAACATGTTAAAAAGAAATATTTATTCTCTATATATTTCATAACATTGTCTATTTTGTGTGTTATAGTGAACTAAATAATAATATTTATAGCAGACAATAATTTTTATTTTATAAAATATTCTATTTGTTCGATATTGATCGTTTTATAAATAATTCTTGTGATATTTCGTTTATTAATATTTTATTGTAGTGATCTTTTGTCCGGCGATATTTTGCCACCGGGATATTTTGTCCGGGGATATTAACGCATGTAACCATTTTAAAGTCGATCGCCATTTTTGACGATTTTCAAAAATTCATAATTGGACAAATTTGGCATTTTTCAAAATTTTTTCCAAAATGTTTTTTTTTTTTCAATAGCCTCAGGTGTCCCCTTTAAAACAAACGGAAGGCCATTCTCGTATCTATAATAGCGTTCGAGATATTACAAAAACAAAATTAAAAAACTGGAACAATCGCGACATTTTAAATTTGCATATCTTTTGAAAAAAATTTTTTAATTTTTTTTCCCTTGGGCAGAACTTCGTTATATGATAAAAAAAAAACTTCTGACCAAAATTTATCCAAATCGAAAGAGGTCGATTCCAACTATTGATCGATTTGACATGGAATGACCCTTATGTATGAGGTCTCTTAAAACATAAAATTTTTTTTTTTTTTTCAATTTTTGCGACTCAATAAAATTTTCCTAATTTTTACATAACGTGTTCATTCTTATTTAATTTTTTTATATAATTAATAAAAATCATCAAAGGCACCCATACATAAATACTTGAGATAAAAAAAACCAGAAGTAGTTCAAAATTTACAACTAATTATAATGTCCGATACGATCATGTCAAAATAGTAATAAAATACAGTGATTTATAATAATAAATTAATGACATTGACGAATGTACATAAATATATTGAGTGAAATAAATTATCTTATATTTATTAAAAATATTATTATGATGAAATAAAAATAAATTCGCGAGAATATTATTTCTTAAATTAACAATTGTCCCGTTAAATTAATACTTTTTATTCGTTTAAATTAAAATCCATCAACAATTATACTTAATATTTTTCATGTCATACCTTTGCTTATAAAACTTTTTTAAGGCACTATTCTCGTTAAACTAATTAAGTAATGGATATAGAGTTGATCAGTATCACCTAAAAATAAAAAATAAAAAAAAATGCCAATTAATAAAAAAGAAACACGTAATAAAAAAGTTTGAGTTAAAATCCGTAGACTTAAAATAAACTGTATGATTGCGCAAGTCGGGCGAGTTAATTTTCAAGTGGACCAATCAATCAATTGTCAGAGCCGGTAAATTTCCAATTCTGATTTACAATAAATGAAACTTAATAATCTTATTATGAAACATTTATTTTTTGATCACATAAACTCGATACTCGACTTCCTTTCGTATAGCACAGGAGGTAATTAGCAAATAGTCGATTAATATTTTTGCTAAATATGTTATAAATTATTCATAGTATAATAATACTGAAAATTAAATTGATTTAAAAATGATAGTCGTTGATTAGCTGATGATTTGCTTGATTATTCTTGAATTATTTATTGATATGTTTAATTAATAATTTCGGATATTTAATTAATAGTCCTTATGAAAATTATTGCCAAGGATTATGTAATTAGTGTTTAATTGAATGAGATAATTCATTAAAATATTTGGCTAATCATTGCGAGGCAAGAGACATCAAGATATATTAAATGATTATTTTTCTTTATTAATTTTTGCAATTCTAAAATTTTAATAATATTTCAATATCATCTGTTTTGACAAATGAATTTTTTGATTTTCTTTATAATGCGTAGAACAGAATTATTTTTCGGCAATTTATTTGATAAAAATAGCACGACGTACAATATGAAGATTAAAAAAGTAATAGTTTCCCCAATTTACAACCTTGAAACAAATTATAGTTATCTTCGAGAACGATCAAATTTTTTTTTGTTAGTAAATATAAAAATGACGAAAAAGTTGACTTGTAACAAACTGTCCATCCAAATTTTATTTCACGATTTTACTGACACTTTTTAAAATTTTTTTTAATCCAATGAATGCTCTCCAGATTTTTCAATTATCGTATGCCTTTGAAAATACAAAATAAAGAAATTTTTGAACTATCATAAACTTCTGACTATAGGATTTATAAATTTTGTTTAAAGTTTCTACTTGTGAGAAAATAAACATCCATGCACCACCTAGTGGTGAAAATGGAAACCAAAATTGATAACTTTTATCTCGAGTCATTGACTAGTACTTGAGTTATCTGATATCAATGTTAATTTTTTCCTGTGTTTATCGGTAATAATATTGTCGAATAACAATTTATAACTCACAAATCGATTATTTTAATTTTTTTAGACAGCTGATAGTAAGAAAAAAACATGATTCCGAATAAATTTTCTACAAATTTTCAATTGCAAAAAATATAAGGGAAGAGAAATAAAATTAAAAAATAATTGTCGAAATGAGATAAGAACTAATAACTATAATTTATAATTAATGATAAGCTAAGTTTATAATTCTGTTTTTGGCAACTTAATTTACGATAACTGTATTATTAATATGTATGTCTAATTTAAATAATTTAAAATGTAACTAGTATTAAAATGTACTGGTTCTAAGCACAGGGCCAATTGCACCTTTTTAGAATTTTATTTTACTACACTGAAAAAAAAGAAAATTAACTTGATTCAAGAGAAAAATTCTTGAACCAAAAATATAATTTTGAAGACAAGAATATCATTTTGGAGTAATTGTCTTGAATCATGACGAAAAATTCTTCAATCAAGTAAAATTTCCTTAAATCAAGAATATTTTCTTTAAAATTATGTACTTGATCTAAGAAAATTTATTTTCTGTGTAAAAATAAATAAATAAATGTTAAGGTAGTTTGGGCTCCAAATGACTTCAACTTGACCCCATATTTTTTTATATTCATTCGAAAGATTATGATTTAATACATCTATAGAAAAAAAATCAGATATTTTCACCACACCGTTTAAGAGGTATAATTAATTAAAGTTTTGCAAAAATACACGGTCTCTTATGAGTGTCCTTGTTCAATAACTCCGGAAATAAAGGATTTATAAAAAATCGGCCAACTTGACCCAATAAAAAAAACTTTCCAATAGATAGAACAATGATTCATACTTATTCTATCAAAATTTGAAAATGATTTACCACATAGTTTTAATTTAATTAATTTTTTACTATCAGAAATTGGTTTTTATCTTTGTTGTTTGTCGGAGACATTACTCCCCGATCTTTATTAGGGAAAAAATGGCGACTTTTCGGTGCGCGGCAAATTTGAAATTGAAATATAGTCATAAAGTTTTTTTGCATTAAAATAAATTGTTATTAAACATACATTAAAAGCTCACGTAAATTATACACTGATAGAAGGATTTCTTACTATTTAAAAAGATTTCTTTGCATTTAAGAAATCATTTCTTAAACATCATTTTTTAATATTTAAAAAATATTTCTTAAATACAAAGAAATATTTCTTAAATATTAAGAAATATAAATACTAAGAAATATTTCTTAAATACAAAGAAATATTTCTTAAATACTAAGAAATATTTTTTAAATGCTAAGAAATGATGTTTAAGAAATGATTTCTTAAATACAAAGAAATCTTCTTAAATGCTAAGAAATCCTTTTATCAGTGTAGCAAATTTAATATATTGAAGTGATATTTGCAAATTTAAACAATAAATGAACATCATGAGCAACTGTTTTAAGTATCGACATTACATAACCTATAACAGTTGTTATTGTTTTATGACAGCCCAGTACTTGTCAGTTGATATTTTAATAGTTATATTATTATAATTATTCGACCATAATTATGAATTGAATTTAATCAATTAAATTCTGATTAGAAATAATTTTATATTTTATACTATTTTTCGAGTGATTTCTTGCAAAAAAGAAAAAAAAAATATCTATCAATTTGACCTCGGAATGCGACGATCAAACTACCTTAATTAAATGGAATGTGGAAAATTTGGATCCAGGGCTTTTGAGATAAATGTTAAAAGCACTTATTTTCACAGGGTCTTTATTTTAACAACCTCTGACAAAATTTCATGATAATTGAAAAAAATAAAATTTGGTAGTTATCTTGATGCATCCTACTATTGCACG
Source organism: Cotesia glomerata (assembly GCF_020080835.1). Taxonomy (NCBI): domain Eukaryota; kingdom Metazoa; phylum Arthropoda; class Insecta; order Hymenoptera; family Braconidae; genus Cotesia; species Cotesia glomerata. The sequence continues at coordinate 5,635,038 of NC_058163.1, read as the reverse complement.
CTAGAATTACTTTAATTTATTTAGTTGTCCATACCAGTGAGTTAATGCAAAGACAAATGGTAATAAAACAGAGTAGCGCTTGTTGTTTGTTAATCTAAAAATTGATGTAAATAAATAAAATGAAAGTTATTTAGTTAAAGAATAAAATATTGTAGTTTATCGTCCTAATAACACTACTGTGTAGCTTTGCGACCGGCATATCTATATAAGCTTCAAAGAAACTTACCGACAATGTTATAAAGCGACGCATTGAAGGTGGCAATCGCCAACGGAGTAAATTAAGAGACAGCCACCAAGTACGTGTGTGTTCGTTCTCATTAGTTATCGTCGGTATCCTACACAGTAACTCTGATACTATACAAGAGATTGGTGAGTTAGCTCATAAGATCCCTGATACTTGGGATTTTATGCAAAAAGTATATAAATACAAATACATATAATGCATGACTCGATCCAACAAACTATTTTTTGTTATTTTAAATATTCAATCGCGATATGGATAACCAAATCCATTCTAGCAAATTAATTAATGGCGTGGCACATTAATTCAATTTGAATAATAAATAAATTTTAAAGCACCAGTACAATAAAGTAAAAATAAAAATAAATGTACATAAATGAACTAACTTGTAATGATAAATGCAAAGACAAACACGAGCTTTGCATTCCTAAGTTAAGTGCGGAATTCCATTCTCCATTTTCACCTGAAATCATTGGTGTCGAAAAACATAAGTGTAATATAAAGGATACGCATATACGTATATAGTAAAAACGTAAACAGGCTGCAGGTTAGAGAATTTTCGCCATTACTGGTATTACTGGTTACTGGTTACGAGGGTTAAGAGGTGTATTATAACAGTGGCAGGATATTGCTTTGTAAATTGACACAACCAATAATTTGTTGCCTACAGAATTTCTCCATGTGCGCGTAAGTTTGTCTTTATGTTGCTGGTTTAGGGACCGGGGTTTTATGAAACACTGAAATACACTTAAGCCTCTGTTTGAAGATTCCTTTAAATCTAAATCTAGTCATTTTTTTTTGTGGCGAAATATATTGTTTAGATTGTTAAACACACTTTCATAATATTTTGCACGCCTCATAGCGCGAAGCGCGTGAGGTTGTGCTTTATACTCGACTCGTCAAGGTCAAGCAACTTTGTGATCTTTTAATGCCTCTATCACAACCATATTACTCTTATACAATGATATAAGTAGATGCACACCGAAAAAACACTTAAATTAAACCATCTTTTACTTTTTAAAATCATTTCGTGTTGCTACCCGAGTAAAAATGAAATTATTATTTTTACGGATAAATAATAAATTTCGTTCGACCGCCGCACCACCGCTGCACGACCGCCGTTTGGCGGACTATTACGCCACACGCTAAAATTTACTTACTCTAGCATCGCCGCACCACCGCTGCACCACCGCCGCACCAATGCTAAGTCATACCTACAATTTCACAAAAATGGTATCATAATTAATTTATCACGCAATAATTAATTAATAAATAATGCGACTAGAAATATTAATGTAAGACCGATTGATCAACCTCCTTTTAATCAAATGCCTAATATTAAAAAAAAATTTTTTTAAATCAGGCCAAAAGCACCGCGAAATTATTGATTTTTTAGTCATATTGTTGATCTAGATTTTTAATGTCGTCCTCGGGTTGCACAGAAGCGGTGCGCCTATCGAAATACTCTGAAAGAATTTTAAAACTTGAACTGTGATGGGATTCGAACCTGGATCGTCTGCGTGGAAGTCTCGAACATTGCCAACTGCGCTGCAAGCTATAGTTAACTAAAAAATTTAGTTAAGCTATTTGAATGATCAACAAATATTTTATTTCAATGTATATACCATCAAAGAGCGGTATGGTGCGGCGGTGGTGCAGCGGTGGTGCGGCGGTCGAACGAAATTTATTATTTTTTCGTAAAAATTAATAATTTTATTTTTACCCGAGCGCGTCACAGCTGTGGTGCGGCGGAGGTGCAGCGGTGGTGCGGCGAATAGAAATTTATTTACTTGTCACGGCGCTGGTGTGGCGGTAGTGCAGCGACTATATAAATTCTTTACTTGTCCCGCCGGTGGTGCGGCGCTGATGCGGCACTTGTAAAATAATCAAAATTGTCACGGCTGTAGTGCGGCGCTTAAAAGCCGTGCAGCGGTGTTGCGGCGGTGGTGCGGCGGAATTCTGTTTTTACTCGGGTATTTTGAAAAAAACGTTTTGAAAAAAATTTTGCGTGGACATCCGGATGTCACCCCATTTTGGATGTACCAACGATTACTCCCGAATAAATTGATATTTCAAGACCGGACTTTTTTTATTAGTTTAAGAATTCGATGAACTGGGTCCGTATTTGATATCAGTGGCCTAGTTTACGTATTTTTTTTTTTTTTAATTGAATTTTTATTAAAATTCACTACGATACAACCGTACAAAGCCAAACGAACTTTTCTTATTTGTCACGTGAAAACTATGACGCCACTTGATCAAGCTAGATTTATTAGACTACGTGCGCATATGACGAGAAAAAAGGGTGCCGATATTAAAAAAAAAAATAAAAAATACTCTGTAAGAAATTACTTAATTATAATTTTTTTTTTATCCTAATTGAGTTTGGCAAATCGCGTAATTTTGATATTTTGAACAGTTGATATTTCATTTAGTGGCATAATGATGAGAAAAAAAAACATTAACTGTATTTGTTTATTATTGGTTATTCATTTATATTGGTGACCAATCTATTGGTCGATTTGACGTGGAATGACCCTTATAGTAAATTAATTTTGAGATTTTTTTTTTGTAGAACGAAAATTCATCCTTATTATATTTATTTTAAAAACTCCGAACGCGGATGTTTTTCGGAGTGAAATTCGAAATCACTCCGCAAATAAAAACTCCGGATTCACTCCCTACGCGGAGTGATTAATTACTTCACTCCGGAACTCCAAGTGATGGGAGTGAAATTCACTCCCGATTCACTCTGGATTTTTTACAGTGTATTGACACTATAATAGTGATCATGAATATTTGAATTTTTTTATCATGTATCAAATCAATATTGTCAGTTTTTTTTTATAGGACACTTTAACCATTGTTTTTGCTTTTATAATTTGATCAATTAACTTTCATAGCAATAAATTTAATAATTATTATGTCAACTTGAAACCAACAGGTCGAATGTATGTCTTATTGACAGCGCGAAAAATTCACAGATCCGATTATTGACACACCATCGACCCTATTATTGACAGGTCTTTTATCACAGTTAAATTTATATTAACAATAATAATTTTTACTAATTAATGCAAAACTATCAATAATTTTTATTATTTTAAAATTCGTTTAAGATCTAGCGTTTCTATATTTTTTTACCAGATTTTTTTTTAGCAATTTTTTCTAGTTCCAAATACTTTGATTCTTATAAAATCACATGACAGTATGTAAACATTAATAAGTTGATATGTATGTTGAGGGGGTTAGGTTACCTTAAATTATAGCCTATGTCGTTAGTTGACGCAAGTTAATTTTTGTGTCCCCATCATTGACATCCGCTATTTTAAAATTAATTTTAACTCGATAAAGTATAAATAAATGATTATACGGTTATTTAGACTATAAATGATCTAAAATAATTTTTTCTGCCCTCCAGGCGGAAAGTGGCAACTTTCGGCCCGCTGCGCTAAACGAAATTGCCGCTTTCCGCCTCTGTCGGACAGAAAAATAGTATACACTCCACGGGAAGTAAATAAGAAAGCCTCAGATCACATGTTTGTCAACCTCGGCTTCGCCTCGGCCGACAATTACATGTGATCTGAGACATTTCTCACTTTCTTGCCACAGGTGTAATATACTATTTTTGCCCTCTGGGCGGAAAGTGGCAACTTTGGTCTCACTGCGCTAAACAAAGTTGCCGCTTTCCGCCTTCGTCAGACAAAAAAATAGTATATACTCCACGGGAAGTAAATAAGAAAGCCTCAGATCACATGTTTGTCAACCTCGGCTTCGCCTCGGCCAACAATTACATGTGATCTGAGGCTTTTCTTATTTTCCTTCCCAAGGGGTGTAATATACTAATTAAACAATGCAATGACATAAAAAAAAACATTGAGAAATCTGGATTTTAAAATAATGTCTTTCTTAACAATATTGTTAAGAAATTACAAACGTATGAGCAGTTTTGGCCTACTTGAAAAAATGAAATTTTTTTACGGTGAATAGTTTATACCTTGGAATTAAATTTTACTACATTTTAATTTTAAAAATGTATAAAATTGTCATGAACTTTAAACTATTTTCTATTTTTTAAGATTATAATATCATTATGGTTATTCCTGTTTTCCACTTAGTAACAGTTTGTCAAAAAAGTTTCATTATACCGTTATTTTCATTATTATTATTCAATTTTTTACTTTGGATAATAATTTTCTAAAGGCTATAAAATACCAAAAAATTGTGATCAAAAGCCCACTTATTAGCTCATTTGCTCAAACGTGGGCGCTATGTTACTCATTGAAAGTTTACGACACACGTTTGATCTACGTACAGCAATTAAGCTTGCAATTATAAATATCCCGAAGGGGGTCCTGATGTATAATGGATATGAAGTATGATATAATATCAAACTAAGTTATTATTTCATTTTTATTACATTAATTTGTTGTAAAACCGTGTAATGACGTTGGATCTAATTTATGTGTTAAATATTTAACAAACACATCATATCAGAGATCACTAGTCTATCTTCTTGCAAAAATAATAAATTTAAAAAATTTGAATTATTTTTTTCATTTCTAACATTTAATTTATAATGATCATTCATTAATTAAATAATGAAAAATGCTAAAAAATAATAGTGAAATAAATAGCCAAAATTAACTTTGAAAAATTAAAAGAATTAAAAAAAATTGAAATTGAAATTTGGCGTTTCTGTCAGAAGCATTGAGCGCTGCGAACGTCAATTTTAAGATTTATTTATTACAGTAAGACGCAAAGGATTTGAATAGCAACTTGTAATACAGATCTTCCTCAAATAATTTTGAACCTAATAAAAGAAAATTGAGACCCAATAATTATGTGTGTCGATTAGGGTGTGCCAAAATTCAATTTCCGTGAGGAACCTTTTAAAATTGGAATTTTAAGTTCCGCTTTTAACAGGAGCTGTATTTGGGCATTTCCTGAGATATTTTGGGTTGAAAATTTATTTTATTATCATAGATTTTTTTAATAGGAGCTTTGTTTCGGTATTTTCGCTGAAATTTCAAAATTTGGCCGGAAGCGCTTAAACGAAGCTCCTGTTAAAAATTCTATAAAAATCAAATAAATCCCTTCCCCCCCCCCGTAATATCTCAGGAAATGCCCAAACACAGCTTCTGTTAAAAGCGGAACTTAAAATTCCAATTTTAAAAGGTTCCTCACGGAAATTAAATTTTGACATACCCTAGTGTCGATAGTTACGGTGTTTCTTGTAATGCGAATTATTTATTGACAGCGTTGGATTTTTAGGATAAAACTTTGCTTATTAATAAATTAATTGCAAATTATGCTCATAATAATCGTAGACTAATTATCTACATATTTGAAGGGTCCTCTGTCTATTTTTGTGAACTGAAAACAGTAATATCAATTTTATTTAAGAGAAAATGCAGGCAAAAATTTGAGCCGGCTATCTTAAAATAAAATATCGTGAAATGATATTGTTAATTTTTCATATTTTATTTATTTATAATAGAAAAAAAAATTAAATGTAATGATATAAAAATAATAATTAAAATTCAACGTTATAAAAAACTGTGTCTCTAGAATAGTTAAGAAATTTGACGCTTACAAGCCGTTTTTACCAACTTCATATTTTTTATTAATAAATATTAAATATTTTTACTAAAAAAAATTTGTTTTAATTTTTTAAAAAAGATCAATCCACTTATTTTCTTTTGTATTAATAAAACAATAAATAAATTCACACACTCGATATTTTACACGTGTCTTTTGAATTAAAATCATAGTTATATATACATATATGTATGTGTATATCTATATCCATGTAAGTATAACACGACGTGATCACATCGTGCTGGGAAATGATAATTAGAATTTAAAATGTCATTTGTTATCACGATGACAATTAAATTCAGTCTAATGAGTTCACATTAAACTTGTAATTAATAAAAGTTTCATTGCAATCAAATCACTAATCATCATTAAACGCTAAGAAACACTAAGCTTGACACAATAAACAAAATAAAAATAATATTAAACTAAATAGTGACTAATGAGATTTAAAAAAAATCGATAACGATTTAATGTTTAACGTCTGTATTTTAAAGTGAAGTGATTTATCGTTGCTAATTTCATCGATAGGTACTCATCTAATCCAATTACCGGAATCGTTTTAAATTTATAGGGTTAAATTGATATCGAAAAAATAAAAAAGGTTAATAAATAAATAAAATTAATGATATTGAAATATTATGGGTGAACAACGTAAAATATCCCTCAGAGCAATGCTCAGGCGGCATGATCACCGATCGAGAGAAGGTGAGGTACATAATGCAAGGTGTTGAGGCAGGTCCAGTTTGCCATGGTATGGGTATGGCTCGGGCTAATGATCTGAGCGTGGGTGCGAATTAAACGAGCCGGTATAGTATGGAGAACCCAAAGAGTCTGAACGACGTTGAATGACCCGATCCCGAGACGATTTTATGATCCTCGTCGTTTACTTTCATGCCGACGACGACTGATCGTCTAATTACGATGATCGTAGGTTCATTAATGCCACTCGTTCATTTGCTCTTATTTTTACTTTGGGTTCTTGTTTGTCTCAATGAGTTATTTTATTATTAGACTATTCAATTCATTTAGTAATTACAGTACTTATTAAGATAATGAGAAGAAATAGAGGACAAAAGAAACTAGGAAGTCCGGAGTTGAGATCGTTGGATTTGGATTGATTGGTTGATGACTACACACAAAAAACAAATTTCTTGCGCCAAGAAAATTTTAAGGAAAACAAAAGTTATTTTGGAGCAAGAAGAAATTTTCTTGGCTCAAGAAACTTTAACTTCATTCAAGAAATTTTAAATCTTTCTTAATATTTTCTTGAGCCAAGAAAATTTACACTCCAGTCAAGAATTTTATTTTTCAGTGTACGCGGAAATAAATTTTGTATAAAATTTATTTTGAAAATGACATTCTGCACTGATAAAAAAACTATCTTCATTCAAAAAAATATATTCTTGATCCAAGAAAATTATTTTGAAGAGAACTAGTTGTCTTACTTCAAGAAATTCTTGTCTTGAATTCATGTTTCTTGGATTAAAAGGTCTAATCACTTCGATTGATAACATTTTTACTTGGTTATTAGATTTATTATTACATTTTTACAAAAGTAAATTTTTTTTTCTGTGTATATTATCTTCGATCGATACAAATAAATTCTTCAAAAATGATTCTTTTCAATAAAGATTAATTTTATTTTATTTCAAGAATTATTAATTGTTGATTCAAGAACAAATTTTTTTAATCATAATGTTATACACAGAAAAAAAGGTTCACTTGAGCAGAAAAAATATTTTTCTTCCTAATTATTTTCTTGAGCGAAAAAAAAATTTTTATTTATTAAAAATTATTATTAAATCATCATTAATTAAATCATTATAAAATAATATGAAATGGGTACCAAATATTTAAGAGAAAAATTTTCTCAAGGCGAGAAAATTTTTTTCTCAGTTGAAGTAGATGGCGCTGCTTCCCTAAAGTATCTAAAAATCTTGATCAAACAGAAAAATTTTTTGTATCAAGTATTTATAATAATTTGAATTAAGAAAAAATTACTTCCATCAAGAATGGAATTTCAAGAAAAATTTTTACTTCGGCCAACACAACTTCGGTCTTCTTTCAGGCACCCAAAAATTTTCTTGAGCCAAGAATTTTGTTCTCCAGTCAAGAAAATTTTTTTTCTGTGTAAGTTAAGAAAAATATTTTGAAGTAAAAAAATTTGTATTTCTTTATAGGCCGAAAAATACTTACTAATACAGAGAATAGCAAAAATACAAAAATTGATATGCTTAAAACAAGTAAAATAATATCTTGATTCAAGAGTCGTGCCATACTTGGAACAAGTCGGTAACATCTTGAACCAATGTTACCGTCTATCTTAATCCAAGAGAAAGAAATTCTTGGGCGAAGTTGTATATTTCTTATTTGAAAACAACCAAGTTCCTTGATTCGAGAATCAATTTCTTAAGTTAAGAGAATTATTTATTTATTTATTTATTTATTTATTTACTGATCATGGAGATAATTCTCCTTTTGACCACAAACAATTAAATTGCTTAAAACAAGAATGACATTTTGAAGAAAAAATTTTTCTTGAATCAAGTCATTTTTTCTAATTACAATTCTTTTTCAAGAAAAATTTTCCATGTCTACATAGGTGTGAAGAAAAAATACAGTTTTTTGCTCGAATTGAGCTATAAATAAAATTGATTCCAATAATTGAACGATCAATGCATTAATCTATGGTAAATAAGTAACTATATTCCGAAGTAAAGACTTAAAGCAGACTTAGCGCGGACTGATAGCGTCTAAAAAAAAGATTTGCTCTCGTTGTTTTTAATCGAGGACAAGTTCCGTGGTACCGGTCAGTATCTAGAGAAGGTCATCACCTCAATGTAAGGATAGACTTTGGTTTATGGCTCTGGTAAAACCAAGATCGATGGATGTCTGCTTTGGATATTTTACTTTTACGTGAGATGGTATGATCGATTAACTATACTTCTGCATACTGAAGCTTTGTGTATTTTAGTTTTGACTAGACTGTAAAAAATTAAAATTTTGAAAAAAATTGATTTGTCAGAAAAATTAAAATTTTTATTTTTATGTGTAAATTTTTTTAAATCAACTCAAAAAAGTGTTAAATATTCAACACTAATTTTTTTGACACAATGACGCACAATTTTTTACTATGTACTATTGTCTTAAATGAATTTACAATGAAAATAAAATTTTCCACAGCTGAAGGCAAAACCCTAGATTATACGTACCATGAAAGTAACTCAAATTTAACGCTGATGTAAGTAATGTAGAATAATGTAAATTTTAATGTTGCTGTAAATTACGATAATACTTAGTTGTCAGTCAGTCAATTGATAACTGTGAACTAAATTTTTTATTTCTCTAATTTCACAGTGCTACCAATCATTAAAACATAAAGTTCAAAATTTATAGCAAGAGTATGAGCTACATTCATTTTTAATTTTAACCAATTCAATCTAGCAACCTACTTTTTGCTGTGCTATGATTATGGATTATAGGTATCATGTCCGAGATTTAAAACACTAAATTGCGTAATACCGACAGTGACATAAATTATCCACTAATTATTTATAAATAAAATAATTTATAGATTATTATAATTGTAATTAAGTTCGAAAAGAGGTTTATATTTAGATAAATAAATCATCGAAGATAGAAAGCCGATAAATTATTTTGGTCCATGCATACTAAATAAACACTTGCTACAGCCCAATTTGTATCGAGTTACTTGCGCAAAAGTTAGTGACATAAATAAAACTAAAATGGGGGAAAAAGTAAAATAAATAAAGCAAACACGATACGAGGTAAAAATAAGTATCGTGATTTTAGTTGACATAAAATATTCATCATCGATCAGTATCACGTACGGAAGGTGTTGGCATTGCCGATACACTGAACCCTATAAAAAACGAAGTTAAATAAAATAAAAAGTAAAAGATAAAAAGATTTACGAACTTTCAGACGTCAATAAAAGTAGGCCAATCCTCTTATCGATGAAAGCTGCAAATGCGCAGGCGGAATTTATAATGTACCGTTATAATTCCGGTGAATTGAAATTGACTCCTGGGTTTATTCTTGTGTACACTGTATACACCATTACCATTGCCATTACTAATACATACATGTGTAAATATAAATACATTAATTTATTTACTCCTAGCATTCGAGAAAAAGAGCAACAATAATCATAATCATATTGACGACATAAGTCTGGGTCACTCTCGGCGAGTATCCATAAATCATTAACCAAAAATGTGACATTGATGATATGACGGAATGAGAATTTAAATCGAGAATTATAACTCCATTTTACGAAAAGAAAGCGGAGCAAAAGTCGGTGTTAATTGATGGATCTTATATTTCGCTGAAGCAATGGTATTTTTAGAAAAAAGTTGATTTTAAACTGAAGAAAATAGTAAAGAAAAATTGGAATTGTGAAAAGTTTCTTCAGTAGAATTAAAATTGCACGCCTCATAAGCGAAGCGGATGAGTCAGTGCTCTACTCTCTCCTTACAAATATCAAGTGATTTTTTTAACTAAAATTGTCTTTATTTTCTATCGCACTTGTAGAATAATATTTACACATAAATGTAATGGAAAAACAGTAGCTTCAACACTAATGAGATTTTGCTTTTTAAATAAATAAAAAAAATTGTTCCATGGACGTCTGTGTGTCTGATGTATGTACACGGAAAAAACGAGATTTAACTGGTTTCCATGTTGGACGGAACCTAGTTCCATCTATAGTTTAAAAAATTTACAAATGGTTACTACTTCTATGTAGACTGCAGTAGGTACAGTTTCCGTTTATTTCAGTTCAATCCGAGATGGGGCTCAGAGCCATCTGAGATTTATTTGTCTCAGATGGTTGTCAGTACCGCGCGCATGCTCGTCAGTCCCATCTTACATAGAAGTGGCGTCCATTTGGAATGTAACTAGAATCTATCTGCAGATAGTACCTATTTTCACATTATTATTTTCAAGTGCATTTTGCAATCAAATATATATGAATAATATGAATGAATAATAAGTATATTATAATGAATGATACACATTATAATTTTATTCCAAATCAAAAAACTAATCCTTAATAAGTTTAAAAAAAAATAAATTTAAAAGAAGAATTTTTAATTTAAAATTAAAAAATTAAAATTAAAAAATAAAAAAAAAAATTTTAATTTCAGTGTGGTACTATTTTTTAAAACAAGATGAAGATTGGTATTCATCAACATCTTATTTTAAAAAATAGTACCACACTGAAATTTAAACTTTTTTTTTTAATTTAAAAATTTTTTTTTTTAATTTTTAATTTTTTTTTTAATTTTTAATTTTTTTTTTTTAATTTTTTAATTATAAATTAAAATTTTTTTTAATTTATTTTTTTTAAACTTATTAAGGATTAGTTTTTTGATTTGGAATAAAATTATAATGTGTATTATACATTATAATATACTTATTATTCATTCATATTATTCATATATATTTGATTGCAAAATGCACTTGAAAATGATAATGTAAAAATAGGTACTATCTGCAGATAGATTCTAGTTAAATTCCAAATGGACGCCACTTCTATGTAAGATGGGACTGACGAGCATGCGCGTGGTACTGACAACCATCTGAGACAAATAAATCTCAGATGGCTCTGAGCCCCATCTCGGATTGAACTAAAATAAACAAAAACTGTACCTACTACAGTCTACATTTGAATAGTAACCATTTGATATTTTTTTCACTATAGATGGAACTAGGTTCCGTCCAACATGGAAACCAGTTAAATCTCGTTTTTTCCGTGTATGGAAACTGGCGTGCAACTGCCGAAAAACTTAACTGATCAAGCCCATTTTTTTTATACGCTTCAGTATTATCCGAAATTAAGTCCTTTCGAAGATCACAGTCTAATTCAATGTAGTTTGATTATAATTAGCAATAAACTAAAATACACTTATCGTTTGTATATCTATATCGATGTAAATAAGATTCGTTTACAATACATGATGCGCAGTACGTTTCTTTTCTGGGTTGACAATTAAAAAAAAAAAAAAAAAGATTTAAAAAGATTCAACCCATGCAAAGTGTATATATCTATATATTTGTCAAGTTGAATCTTATTTAATCTCTTTGAGCCATTTCAAATTTCTTTTTCTAATCAGGGTAGCAATAAAGCAATTAATTTAATTGTGAAAAATGAGATTATGAGACGTGCACTTTTAGATTTTCCAAAAAAAGTCATAATTTTGCATGCTTGCAATACGAGCGAGAATTATGTATACTCTATTATCACTTCAAAATTAAAGTGCAGCCAGATTGTGGGTAAAAAGTTCTCCTTCCCTAGGCTAAATAATACGGTGCGTAAAGCTGGGTGGGATTACTTCTTATCCACGATCTTGCCGCATTGAATTTAACTAAAAAAAAATTTTTTATCCTATTTTTGCTTTAACGAATTAAATTGCAAACACGTCTTTTACGACCATTGTAATCAACAATAAAGTAATTCAATGATAAAACTAAAGTCATTCACATATAATGTCACCTTACAAATACTATAAGGAAATATATTAGCAAAAGATAATATTGAAAAGGCATAAGTGCATATAAAAAAATTTTTTTTAAGAATCAACGTAATTACATTTTAAAACTCATGAAGAAAAATTGAAATTTTGAAAAAAAAAAAAAATTTGTTGGTATTAACAGCCGGTCCCTACGATTGCAGCTTTATATTTCTCTCCTAGACAAAGAAGAATTTTGAAAAAAAAAAAACGCTCTGCTACGTAATCGATTTTTTAATTATATATTTCGTACCAGAGCGTTTTTTTTTTCAAAATTTTGACTTATTTAAAAGAAAAACATAAATCTGCGATAACTTTATAATCATGAGTGCAACAAGAATAGTACCGTTTTTTGCAATGAGTGCGACGTGAGAAAAAAAGGGGATCGACTGTTAAAAAAGTAAAAAAATTTTTTGTTTTTATAGAAAAGATTCAAATTAAAAAAATTTTTTGTTTGATAAAAAGTTAAAAATGAAATTAAAGTTATTAGTGAAAACTTGTGGTCTATTCAAACTTTAATTCGATTAATTTATGTATGACACGACCGCTTGATAAATACACATTTAGATTTAACAAAAACTTTCGATTGTTCCTTTTTTCAAATTTTATTACTAAAAAATTATTTATAAAAACAGTAGCAGTCAAAAAGAATAGTGTCAAATAATATATTATAAGTACACAAGCTCATTTGTTATGATAGTAAATCACAGGAAATCCAGATTTGAAAGCAGGAAACACGATGCGGTTTCAACACCATGCATTTTTAACTAATGTATCATCTACAAATATAAAATGTATCTTATGTGCGAATAGTAAAGATATCTCGAGGAGCTTTATACTTGCAGTTACTCGTAGACCATTAGATAGCATAGGTAATTTATTAACATTGCACAAACGGCATGAAACTAGCAGCTAAATCAAAATCCGTCCCTATAAAATTTTATAGTATGCATTCATTACCATGTAACTTTATATATTCGCTCGTATATCTCCACCTTGATTCAGTTGATAAAGACTCTTAGATCACTAACTTATAAAATTGAGCTACATTCATTAAATCAAATCATCAAAAACGTTCCTCATAAAATATGTCATCCTATTTATAATCCATATAAAATTTCATACATTTGAATGAAATACTTAACAAAATAGACTTTTATTAAGGCTTTATGAAAGTCATTAAAAACAGTTCAAGTTTATAGGTAATAAAATGAATCAAATTATTTTTAATATAAAAATCAATGCGAAAGATGTATTATCAAAAATTTTTTATTGTTTCAATTTTAAGGTTTGTTTGTCAACGCGGTTATTGAAACTAACATAAAATTCAATGATTGAGTTTGATAATTAACACGCTTTTATTAGGTTGACATGTACATGACGGAATTTTTTAACATGATTTTTACCCACTTCAAAACGTCAAATTATATTCAAACTCTGTAAACTTATCAAGGACCGATGGTAATATAATAATTTGATAAGTTTGTCCCATTATTTAAAGCAGGATCTTCGAGATTATTGGTTTTTAATACCCAGAGACACGGTAGTGTTTGCGCCAATTACTAACCTGGGAGTTTTGTACGTTTTATAATTAAAAAAAAATTATTGTTTAAAAGAATGAAATACGAACTTTAAGGTCAATCGAAATAGATGGTAAAAAATACAGAATAATTAAAAAGCTGAAAAACACGCTTTTATAAAAAACCATATTAAAGTGCAGAAAATAATTTTCAATTAGTATAAAATAAAAATAATGATTAACAGAAAAAGAAAAAAAGTGTGAGGTAATTCTTGAAATATTTTCATAATAACTTTACTATTACAAATATTTCTCAATAAAATATTTCTAGCAACTGTAAAATTATGTATAACAAAATATAAAATTATGAAAGTGAAGATATTGAATGTCTGATACTAGATTACGATGTCACAATTGTAATTTGTCCTACAGTTTTTTTTTTGTGTAGTTGGTTTATTGCTGAGGTATATTTTTGAGGTATAGTTTGAAAAAATTTCGAATTTCAAGCTGAATAAAATTTGTTTATAAATTTATTTCATACATATGAATGTGGTTATATGTCAAATTTTAATTCACTTAGCTCGTAGTGGTCATTAGGGGTCTAGATGACCCCAGGCAATTGTTGAGTTGCTCTTGCTTTCAAAATATCATTCAAAATGGTATCTGCGGTACCATCTATTATTGTTTGAAAGTACTATAATAACCCTGAATAGTTTCCAAAAACCTGCGTGTCATCAGTTTATCTTAAAAAATGAAGTTTTTAGTAAGAAAAGTCAAATTTTTCGAAATTAGACTTTCTCGCACTTTTTTTTATAATTAAACAATTAAAAAAAATTAAAAACCGATTGAGTTATCCAACAGAAGTGTTAAGAATTACTCTAATGTATGGCTCGAGTGAAAATATTGAAAAGAACGCAAGTGGCATTAATTTTTTCCCATGGGGTTAACTAGACCCAGTATGACCACTACGATATTTTTAAGAAGTGTGACCACTACGGGTTAATTAAGAGAATAAGCAAAATTTTGTAATCATATATTTTTATTATAAAGTGGGTTTCTATAGTGAAATTTTATACCATCAAAAAGGTCGTAACCTGAGTTTGTGTCGTTTTTCAATTTTATATATTTTTAAGTGGTAAGGTAAAAGACCAAGTTATTGACACTGGCCTGGTTGTTTGACACTTGCAATTTTATTCTAATTAAAAAAATAAAATGTTCTCAAAAAACCAATTATCTTAAAATTTATAATTTAAAAATTATATTTATTAATTTATCAGAGTTGATTTGTTTTTTTTTTTTAATTAAAATAAAATTACAAGTGTCAATAACTAGGCCAGGGTCAATAACTGGGTCTTTTACCTTAGTCAATTTTTTATGTTAAGTTTTTTGAACAATTTTAAATACAGTTCATTTGTTCTATATAAATTCATTCTATTAAATTTTTGTAATTGATCTTATCATAGCTATGTTTTTATTTAAATTTATTTTAATAATACCCAAACTATTTATGTTGTGATAAAAATATCAAAAAATTGTTCAACAAAATTTTTTATTATTTATAATTTAAAAATCTTGGCAGTCATATAGCGGCTGTAGATTGTTAGTTCATTATTAAGCACTATTTGTTATAAAAAAATTCGTAATTTTTCTTTTTAGGTGACACTAACCCATACATTAGCAACCGAATTTTTTCAGTCCAAAGGTGGTCATTTTATATTAACATAAAAAGAGCTTAAACAAGAGTGATAATAACCATAACATTATTCAGTTCCAAAAGGCTTAAGTATTTTGCTTTCTATTTACTTCTCCCTTAACTTTTTCTCATTTATATCTCTGATTGTCATTTATATATTATGCATTGCCATCTCTTTTCGTCGTAAAAGATTCTCCTTTCCATGAAAGAGTATATAAGAAAAAAAAACACTCATGCCGAAAAGAATGATAAAGTCAAAATGCAAGGTGTCTCTTATTGTGTCATCCTCTTCACACCTGCAGACATTTTAACCGGTAAGTCCTTGTTGCTCCAACATGATACAATGTTGGACCCTAATTGAGTGTCCTCGCCCTGGGTGTCCAATGTTGTCCGGCGTTGTCGCCGCTACCTGAGGGTGTGGGCGTACCGATATGAGTTACGGATCCGTGGTATTACACCCAAGAGACCAGGACAACCACTTTGGTGGTCCAGTCTATCCATTTTGAGTATCATCAGCAATTTATATTTATATCGCTCTCTCTGGCGTTTACATATTATCTTCAACCTGTATATAATCCTCTGTCGCACTTAATCCTACTACCAATGATTTCACTTCTGAATTCAAAATCAACCATCGTGATTATTTAAATTGTTTGGGATTGGGTTCTTGATCGTGCTGATGATCATGATGATGATGATGGTAATGGTGATGGTGATGGTTTAGGTTTCTTAGTTATAATAGTCTGGCTACTGCCTTGGATCTTGTCACTAGATCATTTCATCGTTAGAAACCAGAAGCTGGATATTATGTAGCTAGTCACTTTTATAACGGGTTTTTTATGTTGTGTCATGTGTTTTGAGATATTGATCCGTTGCTAATGATCATATATACTTACAGATTTTTAATCATGGTTAAGCGCATGAAAAATTACATTTTTTCACGTAATTAAAATAATCATTTAGCTTTTCGATTAACTCGTATAAAAAATTTATGATATAGCCTGATATGGTCTAATCTCAAAATCGACCATATAAGACTACATCAGGATATTTTTGGCTCGATATAACTTGATATGTTTGCATATGATTTATACGTCCAAAACAGGCTTGATATGGTCATTTATGCCCATATATAATTTTTTGTTATACTAGCTCCGAAAGTTCAACTTTTGAGCGCTGGGTGGCGTCCGAACAGATACTCATTTCTAGAGACTCTACCATACCGTCTTTTTTCCGCTGCCTAGGCCGCAAAGTTTACTTCCCCCTTTTTTTCCGTACTGTCCTTGTGCGATCGAATGAAATTTAGAACGAAATAAATCAAATTCTAGTGTACCGACCGATGATTTTTAATAAATTTTAAACTTAGTTACCATTGAGTGGCGCTAATTATTTCTCTGCTGGCAGTTTATTACAAAGCGGACCTAATGTTAATAAAATAACAACCACTCGATAAATGAATATTAATCAAAGAAAATTAATATAAAATTAAGTTTTTTTGCTCTTGTGAAACTTCATAAAATTTGAATTTGTCATTATTTTCCTCCTATCCCTCAAAAGTTAAACTTATGGAGCGATAATAACAAAAAAGTTTGGAAAATCCAACTGAGCATGCCTTAAGCGCTCATGTCATACATAAATTATTTAGATCATAACAAAAATTATTCGTTTTTCATTTGAATTTTCCCGCGAGTAGTATTATCCCTTCTGTAGGTCGAACTAAAGAAAAATTTTAACAGATGATAAAACAGTTAGTAATTATACCATCATGTATGTATAGTTTCTGCTTGTTTATAGTTATTTCAGAAAAAAAAATCCCAGAAAAAGTCACCGAACTGATAATCGAAAAAAATTAACTGTATCGAAACGGAATTATTTTGACACGCAATTTTCACAAGGGTTTTGATAAACTTCCTCAGGAATAAAACAAAAAAAAATTAAATCGTGAAAGTGATTTTTGTCAAAGTTGTGGTGTTATCAAGCCCATAGCTTCCGTGAATACCACGCTCTTATTCATTTAATTCACCAGAAAAACGAGTTTTTTCTGAGAAATCTTATTTAATCGATGAGAAAATTTTTTTAACGTGTTCTGTAGTTACTATTATTTATTTCAATATGCTTTTTATCCATAATTTTTTTCGTTTAAATTATGAAAATCACGTTTTAATCGAAATCACGATTTTTAGGCTAGAGTAGAGCATACCTGCGCACTTCGCGCTTAAGGCATGCAAAATGTTGTATGTCATTTGGCCACTATGTGGTGATTTTGACAACAACGATTTTACAATATTCGCTTTAAAGTTTGTGACGCGAATATACGAAAACGAGGGTAAATTTTCAACCTCGGCTTCGCCTCGGACGTTAAAATTACGCGCGTTTTCGTACATTTCCGCCACAAACCTTAAGCTCATATCACACCATCACCGTTGTCAGAAAATCGGCACTTTGCGGCCATATGACATAAATTACTATTTCGACCTAAAATAGTGTAGAGAAATCTCTGACAAAAGGCGCATGATCTTGAAATTGTCTTTTTATAAAAAAGTTAAGTTTACCAGGACACAGAAAAATAGTAATTTGTCATATGGCCGCAAAGTGGCGATTTTCTGACAACGACGATGTTACCATAAGAGCTTAAGGTTCGTGGCGGGAATGTACGAAAACGGGCAAAATTTTGACGTCCGAGGCGAAGCCGAGGTCGGAAATTTACGCTCTTCTTCGTACATTCGCGTCACAAACTTTAAAGCGAATATCGTAAAATCGTCTTTGTCAAAATCACCACTTAGTGGCCAAATAACATACAATATTTTTTGTTATTATCGCTTCATAAATTTAACTTTTGAGGGATAGGAGGCAAATAATGACATATTCAAACTTTATGAAGTTTCACAAGGGCAAAAAAATTTAACTTTATATTAATTATCTTTTTATTAATATTTTTTATGGTATGGTTATTATTTTATCAACATTAGGTCCGCTTTGTAATAAACTTCCAGCAGAGAAATAATTAGCGCCACTCAATGGTAACTAAGTTTAAAATTTATTAAAAATCATCGGTCGGTACACTAGAATTTGATTTATTTCGTTCTAAATTTCATTCGATCGCACAAGGACAGTACGGAAAAAAGGGGGAAGTAAACTTTGCGGCCTAGGCCGCGGAAAAAAGACGGTATAATAGAGTCTTTAGAAATGAGTATCTTTTCGGACGCCACCCAGCGCTCAAAAGTTGAACTTTTGGAGCGAGCATAGCAAAAAATTTCTTCTGAAAATAATTAGCAATATTGTAATAATAAATTAATTTGTTGAAAATTTCAAACCATTTCTTTTCTTAGCAGAAGAAATCAAAATTTTCCTAACAGTAACTTTCTTGTTAAAAAAAAGTTTTCTAGGTTTAGAAAAATCAATTTTGAATGAAAATTTGCAAATTGTTTATCTAAAAATTTTCTCCAAATCAAAGAAACTTTCAACGAAAGTTACTTTAGAAAATTTGTGATTTCTTCAGCTAAGAAATGGAATTGTTAAAAATTTTTAACGAATCAATTTCTCGTCTATTTTTTTCAGTAGGAAATTTTTTTTTCAGTACAGCTTATCTGACATAGGTTTCTAGTTTAATTAACGACTAAACCAATTTCAACACTTGCGTTATGAGGTGTGCAAAACGTAAAAAATTGAAAAATTATAATAAATTATTTCCTAAATTTCATACAGAGTCTGATGCGGACATATATGACCAGATCAGGCCTTATATGGTCATATCGTAAATTTTTCCCCGGAATATTAATAATCAATCCTTTCAAATTTTGGAATATTACTTTCAAAACTTTATCCATAAAACCTACTCTCGTACTCTTGATCCAACTTATATCCACCAGCAATACATTGTTAGCTCGTTTTACGAGGCACGAAGCTCGCGTTTACGCCTTTCAAACCGTCACGGCATTTACGATCATACCGGATACCCCTCTGGGCAATTCTCGCGACAACTAAACGTCCTACACTGGCACTATGAAAGTAAACTTAGACTCAAAGTTAAAATAAAATAAAGAACCAAGTCGTCATGTTTATACAAAGGGAAATAGGCAAGCCATTCCTGGCTGGATATTAAGACTCCCGGGGGTTATACAACCCGACAACCCTTTTCTAAAGCGACTTTAGGTACTCCTCGTTATCCCAAAGAATGTACAACAAGACGTTGCTCTGTACTTTTAAATGTATATAAATATATATAGTCTCAAATTTATCGTCACGGTTATGAGGAAGAGAAAAAGTTATTCAAAGCCTTAGGCCTAATGACCTCGCGTGATATTTTATGTACAACATTGAACCTGCAGATATATATTATTCATCAGTATGACTTTCGTGATCATACTTTACTTTTCAAGTATATATAACATTTAATATTGGTTTTCATTTTTATGCCCAAGCATGAAAAGTTATCGCTTTAACTGGATGTATTCAAGTTCTTGTTATTGTAATAGACTATGTCTGAGGATGATCCTCGAAGAGCTGAACAGCAATTTCATAAGATCTTAGTAATTTTGTCTTGATATTGTCCATGAAAATACAAGATTTTATCCTTTTTTTTTTGTTTTCAATGAGTCAATTTGAAAATGAAACTTCTGGAAAATTATCTCAGAAGTTGGCATCGTGAAAATAAGAATGATATATTTAACATATAATGAAAGTTTCATGCCATCTTGGTCAAATGACTAGTGGATCTAATTCAAGCCGAGAGATGGACACTTCCATCTTCCCTATTGGTCGAGAGACATCCTCTCTGTACATAAGTTCGATGGAAATCCATCAAACTTGAATACTAGTAAAGCTGGAAGCTTGTAGTATCTATTCGTGTAATAAAGATGTTAATTGAAATGAAAGAAATTTGAATGAGAGTAAAGACAAACTTTGAAAAAATAAATAGGGTTGATTGCCAAGCCAGGAATCGAACCTGGATCTCCCTGATAACATGTCAGGAGCTCTGACTTCCAGCTTTACTAGTATTCAAGTTTGATGGATTTCCATCGAACTTATGTACAGAGAGGATGTCTCTCGACCAATAGGGAAGATGGAAGTGTCCATTTCTCGGCTTGAATTAGATCCACTAGTCATTTGACCAAGATGGCATGAAACTTTCATTATATATATACAATCGGTCATGAAAATATCTTTAATAATAATATTAGAGACACTAATTTGATATATTTAACGTTATTTTATTCGACTCTGTTTAATATTTCAATAGAAAGATCATTTATTTATTACATTGTGAAATAATAATGCACCTTCGAACAAATAGGAACCATAGATCTAGAAATATCATGATCAGGGCCTGGAAGTTGGGGCAAAACAATTAAAAATAAAAAAAGAGCGAAATTCACACGACAATGCCTAGCAATAAAACAATAGCGAGCAAATTCACACGCATAATTCATGTCATAGCCTAGAAATTAAATGTCAAAACAAAATAAGTTTGGCAGCAAAAACACGTGTGTTTATGTTGAAGAACTCTGAAATTAGCTGTAAAATGAAATATAAATAAATTTATTACTTTGTGCGTTTGCAGACAAAAAGTAAGACAAAAAATAATACGAAAAATAAGACAAAAAGTAAGACAAAAAATAAGACATGAAATAAGACAAAAAGTAAGACAACAAGTAAGACAAAGAATAAAACAGAAAATAAGACAAAAAATCTGGAAATCGGTTGACCGCGCAGGCCAACCTTAGAATTTCCCGCTAAGTTTGGATTTCAAGCGCCTTCGAATGAGTTTTTTGGTTAATATTTGAGCTTTTTAAGCTTAAAGCACCGTTTTTCATATATTAAGCTCTTTGAGCTATAAATATTATAATATAAATTTATACTATAAATATTTTGTGTTATACATACATTTTTTGTGCTTGAAAAACTGCTTCGAATGCATTTTCGAAAATTAAAATAGAACAACGCATTCAAAAGTTTTAGTTGTTTAAAATTCACAAAATTATTTTTCGGTATTTTTAAAAAATATCTGAGATTCCTCAGCCAATCAATATGAACCTATAGATTTTCTTTTTGTGCTTTAAAAACTGCGTCGAATACTTTTTAAAAAATGAAAATCGAACGACGCATTCAAAAGTTATAGTTTAATAAATATATTTTGAGCTCAAAGAGCTCAATATATGAAAAACGGTGCTTTAAGCTTAAAAAGCTCAAATATTAACCAAAAAACTCATTCTAAGGCGCTTGAAATCCAAACTTAGCGGGAAATTCTAGGGTTGGCCTGCGCGGTCAACCGATTTCCAGATTTTTTGTCTTATTTTCTGTTTTATTCTTTGTCTTACTTGTTGTCTTACTTTTTGTCTTATTTCATGTCTTATTTTTTGTCTTACTTTTTGTCTTATTTTTTGTATTATTTTTTGTCTTACTTTTTGTCTGCAAACGCACCAAGTAATAAATTTATTTATATTTCATTTTACAGCTAATTTCAGAGTTCTTCAACATAAACACACGTGTTTTTGCTGCCAAACTTATTTTGTTTTGACATTTAATTTCTAGGCTATGACATGAATTATGCGTGTGAATTTGCTCGCTATTGTTTTATTGCTAGGCATTGTCGTGTGAATTTCGCTCTTTTTTTATTTTTAATTGTTTTGCCCCAACTTCCAGGCCCTGATCATGATCATTAAATATGTAAGAACTTATCTCGTATCATCGAACGAAATATAATAATTAATTAGATATCTTTACATCAATTACGTTGAAAATTAAGAGAAATAAATAATTTAAAAAAAAAACAATCTAACTGTCAATATTAAAGAAGTGAGGTTGACATTACAAAGTTCATATTTTTAACTAAATTAAAAATAATTAATTAATATTGAGCTGTTTAATTGTGATGAAAATTAATTTAGCAGAAATTTGATAATTTGAATAATTTTTATAAAAAATAAATTCTGACAAAAAAAAATTTTTTTTTTAAATTGACATGTAAGAATTTCATAAAATAAAAAATGCAATTTTTTATGAATAATTTTTTGGAACAAATTTGTTTGTTAAAGAAAATGAAAAAATTATAAAGTGACAGCTAAATTTAATGTCATTTAATTTTGTGTTGATTGTTTCAATGTAAAAATTTATTTTTTGTTAATTAATATTAATTACTTTGCATTTATTGTTTGATATATATTTGTTTCTTTTTTTTTTTACTTTTTATTTGTTTTTAGGGACTTGCTTCGCTCGTGCGTTCAACTTCGCTTTCGTGGACAATCAACAACTTGTCGCACTAGTTGCACAATATAGTAGAAGCTTTTTTTAAGCATAAGTTCGAGTTATGAGGTCAATACTTAATAAAGTTGGTTTTCTCTGAAAAGTGAATTTTTTCTAACGTCAAACGATTATATTTTTTCTCTTTCTTCAACGCTCTCTAATTTTTTTTTAACTTCCAGCAAAAAACCCAAATGACTAATTTACTAGAAAATTAAATTTTTTACAAGAATACGAAAAAATAATTTCCAGTATAGTTTTTGGGAAAGTTGCTAGAAAATTTTTGAATGGGACGACAATTTTTGAAATATTAAGATAAAATTTCGGGAAAATTTGTTGTTTGTATCAAAGAATCTTGCAATATACATTTAATCAAAATGAAAAAAAAAAATAACAATAAATATAAAATTGTTGAAAAAAATGAAAAAAAAAGTAAACTCTAGTTTAGGTTTAGTCGGTAGATAATCATGACCATTTGTTCCTGATTTTTATATTTCTGCTGTAAAAAGGGTAAAGTCACTCTTATGTGAGGTGGAAGAAGACGAAGTGCCGGGTTACGTAGACACCGAGGCAGCGAGAGTTAATTAAGAGGATCCAGGCTTGATGGACGTATGCATTGTGTAACCGAGTACGTGGCCACCCTCTCTGGCCTTGTCCTTCGTGTTCATGTCGTTGGATTTACCATTTAAGGTGCGGCGTGTGGTTCAATGTCTTTAAGGTAGTTTAAATCCGCATGACACATTATATGTTCTACTCTCGATATCTTTATTCTAATTTCAACAGATTGTTATTTTTAAAGCAAAATTTTGCATTTTAGATGGCATTTAAAGCCTCTTCTCTGCGTTTAAAAGATTATTGAGGGTTAAGTTTACTTATAAATTTTATTAAACTCAAGCTTTATCGGCTTAACAGGATGGCACGATAATTTATGAGGTTAGGTCTTTGTATACCGGGGATTCGTAGATAATATGCTGCTGGTGCAGTGGAAGGTATGAGGTGAGCTAATAAAAGTCTCGGTTGGAAGAATAACAAACTGAAGGTGTGGGTCCAAAGACCAAGAAAATTACTGTGCTAAATTTTTTTAAAGATTACTTGTGACTTATTATAATAGATATCATTGAATAATAATAATATTAATCAAGATTTTTTTTTATTGATTATAATATAAGAGTTTTTTAAATCTAAATATTTTTACTGAAATTTTATATTACTTGCAATTTTAATGTTTCTTTGTTAGCGACTACTTGAAAAAATTCTAATTCCAATTACAATTTTTTATCAAATATTCAAGTAAGTAAATAATTAGTATCAATATTAAATAAATGAGAATATTCAAAATATACTAAATGTTTTTAATACTTACGAATGTTTAATTTACGAAAAAAATCCGTTTCGTTCTCGTGATCATAGACTACTGCCGCCCTCTGTAAGAATTATTGAAAAATAAATAACTGGGCTGTTAATCACTTATCTTCATTTTATGCGTAAAATATTTTTCTAATATCCCTGATTAAAGGGAATTGAAAAGATTGAAAAGTATTTGATTAGAATAATAAGGTAAAAAATCCAGTTATTAACACTTGCAATTTTATTTTAATTAAATAAAACAAATCGACTCTAATAAATTTATAAATATAATTTTGAAGATAAGTGGTTTTTTGAGGGCTCCCGGCCTTTATTAATCCGCAAAAATTACTCACGTCAAAATTTCTCGTACTAAAGCTTGTTACCGTGTTGTGCCCTTTTATCATGGTTTTTGTATGTGTTTATTCGACATTAGACCAACACAAAAGCTTGTTACCATGTTGTGCCCCTTTGTTTAAGATAAATAAATATTTATTTAATATCAATTACAAATTTAATTTTAACATTATGACAAATTTTTGAACATAAATATTAAAAACAATAAAAAATTTAATATAAAATAATATAATTAATCTAAATTATGAGCAATGAGAAGTTTTGGTATGAGAAAATATATTCGAAGATATTTTATGCCATGAAATAATATTGCTACGATAAAATATTGCATAAGAAATTAATGATGGGAAATTTTGTCGTAGGTAATTATTGCGTGATAAATAGAAGACGGTTACCCTTTTTTTCATCAGGGATGATCTGATTTGGTTAAATATAGCCATACTACACTGATAGAAGGATTTGTTTATAGTTAAAAATATTTGTTAATATTTAACAAATCATTTATTAGAGACTTATTTTTAGTATTAAACAAATATTTCTTAGTATTTAAAATGATTTGTTTGTATTTAATAAATCTGATATTCATTTATTAAATATTAATAAATCTTTTTAAATACTAAGAAATATTTGTTAAGGACTAAAAAGTGTTCTCTAATAAATGATTTGTTAAATAGTAACAAATATTTTTAATTATAAACAAATCCTTCTATCAGTGTAGCTGTTACTCGCCCACTCCGCTGGGCGCTTTATAGAATTGCATTTTTAGATCTAGACTTGAAATTTAATTAGAGTATTGTTTTGACTTGCACAGATTCCCAATTCTATCAAATTGGCATGCACCTTTTATCCCTGTAATTATTCTAGCTAATATTCATTGTAACTTTCAATGTGCAATCATTATAACATTCTCGTGTCTTTCTTACAAAAATGAATAATAATTGATATGAAAAAAAAAATTTGTAATGAGCATTGAAAGTTTCAATTAAAAGAAATTGCAGTTCTCATAAGTGAAAAAATCTGCCTAGTATATAAACGTAACGAATAAAATTAAAAAATTTATTTTAAACAAATGACAATCGAATAGAATAAATTTAGTTACAATAAAAATTCATTATTTCTAACTTAAAAAAAATATAGGTTCCGGATAAGTAATCACCACCATATCATATACTAAAACCTTCTCCGAAACACGCTGCATCTTATGGTATAAGTATTTATCCAATCGGTTCAATAGTTTTTGCAGTATAATTGAGCAAAAAACCGACTCTCCATTTATTAGTACAGATAGATAATAATTTGTTTTATTTATTTTTTTTTTTTTCAAAAGATGGGCACGTCAATTGACATGTTTTGTTAAACGAAAATTGCTTAAGTAGTTGATTCAACTAATTATCATTGTCGAATAAGTTCCTTAGAAGAGTAAAAAAAAATTATTTTTATTTCAGAATTTTCTTGTTAGGGTAGGATTCAACAATCATGCACTTTCCATATTAGGACGTATATCGACAACAAATTTTCTGATTAAGCCATATATCAATGTATCAAAATTGTTCTTTCGTATGCTACGGAACTAGTTCTAATGTGCAATGATGATGATGATGATGACAATAGTCAAAATGTTGTATGATTATGAATCATAATGATAAAAATATTTTTCGAATTCAACTAAGTAATGAAAATGAATTAAATCAACAATAGCACTTATACGGCGCCAAGACTTGAACCAATTACCGTTTTCTCAAACTCAGCAACTGAGAAACTAGCATGATACATACCAACTCAATGTCATAAACGTGATATGAGGCGTGTCTAATTACACGATCAGTGCCTGGCTCCAATCAAACCACCTTCCTGTGTCTCGACTTCGATGATACTCATCATCATTATCATTATTATCACAACTGTACGGCCACCAGGATCACCGTACCCATCCTGTCAGTCTTAATTTAAACTTATCGATTCAACGAACCGCCGATCCGAGAATCGTATATTTCTATCACGATTTATTTGTCCCCACTGGTTTCTTTATTTTATATTGACCTGTTTCTTCATAAGCTTCAGCTTCTATTACAGTCTAACGATTCCACCGAGGATTCTAATTAATCCATCGTTAAATAGGAGATATTTATTTTTCAGGCTATTGTCATAGACATGTTCGATTTTAACATCAAAACTGGACTAGGACTTCAAATGGCACTTTCAATCACAGGTAGGTCATAGTAAGAAGATAATTTTGTATTAGAGTTCAATTTTTTAATTTAACTTTAGAAGTACGTGGGAAGTTTGTGATATCCATAGACAAATCTAAGGTTTGTTGATGGGAAAACGTTTGGAAAATCCAAAAGTGCACGACTCATAAAGCTCATTTAATTATGAAATATTAATAAAATAAAAAATGTAAAAAAAAATATATAAAACAGCTAAAATAGCACGATAATGCGCAAGCGCCTCTAGTGGGATAAATGTACACAATATATATATATATATAGATATACAGTCTTCTGGTTTTTGTTTCATTTTATTAATTGTACCTAAACGACACTGAATTACCTAGCCATTCTTATCGGTGACCTAAAATTCTTTCAAAGAATTAAAAAAAAAAATTTAACTTAATTAATGAGTTTTTTTGCAAGTTACAGTGTTTCCGGAGTTTCACACATGACGGACAGGAAAAATTTCTGACCTATTTTGATGTTTTTTTCCGTTTCTATTGCACTAAATCATTTTTTGAAAAGTGTATAATTAATCTTCATTATATTACCTTGACTATAGTATGCAAAATATCTTGATTTCGTGAACTAACAAGACTATAATAGTAAAAATTGTTGCCGAAATGAAGCGAAAAAAATTTTTCGATCGTAAAGCACTCTCTGATGCTTTGCATCATGAGTCGTGCAATTAGCTTACTCAAGAAAAATGCATCTTGTATTATTAGTTTACTTAAAAAAGAAAATATTAAAAATATGGTGCCGTAAAAAATAAGTTTGCTGTCATGGTAAAGATTGTCATACTACTCGATGGATAGTAATTAAAGTAAATTAATTTTTTCGATCTATACTGTATTTAAGCATTTTATTTAGCATAAAATTTAAAATTATATTATGTTTCAATAAAGTTATGTAAGTATTATTAAAATCAGTCTGCTTAAAGTCATTAAAAATCTACAAACTTTCCTTAGTTGTGCCCCACACGAGTATTTTTATTTCCCTTTCATGCTTATCGTTTAATTTTGACACTAGTTTCAATGTTCAAGAGCACACATTTGCCCACTGAGAAAAAAGTATTTTGATAGTCACAATACTTGGTATTTTGATAATCACAATACTTGGTATTTTGATAATCAAAATACCAAGTATTGTGATTATCAGAATATAAGTCAGTTCAAGACCTATACTCTGCGCAGTAAACTATAATATATGCGCTGTCACTGCCATCGACGTTTTAACACTAACAGTTAGTTTATTTGATTTATGCACTGGTAAAAATAGAATTCAACTAATATTTATTATATTAGCTTGAAAGAAATTAGAAAAACGGTTGACACTGAACGCCGTCCCTGCATCGTCCCTCTAAGTCCACACTTAGCCGCTCAAACTGGCACCAATGACGTTTTTGCGCTCTTCGAGCTCAAAAATACACTTAACGGGCTATTTTAAGCGCTCCGAGCTCGAAGAGATTGCTTTCCTATCCTTTAAAGCTCTTCGAGCTCAAAAGTCTGATAGAGATTTGATAATACACTATTTTTTTGAATTTTTAAACCACAGTAACTTTTGAATGAATAAACCGATTTTACGCGGTTAGAAGTATTCGACGCAGTTTTTCAAGCCTCACAAAGAATCTTGAATTTTGAATTGATCGCGCTAGGAATTTTAGAGTTTTTCCGAAAAAACACTTTTTTCGGTTTTCTTTCGTTCACGATATCTCTCGAATGAATCAACCGATTTTGACCGGACTGGTGGCGATCGACGTGGTTTTTTAAGGTTAATAGCTGATTAGTTTTTGGAATTGAACCATCACGCCGTTTAAAAGTTATTCAAAAAACTACATTTGAAAAATTTTTTTCAGTTTTTGAAGATTTCTCAAAATCTATTGATCTGAATCGGTCCAAATAGTTTTCAAAATCTAAGTTTGGTCAAGCCCTTTCGAATGGCACCAACCGCGATGAAATCGGTCAAGCTGTTCAAAAGTTATAAGCGGTTCACATACTTTCACACACACACACATATACATACACACACACACATACAGACACCGTGACAACCTCGCGGGGATAGTCAGGGAAGCTTCCTGTGACCTTCAAACGTCGAGATCTGATGAAAACTCGATTTTTGCAGAACGGGGTGAAAACAATAACTTCCCGATTTTTGAAAATCTTCGATTTTCGTAGCGGGAAGTTAAAAATTTATTATTAGACTTTTAATTTTAATTTTAATTTGTTTTGTTAGCTTTATAAGTCAATTGATTTGTGCCAGTAAAGTGAGGTTATAAACATCTAATAGTCTGTTACATTGGTATACTGATAATCAGTATACCTAGGTATTATGAAAATCAGTATACTTATTGTGATAATCAAAATACCACGTATTCTTAGTAGCACAATACCAAGTATTCTGATTATCAAAAAAAATATCCTTAGTAGCCAAATACTTTTTTCTCAGTGCCCCAAATGACTCTACATTTTATTAGGATTTAAAAGAACTTTCTACTAATTTTTTAAATTGTGTAGTTAACAGAAGTATTCAATCAAATAAGAAAATGTATTATTATTTTGTTGATTTTTTTATGTCAATAAGAACATCTCTATGCCAAAAATTATGAATTTAATGATTTCAATAAACCAATTTTAGAGCATAATAGTCATCGTCAACATATATGTATATTTTAAAGACTTATTAAATTTGAAGTACTGATATGCATAACTTATTTTCACATTAAAAAAGCAAAAAACAAATAAAAATATTGAACAGATTCATTTTATTTTTTTGTAAATAAATTTTACTAATTAAATCATTTCAAATTTTTTGCTTCTTCATAAAATTAACATGTAATAATATCAAGTCAAATAATCTCTCAAATTTTCTTTGTTTATCACATTTTTCATCAAAATTGACTTATCTTTTTCATTAATGTTTGATAATAAGTTATATGCTAACACGCATCGGTGAATATTAAATGAATATTTAATATTGATCTAGCGCATTAAATATATAAGTATAATGTATACGGTAGTACTAGAAATAGAACCAGTTTATCTACCGCAAATCCCACGACGACGATAACTATAAATCGTAGGATTCGTTGTAAAGCTGCTAATTATTATACGGGAGGTTTGTACCTATAACCTGTTTCTCAGATAATGCTGTGCGAAATATGTATAGATATATGTAGATTTTAATAAATTATTGATATCATTATTCTTGACTTATACGTTTGGTTAGATTTGGTCTCATTAATGTAATGGATTATTGAGTACTTTGCACACCTTCGATGTTATTTTTCAGATCTATGAAAATCCTTGTACCAACTGTCATTTTTTAAAAATAATTTTCTCTGATAAAATTAAATGAAAAACACAAAAATAATTAAGTCAATTTTTTTTTCCAAGAGATCTGTTTCATCAAAAGATCAAACCATATTGAAAATATAACATATCAAATAATTATTTCATCTGATAATTTAAGTGCGCAGACAATTTTTGTGTTAGTATGTGGGGTAACTTTGTAAATTTGTACATTCCTATGGATGTTGATACGATCTGAGTATCTAGGTGCTAGTGAAAAGCTAGTAGATTATACGTTGTAAGTTATGTGAAATGAAAGACTTTCGCTGGAAAGAACCTGATCTCAGCCCACCTACTGTGGAAATAAATTTGTAGGAAAACAATTCGATCGATAAGGATTTTTTGTGGTTTTTTCATTAATTATCGAGAAAGGTGAGCGAGAACAAAATGAGTTAGGTACAGGCGCCATAGGGGGTATTGAATGAAGAACATTGAAAAGCTAAAAAAAACAGGTGAAATTTTGACTTAAAGTTTTATTTTAGAAGTTAGAAAGTGAAAAAGTATAATTTGGAAAATCCATAGGCATGTAATTATGCACGGAAAAAAAGATGATTTAAAATTTGCACCACAAATGATATAAAAATCAAATTGTACGAGTGGTGTTAGTTTTGGATTGAGGTGATACAAATATTGTATTACCGTGATGTAGATTTTACATTATAGTGAAGTAAATTATGCGTGCCCTACACGCATACGCCTGAATATTGTATAGCTTATATTTGTTGTTGATGTTTCAGATCGTATGTATTTTTTTATTTTTTAAGAATTTGTTATAAAAAAAAACGTGAAAATAATATGGCCGATGATTTTGTATGTTCAATGCTAAAAGAATATTGTTTTGAAAAATTTATTTCAAGGTTGGAGGGTACGTATATCACCGTCAAGTTACACTGAGAAAAAAGTATTTTGATAATCAGGATATCAGGTATTTTGATAATCAAAATACCACACGGAGAGAAAAATATGGAAATCATTCCTATAATTTTTATGAAATGTTTTCCTGTACCACTTTAGGAGCGATTACTTAAATTATAGGAACTATGCCCATAATTTTTGGGAAATGTTACTATAATTATGGAAATGGTTCCTATAATTATAGAAACGATACCTATAATTATAACTGTAATATCGACATGATTCCCATAATATATAGGAATAGTTGCCATAATACATAGGAATAGTTTCTATAATATTATAGGAACCATTCCTATAATATTATAGGAACCATTCCTATAATATTATAGGAACCATTCCTATAATATTATGGAAACCATTCCCATAATATTATACTAATGATGCCTTATAATATTGAGATATTTATCATTACAACTCAAGTTATTTGTGACTTCGATGACCACTTTGAAGCATTTGAACAGCGCTGCAACACTGCTGTACCCCAATGCTAAAGCATAGCTACAATTTCACAAAAAATGGCATCATAATTAATTTATCACGCAATAATTAATTAATAAATAACTTGAACATAAATTTTAATGTAAGACCTATTGTTTAATCTCCTTTTATTCAAATGCCTAATATTCAAACGAAAAAAAATTTTTAAATCAGGCCAAAGTACCGCGAAATTATTGATTCTTTTTAGTCGTATTATTGAAGTATATTTTTAATTTTGTCCCCTGGGTTAAACAGAAGCGGCACGCATATCGAAATACCCTGGAAAAATTTTATATAATGATTAAACTGCGATAGGATTCGAACCTGGATCGTCTGCATGAAAGTTCTGAACATTACCAACTGCGCTGCAAGTCGTAGTTAGCTAGAAGAATTTAGTTTAGCTATTTGAATGATCAACAAATATTTTATTTCAATGTATACCACCAAACGAAGGTAGTGCAGCGGTGTTGCGGCGGTGTTGCGGTGGTGTTGCGGCGGTGGTGCAGTGGTGTTGCAGCGGTCGATCGAAATTTATTATTTTTTAGTAGAAAATAATAATTTAATTTTTACTCGGGACAGTGCAGCCGTGTTGCGGTGAAGTTGCGGAAGTGTTGCGGCAATCACAATTTTATTATTTCGTCACAGATTTGTTGCAGCTGTGATTCGGCGGTGTTGCGGGATTTAAGAAGTATTTTAGAAATATTTATTACAGTGCAGCTGTGTTGCGGTAGTGTTGCGGCAATTATAATTTTTTTATTTTATTACAGATTTATCGCAACTGCGGCGCTGTTGCGGGCACTTAGACTCCGTACGGCGCTGTTGCGGCTAATTTATGTTTTTACTCGGGATACGCTCAACCTACGATTTGAACGTTCAATACGTATGAATCTACGATTTAAATTTCGACTCGGGAAGATAAGTTACAAGCCATCTTTGAGACTTTCCACAACTTCCAAGCTTTAAAAAAAATTTTCTTATTTTAATATCGTTCCACTATCGGAAATATTAATTTTGAAAATTTAGGATCAATATCAGGCGTGGAACTGTCACTTGCATGACCAACGTAAGGATATACAGTATTGAACACCGGCTGTTGGTGATCGGCGACGGCTCGTTAGCTACCGACACACCAGGACGTATATGCTTCTTGTATGGAAACCCGTTCAAGTCTCACAATCCCAGTCCATACCGTCTCATAGCGTTTATGCACGATAAATATGTATGTATATGTATGAAGGATTGAGAAACCCTCCTTGGGTGGTAGGCACGCTCCCTCTCTTTGATTATACTCCAGTGTGCGTTTAATAAATTAATACCAACTGTTAAGCCAATTAATTTATTTTGATAATTAAAAAATATATTGATAACGATGATTAACGCTATCAATTTCAATACTAACTGACTGCTGCTGTCGATTATTTTTTATTTAGTGAGGCTCTTTCTTCAACCCAGTAAATTATTATTATCATTATTGAGTTAAAATCTGGATGAAATGAATCGCATATGTATTTTGATAAAATTTTTTTTTAATTTAAGTAAA
The DNA here is from genome assembly GCF_020080835.1 of Cotesia glomerata. Taxonomy (NCBI): domain Eukaryota; kingdom Metazoa; phylum Arthropoda; class Insecta; order Hymenoptera; family Braconidae; genus Cotesia; species Cotesia glomerata. The sequence goes on along the minus strand of NC_058163.1, from coordinate 5,602,019 downwards.
ACAATATCATGTTACAAGTGATAATATCACGTTCACAACTGGTGCGATATACATCAAAAAAAAAATTTCACAGTAATCGGGTGACATCTCTCTAAATATGTAACGAAATATCTTCTTCTTTAGAGCAAGACTTTTAAGTAATTTTTTTGGTTAAAGTTATTCTTAAACACATTACTAAAAATTCAATTAATTAATTAATTATCACTAGAGATACACATTAAGAAAATCGTTGGCAAGAAAAAAGTTTACAATCTCAGGTTAACAGAATTCGAGTGATTTTACAAAAAAAGTGATATAAATATAGAGTATAATATTTTTTGCAGTTTTATTGGAAAATATTTGAAATTTTTGATTAGTGTTATTTTTGATCGCAGATATCATTGAAACGGTTGATCTGAAGAACTTTGACCTTTTAACGTTTTTTGTAGAGCGTGAAATTTCCTATAAATCCTCCCTCTGGGATGTTACGCAAACAAGCCATTCCGAAGTAATAAAAATTCAAAAAAAAAAAAAATTTCCTGTGTTATTTACCCTTATTAAAAAAAAAAGATTTAAAACAATTCAGCCCATGCAAAATGTATATCTATATATTTGTCAAGTTGAATCTTTTTTAATCACTTTGAGCCATTTCGAATCTTTTGAAATCTCTTTTTCTAATCAAGCTAAATAGAAAAATTATAAATGAATAGAGGCAATCCTTAATATTAATATTAAGGGTCCCTAATAATAGGCGCCAAAATTTTTGTTTTTATATATACTTTTAACTTTCCAATACCACTAAAAAAAAAGAAAATTTTTTTTTTTTAAACACCCTAATATATACTTTCAACCTTATCAAAGAAAGAATTCTTGCAGAAAAAATTTATATGCAAAAACATATGCTCGGGATACTTGACAGCATATATTTAAATATAAATTATTATTATGATTATTTTTTTTTTAATCATAATAATAATTCGCGACCTGATATTCGTATTCCGACATTTCTAACATGAATAAACGTAAATGACCTGTATTCATAATCCAACTAAGTCGCCCACTATCTACTAGCTCCCATTGAAACTTCACTAACTGAATCTCCCGGGTGACCAATGCTACCTTTTTTTACAATAATTTCCATAATTTCTGTTTGTATAAGCGCCGATTTTTATAAATTTCATGTACCGTGCATGTACTAGATCGACGAGACTTACTGTAGCGTCTAGATATTTTTATCACTTTTAATATAACCAAGAGATATTCTTTAAAAAAACTTATCCATAAAATAAAAATACATGAGACTGTAAAGTTAGTCAATAGTTGAAACTCGAAAAAAACGGGACAAAATTCATGATTGGTTGAAATTGAGGGGCGCGCGTAGCGCGCTATTCAAATTTATAGTCTAGAGAAAACAACCAGTTGTTTTGTTTAAAGAATTTATTTTCTTGAATGCCGTAATCTTAGCCTAACACACCAATTTCTTCAGTCGATAACTAGTATAGAGTTTTTTGACAAGAATAATTTTTATTGAGCTGATATGTCTTAAGGTAGTTGTCGTAGTTAAGGCATCCCGGGTAAAAAAGATTATGTATAATTATACATAATTTTATATGATTCATGTATAATTATTCAGAGTTATATATAATTTGTATAATTCTGGATATATTTTTTCCTTAATTTTGTATATTTATATATAATTATGCAGAATTATGCATAATCATATATAGTTATATATCGTTTTATATAATAGTTTAGATGATTTTTGTATCATTATATATAACAACACAAAATTATGTATTATAATATAAAATCACATATAATTATGTAAAATTATGTGTAATTCTACATATTTCTATAGAAAGTTTTTAGCCATTTTTGTATAATTATGTAAGAGTATATATAATTTTACATAATGTTCTCGGTCATTTTGTATAATTCTATATAATTATATAAAAGTATATAGAATCATGTATAATTCTATATAATTTCATACCATGTTTTTCTCGTGTTTAACCATTTATATGAAATTATATATAGTTATATATAATCCTACATTGTATTTTGGTTATGGTTGTATAATTGCTTATAATTATGTAGAATTATATAAAATTATGTATAATTTAAAAAATTTATATATGATGTTCTTCGTAATTTTTATATAATTATAAACAATTATGTATAATTATATAAAATCATGTTAAATTATATGATATTATAGATAATGATTTTTCTTAAATTTTTCGTATGATTAAATAAAAATCATACTAAATCTTTAAAGTTGAAAAAAGTGATGACAAAGATTACTTTTTATAAGCAATGATTTTATTTTTAACTAGCATTTACTCGCTGGTTCTCTCGCGTTGAAGCTCTTCGATAAATATCAAGAATCATTACATTCCAATAGAACTGAATCAATGTGATTCTAATTTTTTGACAAACAATTTTTTTATCTTTCGTAAAAAATAAATTTTTTTCTTCAATAAAAAGTATCCTATGTTACTTCTAATACTTCCAAGAACTTAAATTCACATTTATAATATTAGTAGGGATTTAAATCCAATTTTACAATAAAATTACCAAATTCTCTTTGAATTATCTGGTCTCTTAACTGTCAGAAACTATCAAAAAAACTTACAGTCTTTTTTTAATGTATTTGTTGTGAGTTTAAAAAAAAATTTTTGATCGTCTAACTATTTATAAATAACGGATTAAAGTTCAACAATTTATGAAAAAGTATATATCTACGGAGTCGGACAGAAACATTTGTATGGGTTGCGTCTCCACGGGTACAGTCTAGCGTAAAAACTATGTATTACTTAGCTACAAGCTCATATACTTTTGCGGCGTATATAATCTCTAATTTTTTGACAATATTTTACCATGACAACTACCTTAAATGCTAAATTACTAACAAAAATTTCAATACCTGAAGTTTAGGTTTATAAATATGAATAATATTTTTCTAAAAAATTCTTTTAAAACATTAAACTATACTTTCGTAAAGATTATTTTGTTTTCAAATTTTTTGATACATCTTAAGTATTGAAATTTATTTGTTATATCAAACTAAAAAAAAAGTTTTATCAATTTTTGAAATCTTTCAATTAGCATTTTGATATTTTTATATGAATATCAAATATTTTTTTATTTTTATCGAATAAAAAAAAATAAAAAGAATTTCCTTACCAAAGTTTTTTTTTTATTATTAAAATAAATAAAATCTTTCTCGTAGTCAATTTCTCTCCTCAGAGATTTAATCAATCAAAAATCATTTACTTTCCATTCTCTCTACAAATCACTTCCTGAATTATTTACAGTGTATATTTCTTCTTTAGATAAAATTTTTTCGGAAATTTATCTGCTTAATCTAATAGTTTAAATTTATTGATCAAAAAGTTGATTTCTTGAATAAATAAAACTAAATATCTTGAATCAAAAGTGAAATGTCGAAGAAGATATTCTTCCTAAATCAAGAATTCAAGAAAAGTTTGAACTTTCAAAGAAAGTTTATTGTATTTTAGAAAAACAGCAAAAAATTTCAAATCTAAAAAAAGGACAGCGTAAAAATAGTAATAAATTTGTACAAACAATTTTTCTTGAACATTCAAATAAAATCAATCGAAAAAAAAAACTAGATAAAAGATACCGCGACGTCTGTTAGCTATTCGTCTTAAGCAGATGCATCTACAATTCATTTCCCTTGAACTAAAACTCGGTAAAGAGATAATACAGTTTCGTTTAGTTAATTAACGTAAACGGAGTTCGAGTTGGATTTAAAGAGCTCAAAGAGAGTTAAATGAAGTTCTTTTTATCTTCAGCTCACTCTTCTGTGCAGCTCAAATGTTAATTGCTTACAAACAGGGTTAGCCGGGGCAGGTTGTCAGTAGGCGTGTCTCCCACGTGCTTCTGCTGCTGTTAATGTTGTATTTTTTATCTTCAAACAACATTTAGTTTCTTTATTCATTCAACTGTACATCACCAGAATAAAAGCACTGTATTCTTAAAACTGGTACATTAATTTAATTTTATTTTATTTTACCGATATGATATGGAGATACATGTTATTGAGTATCATAATCACAAGGATTAAGTCAATTTGGTCAGTGATGATAATATTGTATTGATTGATGATAGTGTATTAATCAAGTTGTCAAACTAATTAAATATTAATCTTGATTTAGTCGAATTGAATTTGATTACCAAAAGGTCGTGATGCTGGTGTATATTGAATTAAATAAAAATAAAAAGTTAATAAAACGACATTAGTGTTAAAGACCAACAACGACTGTGGAAGACCAAGACGAAGACGAGTTTACTGATGTGGTATAACGTGTCTTGGTTGATCAGTTATCGTCAACTAATTAACACGACCCGGTAATGAAGCCCACGTGTGTATGTGTGTGTCTGAAGAAATTCAACTGTACTTTTTTTTTTCCTTTTTAATTTTGTTTGTTGTGTCGTTCACATTCTCGTTGGCACTTTCTTTGTTCAACAAGCTGGTATGTTACGTCGTCTTATTTTAACCATAATCATGATACGAGGATGATGATGATAGGGGGATAGACAAGAAGAAGGCATTATGGCGGAGAGGAGTCAGCTCGAGAACAAGCGCGGCGCCTAATTAGCAGCTTTCTATCTTCTTCTTGTAATGGTAAACGGATACTTAGGCTACTTGTTGTCTTATTTACTTATTATTCTATCTCTACGACGTCATATATTTACCAGTTTGTTTTCTTACGCTTTATGTTGACACGTTTGTTGGCATTAAGGCACCGACAAGTAAGAAGGTTTAGCTACTTGTGAAAAAATTTCCTGATATGGTCATATATGGACTGATGTATGTGAATAGAAATGTTATTTATTATAATTTTTCCATTTTGTATGCCTTAACTATTTTTTTTACAATAAACAAATATGAAAAAATGGTAAAAAATCACGACTTATTATAACAGCCCTCTAAAATATTCAAATTTTTACTTTTTTTTTTTTTGGAATTGAGGTTCATATAGAAGATACACATATAAAAAAAATAATTTTTCTGTGCCATTATAATTTTCAACGATAGATTCTTCTGTGTCCGTATTTGAGCGAATTAGGGCGAATGTAAGTGAATTAGATTTTAAAACTCTCAAAGAGTTCATTTATAATTTTCAACGTTAGATCCTTCTGTGCCTGAATTTGAGCGAATTTGGGCGAATTTGTGTGAATCAGGTTTTAAAACTCTCAAAGCGATTATTTACAATTTTCAATTTGTGCGGATTACGGCGAATTCCGAAGAATTAAATCTTTTTGTCTGTACGTCTGAATTTGCGCGAATTATGGCGAATTCTGATGAATTAGATCTTTTAGTATGTGTGCCTGAATTTGCGCGAATTACGGCGAATTAGTATGAATTAGATCTTTTAGTCTGTGTGCCCGAATTTGCGCAAATTACGGCGAATTAGTATGAATTAGATCTTTCAGCGTGTGAGCCTGAATTTGCGCGAGTTACGGCGAATTAGTATAAATTAGATCTTTTAGCCTGTGTGCCGTAATATAAAAACTTAAAAAACCATTAATTTTTAAATAAAAATATTAAATTAAAAATAATCTATACTAATATCATAACGAGGAAAAAAATTTGATTGTTTGTTTACATTGAATAGACTCCAAAACTACTAAACCGATTTAAAAAATTTTTTCACCGTTGGGAAGCTACACTATCCTCGGCTGACATGGGCTATATTACATCATAATTAATTTAAACATTTTTGTTAAATACCCGTGCGAAGCCGGGGCGAACTGCTAGTATATGTATAAAATAACCTGATAGTTTCAATAAATAACATTAATTTTTTATACCTTAAAAAAATTAATGAAGATCAGCATGAAAACGCCCTTCTACACGTATTTGCCCCCTTAAGATAGTACGGTTATGAAAGCAATATTTTGAGAAATCCTCGAAACTTAAAATATAAGTAATCAAATGCATAATACATATGCTATTAAAATTTGAAGACGATTTACCTCACTTAACACATGAGATAACTGCAATCCGAACAAAAACAGTTTCATTGTAAAAAAAATGGCGCCAAGTCCACGTTCATAAGACTATTAAGAAAAAAAAATTTGTTTTTTTTTTTACAAAAATATATAAAATAAAAAAATTAAAAAATCCAAGTAATCGATATGATTGTTTATGATTTTCGGAAATTAAAAAAAATTTTGTTACAAATTTAAAAATTAAAAAAAAAATTTGGAACGTATTTAGTGTGCGCGGTTGCAAAATATTTTACTTTTAATGAAATTCGTAAAATCTATTTACTAGGACTTTAAAAAAATTGAAATACACAATGACGCACACCAAGTACGTTCCAAAATTTTTTTCTTAATTTTTAAATTTATAACAAAATTTTTCTAATTTTCGAAAATCATAAACAATCACATCGGTTACTTGGATTTTTTAATTTTTTTATTTTATATATTTTTGTAAAGAAAAAAACAAATTTTTTTTTCTTAATAGTCTTATGAACACTGTAAATCCAAGTGTTTGAACAAAACACACATAAAGTGTTTTGTTCCTATCTTGAAGCATTGTAGTCACTTTTAAAACACTTCCATGTGTTTTAATTTCCCATGTTAAATGCCCATTTGTAGTCACTTTTAAAACACTTCGATTTACAGTGAACATGGACTAGGCGCGATTTTTTTTACAGTGAAACTGTTTTTGTTCGGATTTTAGTATTTTTTGTAATTATAATAAAAATTTACAATTGGTACCAACTTAAATCTCGCGTTGGTTGCATTTTTTATAGCAAACTATCCCCTTGAAACTACAGTTTATGTAAAAATAATTCCAGCGCACCCTGGCAAGTGTAGATGCAAGCTGTGAAATATCTTTTTTTAAGTGTAATTTCCCATCTAATGAAGGATTACTATGCATTCTCGAATTATTTAGTCTGTGGCAGATCACTTTGCCCATCGAAAAAAAGTCAGGATCGAAATTTTTGCGTTGCTATAGTTTGTGCTGATTAAATTTAATAATTTCAAGTAGATTAATTGTTATAAGTGAATATAATTAATTAATAACAGTCAAATAAAGTATGAATTACTGTTATAATATACAATTTAGGAAAAAAAAGTACCGTAGAATTAAATAAAATTTTGCAACCTCAAAATACCGTCTGCTTACAGTAAACATAGTCGGTAGTCTGGCGCTCCGTTTACAGCAGATTTGAACGGAACTTGGCGCCAGAATCTACCGAATCTGTGGATTGAAAATGATATTTTTGTACTGGTAGCATACACGGGTAGAAAAGATAACTTGGCTCAAGACAAAAATTCTTAAACCAAGACTACTACAAGGAAACCGATAAATTTCTCGGAACTAGAGAACAAATTCTTGAGCCAAGAAATTTTTTTTTTAAACCAAGAATTTTATCTTAGCTCAAGAATTTTTTATATTGACTCAATAAATTCATTGTTTTCCTTTTAAAAAATATTTTTCTTTTGAGTGAACATAACCTTTCTATCTGTGTAGAAAAAGTGTGAGAAAATGACAATTTTTTTAATTTTCTTCATCGAAGGAATTTCACGCAGAAAATGAAAATTAATTACTACGTAGTTTTAATGATTAATTAAAATAAATTTCACGTAGTGTGGTTTATATGTATTAGGGTGTGCCAAAATGTAACTTCCTTGATGGACCTTTTAAAATTGGAATTGTGAGTTCTGCTTTTAACAGGAGTTGTGTTTGGGCATTTCCTGACATATTTGAGCGTTAAGGATTTATTTGATTTTCATAGAATTTTTTATCAGGAGTTTTGTTCGGCCAAATTTTGAAATTTTGAAATTCCAGCAAAAATGTCTAAATAAAACTCCTGGTAAAAAATTCTATGAAAATCAAATAAATCCTTAACGCTGAAAATATGTCAGGAAATGCCCAAACACAACTCCTGTTAAAAGCGGAACTCAAAATTCCAATTTTAAAAGGTCCATCAAGGAAGTTACATTTTGGCACACCCTAATATGCATAGAGAATATAGTAGATGAGGAGTACAGTAACGTTAAAAAACTTAATCTATACAATCTTAGCTCTGTCGATACGTACAACATGAGTAGTGACCCAAAACTTTTTGTTTGAGCTGTCGCGGAAGAACTACCTCAAGTACGAGCTACAGTATGCTGTATTATCGCCAAAAAATCAAGATTGAAACCTATAAATGACACGAAAGCACATTGATAGAAAGAAAAATGATTGCTAAAATTACAAAAAATTTTTTTAAATCGATTAATTGCTATTGTTATATAAAAACTTGGTTTTAATGACATATGATGTGGATTTTTCAAGTCTTCATGGGGGGATAAGGATGATAACTTAAAAAAAATCAATTTTTCAACTCAATTTATTTTTTAATCTCCTCATCTGCCTTATGAAAAATTATTGAATGGAAATTGTTTTGTATAATTGTAATTAATTTTTTTCGGCTGGCAGTTGGAAGAATTTTCTGTCCATTGAGCAATGATCTATAAAGATTTATTTTTAAATACAGCTTGACGACAGCTGATACTATACTCAATTATTTCACCGTTTAAGGAGGTCCTTTCGCCGCCAATGTAAAATAAAAAATATTAGATTATGAGTAAATTTAATTTTTTTCTAATAGTTAAGGTCCTTATTTATCTTATAGTGAGGTTTAAATTATACTTTACCGGACAAATTTTTAAAAAAATAAAATTTTTAAATATTAGTATTTGTTCAGAGTCTTACGAGAAAATCAGACGTTTGCAGTATTTCTCGAATTATATTATCAGTCATGGATTAGATGAAGTAAAAAAAAACTAAAAATCAGATTTTCGAAATATTCAGGTTTCTTTTTTTGCAATAAAATATATCAGTTACCGAGATATTTATTGAGAAATTAATATTTAAAAATCACAAAAAATTCTCAAGTTACCTACAATAAAATGGAGTCAAAAGATTTGGCAACGTTGCGTATCGCGCGAGCTTCAGACCATTCAATAAATTCAAACTAAACTTTAACGCGCATATGTTTTTCATGCATACTTATTAGTTAATTTATTGTTAACAAATTTTCATAATTCATAATTGAAAAATAAAACAATAATTAAAAAATACTAGCATTCCTGCCATGAGACATTAGAATGTTATGGTTTTGTGACTAAACATTTTTAATTAATTTATTTATTTACACTGACTACAAAAAGTTAAACACGGTTAAGGTTATATTGTGCAAATAAAAATGTAAACAACCGAAATAAAGCATTGCCAAATCACGGACAGGTTACTAACAGCTGATTTACAACAGTCAAATTAATTTTTGTATTTAACTATTTTTTTTTTTAATTTTCAAAATTTCAACGATTAATGCCTCATATACTATTTATTTTTTAATTTTAGGAATTTTTATGGGTTTTGTATTTTAATTTATTGAAAATTTACTACTACAGTTGTTATGACTCAACTGGAGCGAAAGGACTTCTTTAAACGCCGGTATTTAATTAGTTATTTTTTTATGATTAAGCCATCGAAACAAAAGAGGTCATTTAATTCGTATAAAAAAAATTCCATCAGCGGAAAGATTTAAGCTAGCTTTAAAATTGAATTGTAAATAAAATAAACTTTTTGTAATTAATTTATTATTAAAATTATTTTTTTACTTACAATATAAAATTATTAAAAAATTTAAAATAATATAAAAAATCTTATAATGAAAACTTTTTATATATTTAAACTTTACTCTAATTAATTTACGTCTGACACGAGCGCTTAAGACAACCACTATTAAATTTACCAAACTTTTCTTATTATTGTATTCGTGAGAAGTGATAGAATAAGAGCAGGTACGTCAACTTAAACTAAAAAATGGAATCTAAAAGGATTGCTCAAGAAAATAATTCACAGGTTAAAATCTTGAAAACGAAATAATAGAAAAATGGAAGAAAGGTGAAGTCTGCAATAAAAAAATCCTCGTATCTTTGACAGTTTTCAGTGTATTTGGTCGACTGGACGATTACCTAAGGGTTCATATAACCTATAATACTATAGACCGCGGTTCCCATAAGAAATCAGTGTTTACTCAGTGTCGTTAAATATATATAGAGCCACAAAAAATGTAGGATGACGAAAAAAATAATAATAAAATGCAGTGAGAATAGAGTAAAAAAAATGAAATAGATTTCCTGGATTTCGAAAAGTCTGTGGGAAACGAGTGAATGAGTGAGAACTGGTGTCCTGCCGTGATCTAGTATTATACTGAAGGACAAAAGAGTCTCTTGAGTGCTGGAATCTGGGGAATACTCTGCAGCTTAAAAAGATACCTGATTCAAAAATATGCATGGATATTTTATTGTTTTATTTAGACTAATAATTTAAAAAACATTATCAATAAATTAATTATTTTTTTATGGGTATATAAAATTAGTGATAAATTTATTCTACCAAACTTTTTTATGAAATATAAACTGAAATTTTTTAATTAATAATATTATTGTAGAAGAAAAGTTTGAAATTTGTTTAAAAAAAATTTTCCTTATTTTTTAAGTCACTAAAATCGAACTTTTGCCATTTATTTACTCAACTCGACATCCATTTAAACATAAAAAGACAGACAGACAGGCGACAAAGGACCTGCAAATCTGCGTAAAGTGATTTTCGTCACGGCAATAGATGATGCGCCTTATGGGCGGCAAAACTTCACAGACTTAAGCGGGTGTTATTCAATTCGAAAATCGGAACAAACTAAAAGCGAATGTCGGTATAAAGAAGAAGAATATCAGGTGAAACCTGTCGACAAAGCGTGAGAGAAAGCGCATTTTGTATCAATGAGAATAAGAGATTAATACATGGGGTATTGAATCTCTTGAGAAAGAAATTTGTTTTACGTCTTCGGCAGATTGATTTGCCATTACTCCTTAGAATTGATGCTAGCCTTTTGCTAATTTATGTGAGGTTATACTGACTAATACGTCTCAAGCGCGATCAGCGAGAATGCGCCTAACTATCAGTTTTAGATACTTTTTTTACAAGTTATCTTTGTTGAAATTGATATCTGTGAAATTAGTCACATTCTCAGTTACTGAGCTCTTAATTCTGAACTCTCAGTGCGAAAAAATTCTGAAGTTTATAAATTACAATCACAATCTGTAATTTTCTTTGCAAAGTTTTCATACTTTATCAACTAATTCGATATTTCTTTCTCTTTCTAACAGCAGAATTTTTTGTTTCAACTTCAAATTTTACAGTTTTTAATTTTAAAAAATAATTCAACTGAATCGATTTAAAATTTCAAGAAAATAATTTTGAATATATTTACTTTCAGAAATTTAAGGAAAAATTGGTCTTATTTTAAAGTTTTGAAGTAACATCAGATAACAGCACCAATTAACTAATTACGCACCAATTATTTAATTACGTTCTATATCTTATTGTATGATATATTTTTAACTACCTATCACGCAGAAAAAAATTTTGTTAAGATAACCTAAGATATGTTATGGTAATAAATTAATTTGTTAACATAGGGATAACAAATTATAAGTTAAAATAATAAAATTTAGGTTATAACAAAGTTAGTGATATGTTAAAACAACAAAACAGTTTCGTTACTATAGCAAAATCTTTAAGTTGATTCGACAAAATACTTTAGTTGGTATAACAAATTTTTTTGTCATAATATAATTTGTTTCTCATAATATAATGGATGTTTTAAACATGATAAATTAATAATTTGATAACTTTGTTTTTTTTTTTTTTTTTTTTTTTTTTTTTCAGATATTTCATTTGCACATAAACTCATATTGTAACACATATTCTCCCATAGCTTACACAACAGCATTATATGATTATCATAAAAAAAAAAATTCTTTGAATTTCACCGTAAATGGGTAATTCGTAAATTCTTAAATTGTCCCAAAAACGTCCTAAAATTGTCCAAAAAATTTTTCATCCATTAATTTCGGGACAAATCTACAGCTGTGCAAAAATAAATTAACTCTATGAAAATCATTTAAAAAACGTTCAAAATTGTCGTAAAATTGTTCTAAAAATGTTTCAAATTCGTTGTAAAAACACTCTAAAACTAATCAAGAAATGTTCCAAAATTGTCTCAAAAATATCCGAAAAATGTCTCATAAGTATTCAAAATTTGTTTTCAAATAGTTAAAAAAATGTTTTAAGATTATTCAAAAAAGGTTCCACATAAGATTTAAAAAAAAAATTTCAACTAAATTGCTTCAAATAAATTGCATTGATTCTAAAATTATTTTAGAAACATTCCGAAAATCTTAAAAAAAATACTTAAAAATTATGAAAAAATTACTAAAATGCACTATTTTTAAGTTTTCGATTATTTATATGATGTCCCAAAATTATCCTTTAATAATGGTATTAAAGTAACACGGATCGAAAATTTACACCGAAAGAATTTCACACCATTATTTCACGCTACACGGCCGCATAAAGTGCTCCGGGTCCATTTTTACATCGATATTTTTACAGTGTATTTATTTTAATTAAAAATTTTTATCTAATTAATATTTTATTATTTTAAACCTTCTAAATTAAATATAAACTTTTTTTGGTTATTTATTTTTAATTATTAAACATAAAAAGTTTAATTATAAAAATTGTGTTAGTTAAAATATCATCAACAGCGGAAAATTTATATCACCGATTTAACACCGAAAAAAAATATTTACCGCGAACAGTGTTACTGCTACACTGATTTCGGTGTTGAATTTAAGGGAGGGGGGGGGGTTTTTAAAGCAAAAAAGAAGCATATTTTTGTGATTTTTTTGCGGTAATATGAGTGATATAATTTTATTAAATTTAATTACATATTATTGTACAACTATTGAACTATGTCAGAAAAAATTTTCAATGAAAAATATTAATACCTAAGCCCGTGACGTTGAATCACCAGAGGCGCCTCGGAAAACAGGGGTTTTACGGTGAATATTATAACTCGTTACCGAATCATCTGAAACAAAAAAATTGATATGCGTTTTGAAGGGGATATATTTCTCGAGGTAATCAGGAAGAGGTTTTTTTTTTTTTTTATATTTTTTACAGTACTTGAAAGTGGAAAACGTGATTTTAGCTAAAAAAAATCGCGGTTAATTTGTTATTAAAAAATAGACAAAAATGAAAAAAAAAAAACTCTTCCTGATAACCTCGAGAAATTCATCCCCTTCAAAACGCATATCAATTTTTTTGTTTCAGATGATCCGGTAACGAGTTACAATGTTCACCGCAAAACCCCTTTTTTTTTTCAAGGCGTCTTTGGAAATTCAACGTCACCGGCTTATATATCAATATTTTTCATTGAAAATTTTTTCTAATATACTTCAATAGTTGTACAATAATATGTAATTAAATTTAATAAAATTATATCACTCATATCACCGCGAAAAAATCACAAAAATAAGCTTTTTTTTTCACCTTTAAAACCCTACCCCTCCTCCCCCCCCCTTAACACCGGAATTTTTAACACCATACACGGAAAAAAATTAGCTGTTGCTGTAACAGGAGGCAGTCATGTTGCAGCAACATGAAAAAATCCTGTTGCAGCAACAGGATTTTCCTGTAGCTGCAACAGGAGGCAGCCATGTTACAGCAACAGGATTACTACTGTTATTGTGACTTAATAGTAAAATATAGTTGGGTCATTCCATGTCAAATTGACCTACAGTTGGAATTGACCCCTTTTGATTTAGATAAATTTTTATCAGAAATTTTCTTTTATCATATAATGAACTTCTGCCAGACGAAAAAAAAATTAAAAAATTTTATTCAAAAGATATGCAAATTCAAAATTTCGCTATTTTTCCGTTTTTTAATTTTGTTTTTGGAATATCTCGAACGTTATTATAGATACGGGAATGGCCTTTCGTTTGTTTGAAAGGGGAGACTTGGGGCTATTGAAAAAAAAAAAAAATATTTTGGAAACAAATTTAAAAAATGCCAAATTTGCCAAATTTTAAATTTTTGAAAATCGTCAAAAATCTCGATTGCCATTACAATTTTGGCTCAATTTTTTTTTTTTATAGTACCTTCTACTGATCTTAAAAGACCCTGAAATTTTTAGAACTGTGTGTGTTTTTTTTAAATATGAATTTTTGAATTTCAAAAAAAAATTTTTTCTTGTTCTTTGCAACTTTTAAATAAGGTAAAGTTATGCAGATACATAGTATTGCAATTTTGAGCATTAAAAAATTAAATGCGACGTGGAAATATTAAATAATAAATTAATTTCAATTTTTTTTTATTTTTTTTGAGTAATCTTAAAGGCAGGCTTAATATATAATTTAGTTTAACGAAAGGCCATTCCCGTATCTATAATAACGTTCGAGATATTCCAAAAACAAAATTAAAAAACTGAAAAAATAGCGAAATTTTGAATTTGCATATCTTTTGAATAAAATTTTTTAATTTTTTTTCGTCTGGCAGAAGTTCGTTATATGATAAAAGAAAATTTCTGATCAAAATTTATCCAAATCAAAAGGGGTCAATTCCAACTGTAAGTCAATTTGACATGGAATGACCCAACTATATTTTACTATTAAGTCACAATAACAGTAGTAATCTTGTTGCAGCTACAGGAAAATCCTGTTGCTGTAACAGGATTTTTTCTGTTGCTGCAACAGGAGGCAGTCATGTTGCAGCTGCAGGAAAATCCTTTTGCTGCAACAGGATTTTTTCCTGTTGCTGCAACATGACTGCCTCCTGTTGCAGCAACAGTTAATTTTTTTCCGTGTACACCGCATGGACTCACACCAGTTTTTTTTACAGTGTAGTTATTCAACTGCTTTTTTTTCATCTATCCATCAAATGAAGTGAGAATTGTTTCAACTCCATCAGAATTATGTTACCAGTTAAAATCCTAAAAATTAATAGTATATTACAACCCAAGTAATATAGTAAGGCTACGCCTCGGCCATCATATCACATTCGTCAGGGTATCCAACATTCTGGTCATGGGTTGTATACTATTTTTCTTGCTCTCCAGCCGAAAGTACGCAACCCCGTGGTAGGGGTTTTGCAAAACCGAGGCGAAGCCGAGGTTTTGCCGGGCACGAGGGGGGCACCGCCCGACTTTTGCAAAGCCGAGGCTTTGCTGGTCGGGGCGGGTATAAAAAGAAAAAATAAAAGTTAATAAATTGAAAAAAAAATGTTATTTTTAACTTTACTAACAAATGCTCTAATTAAGAGTGATATCATGCACAGAATTTGTCACAAATATTTAAACTCATTCTAATTACAGAATTTATTTTTTTAAGTTGATTAAAAATTAGTTTTTAATTAGTAATCGACGGCTAAGAAAGATTGAAATTAAATTATTACAAGTTTGTAGAGTACATGGATCGTTTTATAAACATTGCTTTACTAACTATCAAAATATAAAAAAAAGCAAATAAAATTCACAAAACTATTATGTTTTATTTTTTAAACTTTTTATATAAATTATTTGTGCAATATAATTATTAAATAGTTCATTAACAATGATCTAGTTAAAAATTATTTTTATTTTTTTGACATTTTTTGGTTAGTTTATGCGCTGACATGTTACATACAGACGATGTTGTGACTGTTATATATACAGTTGAAACTCACTGTATAGGCCGGTCGCGCCACGAAAATGCGAAAGAAAGCGAGGTTCTGTGCTGCCGAGCCAGAAAATATGCGTAGCGCGCATGCGTTAGAGCAGGCCATAAAAATTGCTCTTCCTGGAGTAAATTGCTGCCAGGAAGAGCGTACTTTTGGCTAGGAGAGCAAGAAAAGCTAATTTTTCTTCGTTTAAGACCTGTCAAACCGTTTTTAACTACCAAAGACGATTTATCATCGATTGCAGGTGATTGTCTTTCATTTAAAATCAAACCATGAACCACCACTAGCACCTACAGCATCACCATCACCATTTTTTATCAGCTAAATCGATTTTTTTAAAAGTTTCAATCTCGAAAGCAGTAAAACTTTAAAAAAATGATAGTATGCGTGGTCTACCACCTAAATATATTATTAAGCCTAGATAGAGCCATATGGTTATAGACGCGTGGCACAAAAAGACCGGCACACGCATACACACATTTTTTCATCTCATGCTTTTAATTACAACATATGGGCTCATCATGGTGATCAAATGCACCTACACTTTGGTTACATTTGTTGGTGCCGCTATGTAAGCAACTGTCGGATGGTCACGAATACTATGTGTTGTATATTTTTTTTTGTATTATTGCATTATCATTGGATTCATGGAAATATATGAACACAGCTGGTAACATAAAAATTTTTTACCACTTTTGGATCAGATCAAGAAAATTTAAAAAATGAACAAAAGCCTTGATTTCCGCTTTATTTCGAAGTTTGTCTACTGGTAGCCCTGTTGAGCTGCTCAAGACCTAAAAACTATTTAAAAGACCGACAAGTGTGTGTGCCTGAATGGCCTCTTTTCTTCAATTCGTAGCCGGATGCATTTCATGCATAATCCAGTTTACAGAGACCGAATGTAGATTTGAAAAAAAAAAAAAATAAAAACATACTAAGGATAATAAAAAATAAGATACATATGGACATTACATATTAATATTAAAGTTTATTTTATTCTTAATGTATAAGTCTGTACGTGTGGATAATGTAAACGGAATGAAAATGAACAGGAAGTCAGGGGTTCAGTGGTAAAATTGGATTAAGACTTTTGCTAGTCCCTAAGCCAATGAAAACCTTCAGCGTCTACCTGCTATGACAACCTTTAATAACAAGGGTACATATAGATACGTATTAGTGAACATAAAATAAATTAGAGCAGGTTCTACATGCAAATAGATTCTATAATAAATATTCAACAGAAGTGAAATATTATTGCATTATTAGTGTCAATTTTTGCCTAAAAATATTTCGTGATATTGATTTATTTATTTATTTATTATATTTAAACGCCAAACGGCTTTGTTATATTGCTTGATATGTCTATCTATAATTTTATTAATCACTACAGTAACAATTGAAAAAAAAAAATTAATATAAATATAAAATTTTTGATTTACTAGAAACTATTTTCTGTGCATAATTTCAGCTGCACGGAAAAAAGTAAACTGTAATAAATAACAGTCGATTCATAATAAGTAATGATCAACTGCTAAAAATTACCATTTCAAACAGTAAAATCGTAATTTTACTATTCACATTGTAATATTTACAATTTAAACGTTACAATTTACTCTTTACATGGAAGAAAATACTATTTCAAACAGTAATATTCGCTAGGTAAATGTCTAAAATGTTAAAGTATAATAATTAAGAATTCAGACTTTAATATTTATCATTTCGTACCTAAAAAATGATGTTATGATATGTAAAAAGTATAAAATAAAGTTAGTAAATTTTTAATACAAGCAACGTCAATATTTACAAAGTAAAATGGTAAATTTTAAACGCAACGCTAAAAGTCAAACTGTAATTATTGACTTGCTTAGACTGGTAAAATGTATATTTTGAAAGTATAATTTTTACTGTTTGAAATGTTAAATTCTCCCAGAGTGAGACCCCTTTCTCTTTCATCTAAGTTCCCCTTCTCTTCATAATATGGACTATTTATTGAAATGGCATTTTTTACTGTTTGAAACTGTAATTTTTAAAGATGAAAGAGTCGTTATTTACTATAGTGAAAACTACTAATCACTTATTTTGTATATTAAATTATAAACTGTGGCTTTTATACTTTCTACATTAAGTTCTGTAATATTTACATGTTTGCCACCCCGATGTCCGCTTTACTGTTTGAAATTATAAAAACTAACCGGAATCCGAGTGAATATTACAGTTTACTTTTTTCCGTGTGGATTTTGGTAGACAGTGCTCGATATAATTTTTGTATGGAATGACGAATTGTAGTTTACTCTATAATTTATAAATGATTCTTGGAGAACTCCAAAGGAATTACGAAGCAGACTCTTTAATATTTTGCCAGAATTCTTCCGGATTTCCCGCATTTGAGAAAGTAGGTTTTTTTTTCTTTTCGAATCACTAATATTTCTTACGGAAATTCGGAAGGATTGCGGAGAAGATTCCGCGGACTTTCGTACACTGATAAAAAGTTTATGTTGACTCAAGAGATATTTTCTTGATCTAAGAATTTCTTTTGGAAGACAAATGATTATTTTGCTTCAAGAATTTCTTGTCTTGGTTTAGATTTTCTTGGCTTGAGAAATGTATGTCTCCGTTGAATAAGTCTTGTATCTTTACTCAAAACTATATTATCTTCAATCAATACATTTAAGTTTTTCAACCAAAATATTAACATAATCGTTTAAAAAACTTTAAATTTCTGGTTTAAATAATAATTTCTTTATTTAAGATGTTATTGAAGTAAATAAAAATATTTTTTATAGATTTCCGATTTAACATATTTGTGAAAATATAGTAATATTATAATTAAATATTATTACATAAATTTATAGAAATTCACATAGTAAATTAATGACTCAAAAAAAAAAGCCATTCTTAACACAAGTCGGTAATATCTTGGATTATGTAACATAATTTTTGTTATCGCCTATCTTGAACCAAGAGACAAAAATTCTTGAATCAAATATATCTATATCTAGTTTCAAGAGTTTATTTCTTGAATTAATACAGCTAGAAATTTTGAAACAAAAATCAACTTTTGAAGAAAAGATGTTTCTTGAATTAAGATTGTTTTTCTATCAGTGTAGGAATTTCTATGGTTTTCAGGCTTGAGGTCAGCAGAGTAAACATCCTATCGATTTTATTCAGCAATTGATGGAAATTCACGCAGTTTTCTAGATATATTTGTGAAAATGGATAATAATTTTGTCCATTCAGTATCAATTACGATCACTTAAGGGAAACCCTGAGGATTTTCAATGGAATTTTTGCTGATTTTAAGCTAGAAATAGATGGAGTAAAATTCTTATCAGTTCTAGACATTTTTTTTCTAATTGTTACTGTCGTTTTTAATAAAATTATCACTTATGATTTCATCCGGAATTCATCGGGAATTCTTCTAGAATTTAGATTTGTGTCAAAATATGAACTCTTCAGGATTTCAGGTAGATCACAGAAGAAACTGCGCAACTTTTTTACACGGGTATGATCTTAAACAAATTTTTATTTAAGCAATATTTTAATTAACAAATTCATTTTTAGTAAAATAAAAAATAAGAAAATTGTAATAAAGTAATTTTATCTTCATATATATACATCAGGAAATTTTTTCGCGTATAGCGGATAGCGATTTATTAATAAAGATAAATGATTAATTAATAAACAGAATTGATACATTTTTAAGTCGATTAATTAAAACGTTTAATAGAAAATAGTCTTCATATATGCAGTATATTAAATATTTTGAACAATTTAAAAAAATATAAAACTTATTTCTTCCGATTAAATTTTCTAGAAGAAAATTCACCGGCAAATGCGTAGTAAACAGTTGACAAAAAAATTTATAAATCACTCACTAAACATTTTTAGTATATTCCTTATAACATTATTATATTATTTATTCATTCTAAACGCTATTGTGAAATTATAGATACACTTGTTCCCAATAAGGCATATTCTGTTTCATTCCTTCACACCGAAAAATTTCGTCAATACCACCTTGCTGCAACATAATACACCCACAGGATATTTTACCAACTACCTGTCGAATTCTCGTCGAATTTCCATTCATCAATTTAAATAGCAAGACATATCCTACATCGAGCAAATACAGAGGCTTGTCGGGCTGGTATTATAAAAGTAAACCTAACTTGTTATGCTACAGAAAGGAATATAAAGAAACAAGAAAGAAAACTACCTGGCGATCGAATTGAGTATCGTGTCATTGTTACAAACAGTATCCAAAAAGAATTATTTTGTTAGCGGCCCTACCGTTCCCTTTGTTCACTCACAATTTTTTTCTTGTGATTTTATCAAATATGTCTTTGAGAATCTTAAAATATTTATTCAATAATGATCCATAATTTTTACCATTTCTACAAATTAAAAATAAATTTATTCATCAAATTTTTGTGAAATATTTAGCTTATTTATTTTTTTAGTCGTGTGATTGACTGAGAAACATCGAGTAGGTATTAAAATACCTGGACAATGGGTTTATATTGTCGTCACAGAAGTTGATGGCGATGGTGATGGCGTTTGATTGGTTGTCCAGTCTCCGGTTCAGGTTTTGTGTAGTTACTTATTGTCTACTATATGTATATATACGTATACAGCACTCTCTCTAGCGAATGAATGAAGCCATTATTTGTTTTTTAAGCCTGGGGCACGTATCTTGCATTCCTTCATCCAGATATCTAGACATCCTTCGGCATTACTTTATTATCTGGACA
Organism: Cotesia glomerata; assembly: GCF_020080835.1. NCBI lineage: Eukaryota > Metazoa > Arthropoda > Insecta > Hymenoptera > Braconidae > Cotesia > Cotesia glomerata. The sequence continues at coordinate 5,581,682 of NC_058163.1, read as the reverse complement.
TCAGTTAAGATTTAATAAACAATGTACAGTATGTAACTACGCATACGATCTAGACTTTATTGCATGACATTAAAAAGACTCGAAGAAACTATTTTTTATTGCAGGAAAAAATTGGGTCACTTGTTTGAATCGATATTTTTTTTTTTAAATATTTATGATTTTGTTTGAGCTTTTAATTTTTAGCTTTAATAATTTGCGTCAAATAACTTTAATTTAACCCTTCGTCACTCGCGTCATGAGCAGATCGCCGCCTAACAACTACGAGCAAGAAACTAAAAAAGACGCGAGTGACGAAGGGTTAATGAAAATATATGAATTTATTTTAGTTTTAGCTAAAATTAAGAATCTATTTTATTGGAAATAAATTATTAATAATTTATTTATAAATTATAAATTATTAATAATTTTTAATTATTATTAGTTATTAGTAAGGTTTTAGTACTTGTAACTGTCGTAAAAATAAAATTCAAGAATTTGAATACAAGTAACGCCATCTAACAGCGCATAAGTCAACTTATTATATATTTTAAAATGTATAGCTATAATTATGACCTAATACAACTGAAGAAAAATGTAAATAAATAATTTACAAGGTTCTATTATAAGAAATGAATAAAAAATATTTAATTCATCAAACAATTATAATATTAATAAAAATAGAAATTTAAGTGAAGTAAAAATGAATTAATAAATTGATTTTTCACATAAATTCGTGGTTATAAGTTACATAGAAAGAAATGAATAATTTATTTAAATATATACCCATTACAGAAAAATATTAATTAATTAATTGAATTAATAAAATTGAAAGAGACATTTTGTATTCAGGTTTAAAAAAAATTATACTAAAGTAAGGATATTATTATTCAAGAAGAAATAAAAAAAAATGAAAATATTTAAATTAAATATTATTAAATTAATGTATAAATAAATTCATTGATTTAACACTTTTTATAAACACGTTTAATATTTAACACGAAATCTATTTTACGCAATGACGTATAATTTTTTGCTGTGTTCAATCACAATTCAAAGATTGAAATTAAATACATAGAAAAAAAATTAGGAAAACGGTTGACCCTGAAGGCCATCCCTGCTACTTCCCGCTAAGTCCATACCTACACTGATAAAAAATTTAACTTGACTTAAGAACCAAAATCTTGAACCAAGAATACCATTTTGAAGAAAATGAGTTTCTTAAGTCAACAGAATAAATTCTTGAGTAAAGAAATTATTCTTGGTTTGAGTAAATTTTTCTTGTTTCAAGAATTTATTCTCTTGACTCAAGAAAATCATTTTCTTCAAAATGGTATTCTTGATTCAAGATTTTGGCTCTTGAATCAAGTTAATTTTTTTATCAGTGTAGGCGCTTAAAATTGCACTTATGACGTTTTTGAGCTCTTCGAGCTCAAAAATACAATTTATGTGTTATTTTGAGCTCCCCGAACTCGAAGAGATAGATTTCTTATGCTTTTGAGCTCTTCGAGCTCAAAAATCTTATCAAAGTTCGATAAAACACGACATTTTTCATTTTCAAACTGCTATAACTTTTGAATGAATCAACCGATTTGCATGCGGTTGGCGGCAATCGATGTAGATTTTTGAGATCTATAAAAAATTCAGAACAAAAAAAATTGATCTGATGAAAAATTACGTAGTTATTACAAAAAAACACTTTTTTCGATTTTTTTCGACAACGATATCTCACGAACACATCAACCGATTCTTACGCTTTTGATGGCGATCGATGCGGGTTTTCAAGGTTAAGAGCTGAGTAGTTTTTGAGACCGATCGGTTCAGCCAATTTGAAAATATTTAATAAAAAATGAAAAAAAAAAAACAACTTTTTTTTCACTTTTTTTGCAATTTCTCGAAATCTACCGGTCCGAATCGGTTCCAACTTACAGGAAATCTGAGTTTGGTGAAGCCCTTTCGAATGACACCAACCGCGATGAAATCGATCAAGCCGTTCAAACGTTATGAGAGGTTTACATACACACACACACACACACACACACACACACACACACACACACACACACACACACACACACACACACACACACACACACACACACACACAGACGTGCGGACATCATCGTAAAAATAGTCAGGGAAGCTTCTTAGGGCTTCAAAACGTCGAGATCTGTTGAAACCTCGATTTTTGCAAAACGGGGTGAAAACAATAACTTCCCGATTTTTCGAAAATCTTCGATTTTCTTAGCGGGAAGTTAAAAATGTTCTTCAATCAAGTATATAATTTTGAAGAACTTAATTTTCTTGATTTGAGTAGAAAAATTCTTGAACTAATAAATTTTTCTTGATTTAAGGAAGTTTTACTTGATTCAAAAATTTTTCGTCTTGATTCAAAAAAATTACCCTCTTCAAAATTATTTTCTTGATTCAAAAAGTTTTCTCACGAATCAAGTTAATTTTTTTTCAGTGTATAAACTCTTTGTGTGTATTATTTTTAAGCCCCCGTGAAAAAATTTCTGATATGGTCTTATATACTCATCACTGCCATATTAAAATTTCTAGTGTGTTTATATATGAACTCATATGGAAATTGGCTATACCAGGGCATATATATATTCGGAAGAAATATATACCAGAAAATATAGTCGAGTTAAGTATATCTTGATATAAAAAATATTTAGATCGAGACATGTCGGATCATATACAGCAACATCAAAAAAATTACAGTAGCGCTCAAAAGTATTTTGACAAATATATTTAATGGTTTAATTAAAAATAAATATGAAACACAATAATCATTTATTTATTTTTTTAACACCTTTTGAATAAACTACAGAATAGTGTCAAAGAGGTTCTTATTCGTAATAAAAGAAAGTTTAATTTTTAAAATATTAGGAAAATGGTGGCTCAAAAGTATTTTGACATTTTTGAAAAAAAACTAATTTAACGCATAATTATAATTTAAAGCACTAAATATATTAGTATTTAGTAGCATATCCCTTGGCCTTTATGACAGCCTTGCATCGCTCCGGCATTGAGTCGATTAATTTTTGTAATCGACTTATTGGAATTTGATCCCACTCATTTTTTAGAGTTTCAAACAAAGCGTTTTTGTTTGAATAATTTTGGGTTTTTACACTACTTTTCAATTCTTCCCAGAGATTTTCTATCGGATTCAAGTCGGGACTTTGAGTTGGCCACTCAAGAACTTTAACTTGTTCACGATGTAATAAGTCACTACTATGCTTTGTTCTGTGTTTGGGATCATTGTCTTGTTGAAAATACCACTTAGCTGGCATGTGATGTTTAGCATATGGTAACATCTGAGACTTTTAATATATTTGCATACATGAACCGATCCATTTTTTCCTTCTATTCGAACTAATGGTCCAACTCCAGACCGTGAAAACATCCCAAACCATCACACTACCACCTCTATGTTTAACTGTGGGTATTTGATACCGATAATCGTATTTTTTGTTTACTGGACGCCGAATGTACTTGATACCATCAGATGACATTAAATTAAATTTACTTTCGTCACTCCATAAAACTTTAGACCACTCTAAACTTGACCACGATATATGCCGTTTCGCGAACTCAAGACGAGACTTCCTGTTTTTTTCGATATTAAAGGTTTTTAGCCGGTCTTCGGCCATATAACCCCTAGGACCTTTTAAGCGTCGTTTAACAGTAGAAATATGAATATCTACGTTATATTTTTCTTTTAATTCATTTTTTATCATTACAGCGGACATCCGTATATCATTTACTGATAACTTTTTATAATATGATCGATGTAGAAGAAGTTTTCTTGGGCGGCCTGTTCGAGGCTTACTTTCGACAGTTTTTCTTTTTGTTATAGACTTTATTCCATAAGCTAACTAACTGTCCGAGACACTTTTAAACAAACGAGCAACTTCTGTTTGTTTCAATCCTTGTTTTAATGCATTAATAACGGCTTTTTTAAAATCACTAGAATATTCCTTGCACATAGGCATATTGAAGTAACCACAACAAGTAAATATATGTAATAATAAAAACTAAGGAACAAGTAATCTGCGAGAGTTTTTCAAGTCAAATGCGTGTCAAAATACTTTTGAGCTCACGGTAAGTCAAGTACGTTCGGTGGCGCGGTGTGTAAACAAACAAGTTGTAATTTGATACGCTTAAATAGTCGCAATTACACTACTCTACATTATACTCAATACATTTTCCGATAGGCTATTATTTTAAAAAAATATTAAAAAATTTTATGTTGTCAAAATACTTTTGAGCGCTACTGTATGTATGGTCATATGAGGATATTTTGATATATATTTTTCGTGTGCTAAATAAATGTTTGCTTATATTTTAAAATATATTACCACATATATGTTTACATACATATTCATATATATGCTTACATATATGCACACATATACGTGTACATTATAAAAACGTCCTCATCGGCTATTTTTTACAAAGTTATGGGCACTAAAAAAAGTGACGTCTTTTTTTGAAAATCAATTGAAATGTCTCATATTTATACGCGTACATATATGTTTTAATATATGCTTCCATCTATATAAGCATATATACCAATATATATGTTTATATATAATATATGTATGTACACATTAATTTTTACATTTATAAATACATACATAATTGTCGACATATTTTTGTTTTGCGTAAATATATGCTATATTTATGTTTGACATATATATTCTTCCATGCGGGATATTACTATCAATCCTATAATAGCAATACGCCAAATAAATAATGAGATTTGTATCTTATAATATTTCAAATACTCATACATCAGATTATATTTATGAGATCATAAAAATATTGTTAGCAAGAAAAAAGTCACCAAGAACTGTCCCATATACTCTGTATATTCAATCTTTTTTACTGTGTGCATTCGGGGATGAAAATATATTTATATATGATATTTTCATCGGCATGACATTAATAAATCTCGAAAATGTCTTGTTGTCATAGCAGCGCGCTCAACCATGCTAACTAAATCTTCCACATTATATACAAAATATATAAAATAACTCCAGAAGCATACAAAGTAAGCTTTTTATTTACGACAGCTACTGATGAATGAAAAACTGTCTTTTAACTACTGAGTATATCTTTTAACACTATAAATAATTTTTATGTCCCTATCGAAGTCTGCTTTTTTATTCCCAGTATTTTTATTTTAACCACACATATCGCTGTATTATATTCATCAAATTTCCTCCACACCGTGGACATGAATGAATCTTTCAATTCAAATCCAAGAAAGCCGAAAAAAATCAAAATCATTTTATTAAAACTCATAACCTAGTTTTTTATTATGTAGACTTCTTTAAAGTAAATCCACGCTACGCCCACAATTCGGGACGTTTATTAATTTTTCTCACGTTATTCAATGAATTATCTCTTTTACTGAATTGACTTGTCACTTGGTATGAAATTTATTTTTAAAAAACATGCTCTTGAAAGCAACAAAGAAAATCAAGCTTGAATTCTAATATGTACTAAGATTGGAGAAAAAAAAATTTTAATCAAATTTTCAGGCACTTAGCTTATCCCTGCCTTTATAATGATAAGAGAACAATCTTGATTTAAGAGTATATTATCTACAATCAATACAAATCTTCATCCAATAACAATTTTTAAAAGCTAAAATGCCCAAATCTTACCTACCTCATCTTATTTGATTTCTCGAAAGCTTTTTATTATGTAAACCCAAAAATTCTATATATTACCATGTACGAAATGGGTTTTTCGATTGAAGTAATCTGCTGGTTTCAATCTTACCTAACACATCGATCACAATCAGTTCTTGATCTAAGCTCTATACCATCAAGTCCAATTAGTACTACCTCTGGAGTTCCGCAAGGATCAATTCTAGGTCCTATTCTCTTCTTAATCGTTATAAACAGTGTGGCAAAATGATTAAAATACACCAAACATGGTCTCTTCGCTGATGACATATATACATATCTCCTCTTCAAACTCTATGAATTGAATAGAGCAGCCTATAAATTGAATGTTGAATCACAAGCAGTAGCTGACTGGGCCAGATAAAATGGTATTGAGATTAACCTTCAAAAAACTAAAGTCATGATCTTAGGAAGTAATAGCAAATTAAAGTTACTCGAAGGCTATGATCTTCCTCAGATAACCATTGACGGGAAGGTTATTCCATACCCGACTAGAATTTTAGTGAGGTATGCCGAAAAATCAGTTCGGGGCGAAGTTGGTTTTCCGAATTTAGGCTAGCCCAATTCGGATTTTATTTATTTTAAATTAGGCAAGCCGAACATTGGTATGCCAAAAGAATTCCACATTCGATGTAATCTCGTAATAGTTTGGCACTGCCTAAGTTCGGCATATAATGGATTGCTTAATTAGTACGAAATAACGGTAACTAAAGGTTTACCGAAGTTTGGTTTACCAAGCTCGGGCTCATTTAGGCAAACCTGTGGCAATACCTAAGTTCGGGATATCATGGATTGCCTAATTAGTACGAAATAACGGTAACCAAAGGCTTACCGAAGTTTAGTTCACCAAGCTCGGGCTTACTTAGGCAAACCTGTGGAAATGCTTAAGTTCGGTATATCATGGATTGCCAAACTGTTATGAAATAAAAGTAACCAAAGGCTTACCGAAGTTTGGTTCACCAAGTTCGGACTCACTTCGGAAAACCTATGGCAATGCCTAAGTTCGGCATTTCATGGGTTGCCAAACTGTTATGAAATAACGGTAACCAAAGGTTTACCGAAACTTGGCATACCACGATCGAGCTTCTTTAGGCAAAACAGTGGAAATGCCTAAGTTCGGTATGTCATGGATTGCCAAACTGTTATGAAATAACGGCAACCTGTATTCTGAAGCTCGGTCTATCAAAATGAAACTTGACTAGGTAAGTCTGTGGCAAGTCCTCACTTAGGTATAATATCGGAATTTCTAACTCGACCGTTGCAACGGTAACCGAATGTTTGCCGAAGTGTCGGGCTTATAAGTATCTTGAGGCAAGAGGTCGCTCATCATCGGCGTAGCGTCGCGGCATGGTATCGGGCTTTCGTGCGTCGGGTACAGTGTTCGAGTCTCGCGTTCGACATGTAAAATTTTTAATAATTAATAATTATTAATTATAATTATTCTTAAGGCGAGTGTGAGGTAAATTTAAGTGTTGTGTGTGACTAATGTATCTAACTCCATCATTTCCTCCCCCCTTGACCCATAAAATCGACCAATCAAAAAAAACTTCTTCATAGTAAGAAAAACCCTAAAAAGCGAAAAAAATGACCGAAAATATAAAAAAAATAATACTAAATACAAAAAAAAAAAATTTTTTTTATTTACTTAATATTTAAAAAATTTTGTCCTAAAGTCGATATTTATATTTAAAATTTAAAAAGTAAATTAAAAAAAATAAGCATTCATTATTATTAATTTTTGCTTTATAATAAAAATAGCTAAAACCAAAAAAAGGATTCAATTTGGATTCTTCTGTGCGAATTTAGTTTCTGAATTGCTGCCTAGTTAGGTAGTCAAATTCGGACCGAATGAGGCTTGGATAGTCACCAGCAAGTGTGGTTTCCAAACCACCGCCTAAGTCAGAAGCCAAGTTAGGCTCAAACTCGCGACTACGTTACTTCCGGGACGTGGGCCAACTTTGGCTTCCTGGTTTGGCGCGAACTTGGAATTCGGCATGCCTAATTCGAAACGAACCACCGCCGAACTTAAATTTCTGGTCAGGTACGTAAATTCAATCTACTTAACTAACAATCTCTCCTGGGACATTCATGTTGCTCATATTACTCAAAAGGTTTATGGAGCACTAAATAGCCTCAAACATAGGAAGAATATACTCTCTACTTGCACTCGCAAAATATTAATAACTGCTACAATTCTTCCGATAATCGAATACTGATCATTAGTGTTGCTGGACTCCTCTAAACGATTGGATTATAAATTGCAAAAATTAATAAATAATTCAATTAGATTCAGATTGGACTTGAAACGAGATGAACATATTACTCCTCATAGACTTTCTCTAAAGTGGCTAAACATTAAAACAAAGAGAATGTATTGCTCGGCGTGCTATTTTTACAAACTATTATCCACTGGTGAACCAAAATTCCTACGGAATTTCCCGAGTCGAAATCTCCAACGTTATTCCAACGTTTCCAACGTCTCAAACGCGATTCCAACGTTTCCAACGTCTCCAACGTTTCCAACGTCTCGAACGTGATTCCAACGTTTCCAACGTTACAAGCGTTCCCGATTTTTAAATTTTCAATTTTCTTAGTGGAAAGTTAAAAATATTAAATGAAGGAATCCCACTCCTTTGAAAAAAATTTGAAGGGATCGGGTTCAAAGGTGGTCGATTTGAGTGAAAAGATCACTATACATTATATATATTTTTTGTCTTTCATGTCTAGATATATTTTATTTATTTATTTGTAAAGTTCAAAACATTGAATTAACGCTTGTAACGTTGGAAACGTTGAAATAACGTTGGAGATTTTGACTCGGGTTATTCATAGAAGAGGATCAAGACATTAGACGATCAGAAAGAATAGCAGAAAAATATAATAACGTCATGTTTAAAATACCACACTTTACTACAAAATCATACGAGCATTCATTTGTGGTGTCTGCGATACGGCTTTGGAAAGAACTGCCAATTGAAATAATCGAATCTCATAGTTTAGAAACATTTAAAACAAAAGCTTTTGAATTTTTCATGCAATTAGAAATTGATGGTAAATTGTAAGTCTCAGATAAATCTGGACAAATCTCTGGAATCTACATACATATTATATCACTGCATTGTTATGTTAATTAATCGAAATTTTATCCTACCATCATCATTTACTAAAATTATTATTGCGATAAAATGTATCATATGTATCATTTGTATAATGTATTATTTATCATGGTAATACTTGCTATAACGGTATGTGTACTTATTCTCATCTTTATACTTGAATATTTGTAAATTTTGCCATTCGGCTTGCTGCCTTGGCATTTAAAACAAATAAATAAAAAAAAAAAAAATACAGCTTCTGTTAAAAGTAGAACTCAAAATTCCAATTTTAAAAGGTTTCTCTTATTTTTAATGAAACGAAACACTCATTTTTTATACGATTTCTGAGATTAAGTTCTAAGATGAGCAAAATTTGTCAATTAATTTAGAAATGATAGAAATTCAAAAATTTTTGAAAATCGCAAAAATTTTCACTTTTACCGTATTTCGTGCAATAACAATTAAACGCGATATAATATTAAATTTCTGTAAATTGCATCTGAAAGCTTATTAAGTAAGCTTTAATTTGCATACTTATTTATTTTTCTGAATTAAATAGTTTAGGAATGACAGCAATTCAAACATTTGGAAAATCGCAAAAATTTTCACTTTTACCTTATTTCCGTGCAATAACAATTGAACACGATGTCTTATCCAATTTTTGTAAATTGCATCTGAATGCTTATTAATTTAGCTTTAATTTGTATATTTAAATATTTTTTTAATTAAATAATTAAGGAATGACAGAAATTTGAATTCTTTAAAATCTTCAAAAATTGGCACTTTTACACAGAAAGAAAAATTTCTTGACTGGAGAACAACATTCTTGGCTCAAGAAAATTTTTAGATGCCTGAAGGAAGACCGAAGTTGTGTTGGCGAAGTAAAAATTGTTCTTTAAATTCTATTCTTGGTGGAAGTAATTTTTTCTTAATTCAAATTATCATAAATACTTGATACAATAAATTTTTATATTTAATAGATACTTTAGGGAAGCAGCGCCACTTACTTCAGCTGAGAAAAAAATTTTCTTACCTTGAGAAAATTTTTCTTTTGAATATTTGATGCCCATTTTATATTATTTTAGCGTGCAATTATACATATTGAATGATAAAAAAAATTAAATATTATTTGATCTTCCCATTTGACATGTTAATCAATAGAAATATTAATAAAAATTTACTTTTATCGAGATATTTAATTTTTTGGAGCAAGAGAGATTTTCTCAAGACAAGAAAATTTACTTCCATCAAGAACTAAATTTTTTGGAGCAAAAAGCTAAATTTTCTCAAAACAAGATTTTTTCGGCTTAAATAAATTTTCTTGGATCAAGATACGTATTTCTTAAAGCAAGAGAATTGATTGTGTTGGAATAAGCGAAATTTTTTGTAAAAAAAAACATTTTTTTTCGCTCAATAAGAAAACAATTAGGAAGAAAAATATTTTTCTGCCCTCCAGGCGGAAAGTGGCAACTTTCGGCCCGCTGCGCTAAACGAAATTGCCGCTTTCCGCCTCTGTCGGACAGGAAAATAGTATACAAACCTATGGCAGGAAAATAATAAATATCTCAGATCACATATATGTCGACCTCGGCTTCGCCTCGGGCAACATATATGTGTTCTGAGACATTTCTCATTTACTTGCGACAGGTGTAATATACTATTCTTAACTCACGTGAACTTTTTTTTCTGTGTACTGTTTCTTCGCAAAATAACTAATGAATGCGATAACTTGTAAAATTTTTGTAAATTGCATCTGAAAGCTTATTAAATAAACTTTAATTTGCATACCTCACCATCAGTCTAGGCCAAAAATGACTTACACTCTTTGTCTATTTAATGGAATTATACTCTTGCATTCATTTTGGAAATTATTATTTTAGTAGTTGTTGGATTCACTATAAAATCTACTTCTATTTCGGCTGCCAAATGGTCTTTTTTTTTTTATTTCAACTAATTAGTAGACCAATGTTAGATTACTGCATATCTTCATCTTTGAACAAAAAATTATTGAATGAAAGATATATTATTTTTTTTGGAAAAACAGAAGTGATTTGTTAAAGTAAAATTTTTCTGAAGAATTTTCTATTTATCTAAAAATTTTAATTTTTTTAGTTAATTTTTTAATTCAAAAAAATTGAATATCTTGCAGATTAAAAATTTGAAAAAAAAAGTTTTCTTAATTAATAAATTCGTAATTTTTCTATAAGCAAAAAATTTCAAATTGATGTATTAACTCATTCGAAAAAAAAAAAAAAAAAAAAAAAACATCATAACGACAAATGGCAGTCAACAAAATATTTGAAAGAGACAGCTTAATAACGAAAGGTATATAGAAACTAATCATTGATCGTTAAATTTGATCATTTAAAAATAAAGTTGGTGTCTGTATACTTCCATATATATACATAAGTAAAATATATGATCTCGTGGTCAATCTACAGGTCACACTATAAAACATTGAGAAATCCTAGAGATGTCATTAAACCGTTACAGCAATGTAGATGTCCCGTGGACTCTAGACGATCATGAGATCATGAAGATCTCGATAAATCGATCGATCCCTCGATCAGTGGACCTCCACCTGCGCCAATCTCTTTTTATATTCGAATCATTTATTGTTTCTCACGCCACATTGTCCCGGTTTATTTTAAAACGATCAGCAAACTCTGGCAAGTCATTTAAAAATAAATAAATAGTATCCATTTTTATTTCATTCGAAAGCTGATGATAGATGACTAATTATTAATTGAGAATGACGATACTAAATACTTGAGACTATTGTTACGCAATAATAGTGATTAATTATGAAATGAGAATTCACAAGAATTTTACTTCAAGTGGATAACCCTGGGTCAAAATATTTTTATAATGATTTCTTGAAATAATAAAAATCTTGGAAAAAAAAATTTATTAAGGTGATTAAGTTACAGCACTTGTTTTTAATAAGCAGGTAGTCCATATTACAGTTTACCCTTTTATATTTTCTACCTACTTTTAAAAACATAAAACCGAAACTGAGAAGCCTTTAAAAGGCAAAAAAGTATGTAAAAAAAAAAACGCGGAACTTCTCAAGTGTCGGAGATAAGAGTGTGTCCATATCAAGACGTGTTTTCAAGTAAAGCCAAGCGGCACTTTGCATCACTTGTTGCACAGAAGTGGAACGAGAACTTGAGATGCGAAGATGGGCATAAGAAAAAATAAAATTAAATAAATTAAGCAAAACAGAGCTGCCGACAATGTATACACTGACCATTGAGCTGTTGACTCCATATTTGCTTATTTAAACGTTTCGTCTTTTTTATTTTATAGTCTGTGATTCGTTAATTTGTTAAAATAGATATGAAAATTTTCAATTATTTTCTAAGTGAAAAAAAAATTAACTTGAATCGAGAAAATCATTTTGATTTATTTAGGAAAATTCTTTAACTAAGAAATTTTTATGGATTTAAGGATGTAGTCTAGTTGGTCACTTTCGAAAATTCGATTTTATTTTTACATTTTTTGAATATGTATCTAAGAATTACCATGGATGTGTTAACTGTTTCGAGCGAAGGCTCGCAAATTAAATTTTGGTAAGATTTTATATGATTTTTAACTTCCCGCTACGAAAATCGAAGATTTTCAAAAATCGGGAAGATTGTTTTCATCCCGTTTTGCAAAAACCGAGTTTTCATCAGATCTCGACGTTTGAAGGTCACAGGAAGCTTCCCTGACTATCCCCGCGAGGTTGTCACGGCGTCTGTATGTGTGTGTGTGTGTGTGTGTGTGTGTGTTTTTTTTTTTTTTTTTTATCTTAGGGGGGGGAATCCTTTTTACGGATTCCAGGCATAGCTGTTCGGCCTGGATATGTGGCGACTCGACGCAGCGTCATACTAAAACTCGACGCTAACGCCCCTACCCACTAAACCCTAAACCCCTTTTCTTCTTTCCTCTAATCCCTCATGGAAACCGCCGTCAGGCATTACTTCGTGAGGGGAGGATCTAGCTACTGCTATTCCTTCTGGTGGCTAAGGTGTTATTTTTCCTTCCTTCTAGTTTCTGTTATTTGCCCTTTTTCTTTCAATGGAACGCAGCTCTGTAAGCACTTCGGTGGTAAACGTGCTTGTGGCGTTCCAGGCAGCTTCGGATGACAGCATTTCTTCTACTATTGACTCTGGTGTGATTTTCTTGTTCAGGATCTTCTCTAACTCATCACGCTGTGGGTTAAAACGAGGGCACTCAAAGAAAACGTGCTCCGCGTTTTCAGCAACTTTTGGGTGTGTGTGTGTGTGTGTGTGTGTGTGTGTGTGTGTGTGTGTGTGTGTGTGTGTGTGTGTGTGTGTGTGTGTGTGTGTGTGAAAGTATGTGAACCGCTTATAACTTTTGAACGGCTTGACCGATTTCATCGCGGTTGGTGCCATTCGAAAGGGCTTGACCAAACTTAGATTTTGAAAACTATTTGGACCAATTCAGATCAATAGATTTTGAGAAATCTTAAAAACTGAAAAAAATTTTTTCAAATGTGGTTTTTGGAATAACTTTAACGGCTTGATGGTTTAATTCCAAAACTAATCAACTCTTAACCTCAAAACCACGTCGATCACCACCAGTCCGGTCAAAATCGGTTGATTCGTTCGAGAGATATCGTGAACGAAAGAAAACCGAAAAGTGTTTTTCGAATAACTCCGAAATTTCTAGTGCGATCAATTCAAAATTTAAGATTCTTTGTGAGGCTTAAAAAACTGCGTCGAATGCTGCCAACCGAGTGGAAATCGGTTTATTCATTCAAAAGTTATCGCGGTTTAAAAATTCAAAAAATAGTGTCATCAGTCCCTTATCAGACTTTTGAGCTCAAAAGCATAGAAAACAATCTCTTTAAGCTTGAGAGCTCAAAATAACCCATAATTGTATTGTTGGAGCTCTGAAGAGCTCAAAACGCCATTGGCGCAATTTTAAGCGCCTAAGCATGGAATTAGCGGGAAGTTGCAGGGATGGCCTTCAGGGTCAACCGTTTTCCTAATTTTTATTTATAGAAACTTAAAACGCATTTTTCTCAAAACTATGTTTTCACGGATGGCCAACACGATTTCTCCGAACCCGTAGGCTGGTCCTTCTGAAATTTTAACCACAAATTTTATTTATTTATTCAATTTTTATGCCAAGGCAAATAGCCGAATAGCAAAAGTATACATAAGTTTTATAATAAAGTACACGTGCATCAATATTGAATATAAAAACAGACAGGATCAAGTCTAAGAAACTTTATAATTAGAAATGGTTTTAATAATATAGATATAAACTCTGTGATATATTAATGATGAGAAAGAGAACAATGTCTAATAATTGAGGAAATAAAAATAATCGGGTCTAAAAGGTAAATTTAAATGTTTAAATGGTTAAATATTAAGTACAAGTTATAACAATTTAGTAACACAAATTTTAAGGAACCTGATTGATATTTATAGTACCCTATCTCGTTCCAGTTTCACAAAAATTCAAGAGCATTACTTTTGAAAGAGTCTAGGCTGAGTGATTCTGTAACTTCATTTAGTAGTTTTCTCCAGAGTCGAATTGTGGAGATTACAAATGAAAGTTCGAAAATTGTAGTCGAGAAGTTTGGCATTTTAAATAAAATGTTATTGTATTTCGCTGCAATTTTGTCAGATCTTCTGATCTCTGATGATTCCTCTACAAAAAGACTTCGGAGAAACTTAGGTTCACCCAAATTTAGAAGCTTAAACATAAAAGCAAGCTAAAGCGTAAAGTCTTTTGGATTTAATTGTGAGCCAGTTTAATTGGTGCCTGTAAGGAGTGATACAGTAATGCTCAAAAGTATTTTGACAAATATAGGGTAGAGGTACCGTTTTTGGCCACCTTAGCACCATTTTTGGCCAGTTAACATTTGAATTAATTTATAAAAAATTATAATCTTATAACCATATTTTTATTGAATTTTAAAAAATTTATGTTCAAACAAATTGAGTTTGTAATGGTTTATTAAAATAAATTCATTTCTATCGTTTATTTGAACAATAAATGGCCATAAACGGTACAGTGGCCACAAACGGTACTTCTACTCTATTTAATGGTTTAATTAAAAATAAATATGAAACACATTAATCATTTATTTAATTTTTTAACAGCTTTTGAATAATCTACAGAATAGTGTCAAAGTGGTCCTTGTTTGTAACAAAAGAAAGTTTAATTTTTAAAATATTAGGAAAATGGTTGTTCAAAAGTATTTTGACATTGTTGAAAAAAACTAACGCATGATGTTGTCAAAATACTTTTGAGCGTTACTGTATATTGGTCACGTCTAGGATTGAATATAAATCTGATTTCATACATAAACACTCACAAAATAGATTACCATAATGTTAAAATATTCATTTTTATTATTTTACTTTACAGATAATTGCGAAAAAAATTAATTCAAACAATTTTTTTGATTTTTGTTACTTAAAATTAACATTAATTGTTGAAAATTAATATCAATAGTCTATTTTGTAGCTATTGTTTTATCGAATCTAAAACACTTCAGTTTTTCCGTTTCACATAAGCCGTTGCCGAGATATCGTTTAGGAGCCGACCTGCCTCCAAATTATCATATTTTGTTCGTGTACGAACTTTTTGTAAAAAAACTGAAAAAAAAATTATTTTTACAATTTAAGACCTCATTTATCATCCCTAACAACTTTAATTAACATATCTTTCATAGTAAGCTCACAAGAGATTCCAAAAAATCTTTAATTATTTTAACCGACGAACTAGACTACACCTTCAAGTAAATTTTTCTTGATTCAAGCCAATAAAACTCTTGAAAATGATTTTCTTGGTTCAAGAACTTTTTTTTTTTCAGTATGGATCATAAAGTTATAATTAATTGATTCAAGAGCCGACTATTTCGGAGAAGAAAGAAGAAATGCGGAATTCGAATACATTAAACGGAAAAAATATCAACAGCGATTGCGTGCATCTTAACTCGAGTTTCGTGATCCTCATCGACATATCGAACTGTAAACCCGAGGCCTCTCGACCCGCACGTGTGGTCCGCAAGACAATTCAAAAACCTCCCCGGGCAAATCAAGGTGGAGACGTCGTCTCTGATACTTATTGTTTGTTCAACATCATGAGTATAAACAACCACAATAAAAGTAATGAGATCGTTATACCAATTAAGCCCAACATTTTTATGGTGTGTTGGATGAAACACCTCTAACCAACCTTTTTTTGCAGTTATTTACACTCTTAGAAAAATGGTATAATCTAATTTTATATATAGTAAAAACCGGAAGATAATTCGGAGTAAATTTTCGGTTCCATTACTCAGAGCACCGGAGTGAAAAAATAAAAAAGTTTGGAAAATTCAAAAGTGCACTTCATAATCTCATTTTCAATAATAAAATTGATTAAAATAAAATAACAAATACTTTTAAATCTTTTGCGCCATTTTCCACCCGGAAAAAAAGGTACTGCGCATCTGTTCGAGAACTGAAACAATCATTAATATTATTAAATTTATGTTAAAAAATTTGAACCTTTCAATTTAGAAAGAAAAAATTAATGACAAACCTGCTTGATTTGCCTCTGCAGATGCAGAATCCCGCGGCTGAGTGGTAAACTTTAAGTTTATGAAGATTGAACATCAGTATTTGTTGAATCAACCCAGGAAAACTGAAAAATAAAAATAAGCAATAATTATTCAAAGTTACATTAAAATTTATTATATAAATAAAAACTACTATATGCCTAGAAATATATCGATGGAGAATTTGCATGCTTTACCTTGGACACTATTACCCATAAACAATTGTTGCACGTAATACTTTGTCAAAAAATGATAATACCAGCAGGTACAGATAGTCAATAGTCGATTACTATCTACTAGAAAAAAGTAAATCGCACTCAGTTAATCAATTTTACTTTTGGCACGTAGTTAAAAGTACGAACCCTGAATAAAAAGTATTGAGACAAATAAAAAGTATTGAAAAGTATTGGATCGACTAGAAAACCAATATTTTCAATACTTTTCGTTGTCTCAATACTTTTTAACTTCCCGCTAAGAAAATCGAAGATTTTCAAAAATCGGGAAGTTATTGATTGATTTTACCCCGTTTTGCAAAAATCGAGTTTTCATCAGATCTCGACATTTGAAGGTCACAGGAAGCTTCCCTGACTATCCCCGCGAGGGTGCCACTATGTCTGTGTGTGTGTGTTAGTGTGTAAGCATGTAAACCTTCTATAACTTTTGAAACGGTTTGACCGATTTGATCGCGGTTGGTGTGATTCGAAAGGGATTGGCCAAACTTAGATTTTGAATATAATTTGGACAGATTCGGACCGATAGATTTCGAGAAGTCTGGAAAAAACTGTGAAAAAAAATTTTTTTTAAAATGGTTTTTTTGGAATAACTTTTAAACGGCTTTATCGATCAACTCCAAAAATTAATCAGCTCTTAATCTTAAAAACCACATCGATCGCCGCTAATGTAATCAAAATCGGGTGATTCATTCGAGAGATATCGTGAAGGAAAGAAAACCGAAAAAGGGTTTTTCGGAATTACTCCGAAATTTCTAGTTTGATCAATTCAAACTTAAAAATTCTTCATGAGGCTTAAAAACTGCGTTGAATGCCGCCGACCGCGTGAAAATCGGTTCATTCATTTAAAAGTTATGGCGGTTTGAAAATTCAAAAAATAGTATTTTATTAAACTTCTACCGGAGTTTTGAGCTCGGAGAGCTCAAAATGACACATAGATTATATTTTTTGAGCTCAAAGTGTAAAATATAAATTATATTTTTGAGTGAAGTTTTGAGCATTTAAGGGGGAAATACGTGTAGAAGGTCGTTTTCATGCTGATTTTCATTAATTTTTAAGGTATAAGAAATTAATATTATTTATTGAAACTATCAGGTCATTTTATACATCTATTTATGAGTATTTTTCGTATTAAACAACAATATAAGTTAACAAATAGCGGAGATATCAGCTGATACACATCGTAGGTTGTCATCCGATTTAGCAATCTGTGTGCAGTTTGGAAGCCACAATTTTTATTTGAAATCAATGGCACAGAAAAATTACTTCATTTATGTGTGTATCTTCCATATGAACCTCAATTCCACAAAGTAAAATTTCCATTTTTACAGGGCTGTGAAATTAAGTCGTGATTTTACCACTTTTTCATACATTGTCTATTAAAAAAAATAGTTTAAATAAAATATCGCTTTCGATTGAGGTTCATATTCAAGGTAATTGTATAAAGAAAATTATAAGCCATATCGCAAGATGATTGGTTTTAAAACTCTTTGAGCTAGACTGCACACAGTTTTGAAAAAACTCGTTTCGAGAAAACGCGTTTGAAAAAGTGACAGAAAAGTTAATGTAAAATAGTATTAAAGTAATTAATAAATCGCTTATAACTTTTGAACGAATGGAAATTTTGACTTTAAATTTTCAATCTATATTTTTGAATAGTTTTACAAGCGATTTATAAAAAAAAATTGAATCGTTTTAAGCCTGTACACGTATTTCCCCTTAAGTATGGAATTAGCGGGAAGTTGCAGGGATGGCCTTCAGGGTCAACCGTTTTCCCTAATTTTTAATCAGGGAATCTGAAATTCGTTTTCAAAAAATTTTTCAACTACGTGCCATTTTGTAAAAATATTTTTTTTTTTCATTCTAGTTCCGACGACAACTATACTTATACTAATTGAAAATCCGAACAAAAACAGTTTCACTGTAAAAATCGCGCCAAATCCACGTTCATAAGACTATTAAGAAAAAAATTTGTTTTTTCTTTACAAAAATATATAAAATAAAAATTAAAAATCCAAGTAACCGATATGATTACTTATGATTTTCGGAAATTAAAAATTTTTGTTATAAATTTAAAAATTAAGAAAAAATTTTGGAACGTATTTAGTGTGCGTGGTTGCAAAATATTTTACTTTTAATGAAATTCGTAAAATCTATTTACTAGACTTTAAAAAATTGAAATACACAATGACGCACACCAAGAAATTTTGAATTTGCATCTTTTGAAAAAAATTTTTTTATTTTTTTTCCTTTGGCAGAACTTCATTATATGATAAAAGAAAACTCCTAGTCCACTGACTTTACTCTTACCCGTTGTAGAAACTAACTTGCTAGTGGAATTTTATTGTTCTATTTTATGTAAAAAAAATTCGTAGATTACGAAAATAATAATAAAAAAGCTCAACTTCCCCACGTTTTTTAATTAAAGAATAAAATTACACTATTGTCGCTGAGACACCGGGTATTTTCATCAAATAACTTATATATGTTACTGTAAAGCCCTATTAATATTGATATTGTATTAAAGGGCGAAAAATTATGAATTAAAAACCACAAAAATAAACCCTTTGCAGTTTGTTGTGTTCGCGAAAAAAATTAATGAAAAAAAAAAAAACTAATTGTTTATGTTTAATCACCCGGTCGGTAACATATTCTGACCAAAATTTGTTCAAATCGAAAGGGGTCGATTCCAACTAACAGGAGCTTAATATATTTATCTTGATTTTATCTAAACTGGTTAATATTTGAAGCCTTTACCCGATTGTAACTTTTTTTTTACTTAATGTAAGTTCAAAAAAGAGAGCACTTTAAAAGTGTAACAATTATTTAAAGCAGAGGTTAAACTTTCGGGTGAATTGGAAAAGAATTGGCCTGTTATGTCCAAGAGTGGAATCAGAATCTTTGTGGTGTGAGTTCAGTAGGCGGTATCGTAAATCATGTAACCTAATTCAATAAAGCAAATGGGGCGCCTCCTTTACTACGACAGCAGCAACAAGTTCGAGAAATCCCAAATGTGCAAATGTATGAGTACAACCCAATACCTCGTACATTTCATAAACGTCCACGTCCTTTGGCTTCTTTTCGTGCCATTTCATTTGTATATTTATTTCTTTATCTTCTCTGAGAATAATACATACCCCATTCGCATATCTTTTTTACTGTTTCTGTTGTGTACCGTCTGAACAAAAAAAAATTATATTTTACGAGTGCTGAAGTAAGAACGTTGTTCCAAATGACAGCGGGAGCCTCGCACCTTTCCGTTACATTTAAATTATCGTAACGTTGAGTATAGGGTTACGTGTTTTATGAATGGAAACAAGTATTGAGCTGCAGATGATTAATTGATCATCAATTACTTTAAAGTATTTTATTTTTCCCAATGCTGTGAAGACATTTTCAAATTGAGAATTTGTATTTTAGTAATTGGAATTAATTACAACGAATAAAAATTTATGTTAAGAATCCTGTAGAAGCTGTTTGTATTCTAACAATTAAAGAAATCATAAATTTATCATATTACGCATGCATAAAGGACGCTATCTTTAATTATACACCATTACTGCTTTGAAGAACTAAAAATGCGTATAAAAATTGTTTTTCTTCGAGCAATTTAGGAATGTTCGAAATGTAAAAATTTATCGGAAAATAATTTTTTTTTCGAAAACGCCCTTTTGGCTTTAAAAAAAAATTAGGAAAACGGTTGACCCTAAAGGCCATCCCTGCAACTTCCCGCTGATTCCGTTAATACATGGCCGTTTTTTTTGAGCTTTTCAAGCTCAAAAACACAATCTGTGTGGTTTTGAGCTCTCCGAGCTCAAAACGATACCTTTTCTATGCTTTTGAGCTCTTGAGCTCAAAAGTCTGATAGAAGTTTCATAGAACACTATTTTTTGAATTTTCAAACCGCAATAACTTTTGAATTAATGAACCGATTTTTACACGGTTGGCGGCATTCTACGCAGTTTTTTAAGCCTCATAAAGAATTTCTAAGTTTCAATTGGTCAAACTAGAAATTTCGGAGTAACTCCGAAAAAACACTTTTTTCGGTTTTCTTTCGTTCACGATATCTCTCGAACGAATCAACCGATTTTGACCGGATTGGCGGCGATCGACGTGGTTTTTTGAGGTTGAGAGCTGATTGGTTTTTGGAATCGATCGGTAGAGCCGTTTAAAAGTTATTCTTGATCAAAATCAAGAATTTTAATTATTTTTTTATTTTTAATGTTCATAGCAAAAATTAAAAAATCTTCAACATCAAATAGTCGAAAAATGAAAATTTTTTTGATCGACGACTTTTTGGTGTTAAAAATTATTTTTCTTTAAGTTCAAAGGGCGTGACTCAAAAATCGATTTATTTTTCATTTATCTGATAAATTTCACATTTCTAACATTCCTAATTGGAGAAAATAAAAAAATTTTTACACGTCTTTTTATCTATTAGTGACACGTTTTTTTCTACTTAAATCGTAAAAATATGAATGAAATTGCAAACACTGCAAGAATTATTATTATTACTATCAGTTTGCTTAAAACAAGACCTCTTTATACAATAAACGCTTGAAAAAACGAATTTTTCAACTTATTTCCAGTAAAATTCTGTTTCTTGATTGAAGCTAAAACAAACATTAATTCCAATTTTTTTTATTAAATTTGAATTGTAGAAGCTACTTCAAATAATTCGAACTAAAAATTAAGTGCTTAATTAAAGTAATAAATAACCAAAATCAGAAATTTTATAGATTGGTTTAATGAAAATCATCATAAATATTAATTTAAACAAATTACCTAATCACTTGAAAAAAAGTGTTCCAATTTCTAAAAACCAATTGCAAAATCCACAAATTCTTGCTTAGACTTTAAACATCGATGCCTCTTGAACAATAGTTTCCCAAATTCAAAAGTCATGAGTTAATTAATCACTAACGCCGATAAATCATGTCAATACATAGCAGGTTAGTGTATTAAGTATATCAAGTAGACGATTGCTGCGTTGTATGCTGATGCTTATTATTTAGACTAAAGTAGACAAAAGAAAGCAAAAAAAAAAAAAACAAATATCAGCATGTACTTCCAACTTGATAGCACAATCCAGTCAGCAGCAATCTTTCCTTTTTTAATCCTTTCTGGAGAGTAAGGTTCCGTATCTTGACTGGTCAGGCAGTAGGAGTACCAGCAATGTATACCAGCAGGAGATGCAGCCAGCCAGGTAGTCTGCATCAGGTATGTACAGTACTTGTGGAGACTGGTTGTATTTACGAACAGGGTCGTAGCCAGAAGTTGATCCACGGTTATGGGTATACCGCGCTCTTGTTCTTCCGATTCTCCACCGATAACGCACACAAACGTTCTCCAACGCTCCTTATGACTCTGACTATAATATCTTTTATCCAACTGCGAAACTCTCTTCGTTTGTTTATTTTTTTTCTTTTTGACCATGCACATACAAGACAAAAATACACTTTTGCCGGAATTGTTTTTCGATGTTTTTGCCCACCACTCGCCATGATTGCGGCGTGTTGTGTTGGGATGACCTAGAGACCATGAAATTCTTGAGCCGTCTTTTTTTTTTATTGTCAGAAAGCGATCTGAGGGTCATGGCAAGTAAAATGAAAAATATTTCAGTAGTTTCTGGTTGCTGGTTAATGTATCTACATTAAGATGATGCTGTCCTACTGAAAGTTTTATATTTTTCTGTTCCAAGATAAAGTTTTATGGAGATTAAGATGATGATGAGTTTGTGGCATAAAAACAGTCTCTTAAAACTGAAACTAAGTTTCTCGAAGACTTTTTGAGGATGGTCCATAATTAAGAGATATCTTAAGTGTCTTGCAAAAACATTGGGACAGAGACCAATTGATGTTAACGAACTGTTTAAATGCTGTATTATCTCTTAATTAGTCCAGTTTGTTGTTTGTTACATTTCCTTTTGAGATATCGTTAATATGGACGCGTGTTTCATACTCGCAGTTATTTCTCGTTTTATAGAGATTCTTCTTTATCATTATTGCTGCTTAATGACAATTTATACAAGCTTGGAGGATTTCTTGTAAGTGATTGCTTAACGGGTTCAATTTCAGAGCGGATTTAAATCTTATAGACGAAAGTAAAATTATAGATTTATAAATGTTACGAAAAAAGAAATTTTTATGATTTCTGATTCCGTTGGTTTAGTTGAGTTAAAAAATACATTTTGTTCAAAAGTCTGTATATGTATATCAGCTACATTTTTTGAAGAATTTGACAATACTTAAAATAGTCATGTTTTAAGTTAGAATCGACTCAGTCTAAAGGTTTTAGTTATCTACAAGTTCCAGAGTAACACTGTCTATTGACGTTTTAGCGCTTTTTCAAATAATTGACGGATATTATCTACTAGTTCAAAAGCAACCACATTGAAATCAATTGATATAATTACAATATTTACCATAATATGAATTACAACAATCACTATCTTACATTGCACAGTTGCCTTTGTCATATAAATTGTCACAAAATTAACAAAATTGATATCGTTATGATAAAATGCTAAAGATCGTTAAAATCACTATAAAACTGTCGCAATTTAAAAAAGTTTGGAAAATCCAAAAGTGCACGCCTCATAATCTCATTTTTCACAATAAAATTGATTAAAATAAAATATAAAAAGCAAAATAATTAAAAAACAGAAAACTCTGCTATAGTTGAGTGGCGCCATAACTCTAAGGTGAGGAAAAAAAATACTATAATAAAATGTACAGATAGATATACAAAAAAATCCACTGTCATATGTTAGTTTTTTATAAATAATAATGTTTCAACAGTGAATTGAACATTCAAATTAATTGATAAAGTCCGTGTGTGTTACTTTAGATAATAAAAAAAAAATTATCCGGTACGATCATTTTTTCGACCAATTTCCCTGTCACATACACCCATCCATACACGGACGTCTAGAAAAGATTATGTTTAACGTTATTATTTACTATGTTAAACAAAAAAATTGTTATTCAAATATATTTTAAGTGTCTGACAAATTATTTGACTTGATATAAGTGTACTCAAATTAACCTATAAGTGTGATATAAATAACAAAAAATCAATTTCAGTTTCGAGAAAACTGCTTTTTTTGAAGTGTCGAGAGTAGAGCACAACCTCAACGCTTCGCTTATGAAGCGTGCAAAATTAGGAAAACGGTTGATCCTAAAGGCCATTCCTGCAACTTTCCGCTAATTCCATACCTAAATGCTTAAAATTGCACTTATGACGTTTTTGAGCTCGAAGAGCTCAAAAATACAATTCATGTGTTGTATTGAGCTGTCCAAGCTCAAAGAGTTAACTTCGAAAAAATTCGAAAAAATCATTTTTTTCGATCTTTTCTGTCAACGATAACTCACGAACGAATCAACCGATTTGGGCCGTCCCAGCAGCAATCGACGTCAATTTTGACAAGGCTATTTTGATAAGTGAGTAAAAGCAAAAGACTAAATTTTTAAAAAACGAATTAGATTTTATTAAAAATCCTCTTATGCTATAATTCAGTAATTTCGAAAACAGTTTATAAGCATAGATCGACAAAAATCGTTCCATGAGAGGTCATGAATTTTTATTTTGATCTATATTTATCTATAGTCCCATTCATTATTTGGCTCTTCAGCTGTCTTTAGAGACGACTTTAATGTCTCTTCGTTGTCAACGTAGTAAACGTACATTGGAGAAAGATGTTTGAAGGCCAAGAATCCAGTGTAACCCGGCAAACTCTTGTAGAACAATCCAAGTCCACCCAGGGGTGTTACCGCTGAAGGAAGCCCATATTTCGGCCCATATGGAGTCATGTCGAAATATGGCACTATTGCTTCATTATTATACTCATCAGACCATTTGGAGAGAGTCAAATTGATGTAATTTTCTCCTGCTTTACTCATTTCGTGAGTTTGACCCATGATTCTCGGCGGTCTTTCAATAAAACTGAGGTCTATGCCTTTCCTGCCGAATAAAATCAAAAATATCAAGAAATATATTACAAGAATGCAGTAATTTGATATAATAATTAACCCACAGTACTCTTACCTTGGTTTTCCAGACTTCGGAGCCGAGTATAAATCATCAGCACCAAATGTGTTTCCATGGTTGTAATTATTGATGTTATTTCCTTTGACCACCAACGAAATAAAATGATCATCAACAACTTTGAACCCAGCTCCTGTGACTAATACTCCGTTAGGAACCACAACATCGTCGAGATTGAAGGATTTCAACTTTGAACTCAACACAACATATTCTCGAGGTTTGATCTCTGAGAAGCGTTCATTGTCTTCAGTCCATCTTAAAGTATATGGATCAATTGTACCGTTCTGGAGTACACCACATCGAAGCTTGATGTGGATTTTATGGTCTTGTTCATGGAATCGAGCATCCGTCACAACTCTGAAAATAATGAACTATAAGCTTCTGATAATGCTGGAGAAAAATGATTAGATCTGATACATCCGTCAGATAAAAGTTAAAACTCTTTTAAAAATTTTTTATATTACTCATTTTTGCTGATGTCACATGATTGTACTCTTAAACTCAGCTTACGGATACTCAATTCAGTATCCGAATTGTGATCGTGTTCGCAAATCCCAGGGAAGAAATTCGTTGTTCCGAGCCTACATCTTCTTGATTCCCAAACTCGAGCCCAAGGGCTCTCCAATTCTTTGTACTCTACAGAGTAAGGGTTGGCAAGAGTAGGACTAAATGGCTGAAAATTTTGATATCTTTAACGCAATGAACCTTGAATGGTTGAGAGTGATGAACAATACTGTTTTATGTTATATATTCAAGTTTTCACTCGATTTAAACCACTAACTGACCAGCGATATCAAGTAAGAACTAGAGATCGCGCCCCCTACAATTAACTCGTAAACATTGGTATACAAATTAATATTTATTTATTTATTGCATGCCTTAATTAAGCGCGAATGTACTTATAGCTCTACTGGGGCCTAAAAATTAAGTTTTCTATCTTGTCAAGAGAGATTGTATTTTTAATTCATAATCCTCATACGAATGTTTAAAAAAAATACACTGGTGGCAAGAAGAATCATTACTAAACTAATTAATAACCCTGCTTAGTAAATTAATGATCAATTTTAGTCAAAAATCCGTTTCTTTTAAACTTTAGCAAGAATAACTGTCAAAATATGGTGGTGTGGGCAAGAAAACTGAAAATATATACAATTTTAAGACTCTTTTTTTTTTTAGCCCTGTCATTAAACTTTAATGAAGAACCTTATGCAACATCAAAGCTTGACATTACTTCATTTGGTTGTAATTAAAACAATTTGAATGGCATTCATACCGAATTTTTCCATTTTGGTCGGTTATATGTTTTATTATTTCAGTAAAACAGAGTTCTCACAGTGATTCTGCAACCGAGATAACGTATGTATGCGTATCGACTTGTAAGTAGTTGATATAACGAGACACGTAAGGACGTATTATTCGCGTCACAAATAATGCGCGGGAAATTAAAAAAATTTTAATAAAATACGTATGACATGAGCGCTTAAAGCATGCACATTTGGTTTTCCCTAACTTTTGATTTTTTATCAATTGTTAATTAACGTTAGATTTAAGGAAGTATGAGCGCTAGGCGGGGTGGGGATATAATAGGTATCGACTCTATCACGGTAAGGGGAGAGCAGTAGCTATATGATTTTTCTCAATATACATTTAACATTGGCTAATGGCGGTATTTATTTTTCTTTTAATTAATACACTTTAATTAGTCGGGCAAGTGTCAATTTTTTTGAATTAAATTTATCACTAATACAATGTAAAAAATTTTTTGGACTCGGTGTGGTGTAAATGATTCGGTGTTAAAATTTTTAACACGGACGGTGTGAAAATCACACTAAGTATAATGCTAAATTTGAACGGTTTGAATCCTAAATTTCACACCACCAAGCGTGTAAATGTATTTCCTGAAAATTTCTCATTAAATAATTTTATTGTTTAGTTTCAGACTTGTACGATATTAGATTATAAATATAAACATGTAGAAATAAATAATTAAAAGTATGTTTTTTTTTTTTTATATTATGCTATTTTACGGAGTAAAATCATTCCATCGTAAATCTGAATATAATAAGATATATACTTGATATATAATTGGAAAGTCTGCAACAAGAATGTTAATATTCAAGTTGTTAAAAATTTATCTAATTATACGGTGGATCCTATATTAGAGTCTATTGATAAAAATTCGAATGTTTATAGTGTTAAATATATTTTTATATATATTTTTAAAGATATAAGCTCATCTCAATGTTACACTCATTAAGACTTTTCATTTGAGTACCCACATGCATTTTGATATATTTTTCATATATACATATATATATATATATATATATATATATATATATATATATATATATATATATATATATATAATATATATAAATATATAAAAATTGATGTGGGTACTCAAATGAAAGGTCTTGATGAAGTGCAACATTTATATATAAATATATAAAAAACTTATGTGGGTACTCAAAAGAAAGGTCTTGATGAATGTAACATCGGGATGAGCTTATATCTTTAAAAACGTCAATAGTTAAAAAAGTACAGTGCAATTTAACAAAAGTCATCATTTAAGAAAGCAAAATTTTATTTATTCATAGTTCACAAGTCACGGCAATCACATAGACACTGCAAGGTTGCTAGTAATAGTTATTAAATTTTCAAAGTTATAAATAATAACACGGAATAGTGTAAAACAGTAAATTACACCGTGTTAAATTTACAAAATTTCACACGGAGGAAATTTTACACCGACATTTCACACTTACACGGCGGTGTAAAAGTCCCTGAGTCCAACTTTACACCGAAATTTTTTACAGTGTATATGCACTTTTATCCATAAGTTTTTTAAAAATATTCACCTACAGTTTTACGAGAAAAATACAGAAATGTATCAATGCTTGAAGGTTACCCCATAAGACCAATGTTAAATTGCTCAACTTTGAAGTTAATTATTTATTTAAATAATCGGGCAATCTCTTTCAAATTTTCGGAATTTGTTTAGACATATTTTAACTTCATGTCAAAAACAAATCAAGCCTTTTATCGAAAGTTGTCTTAGTACTCGTACTTCCTTAATTGTTAATTTTTTTAAACAAATTTTTTTATATTTCTGATCAACTGAAAATTTTGATAACTTTAAAATTTTTAATTAAAAATTGACAGTTTTTTCAAAGCCACCATGTTTTATTGGATCTCTCATAAAATTGGCCAGTTACTTGATAAAAATTCGATATTATATTGGCCAGTGTCTGGTTAAAGTCTAGTTGAACTGGCTAGTTACTGGCCAAAAACTCGTTTTTACTTCTACTAGGAGAGGTATGTAAAAAATAAAATAATCAAAAGCTTAATACTTACACCCGTACACACTTGAGTTTCTGTGTCATAATCAACTCCAGGTATAGCTTTATATTCGGCCCAACCATAAGGACAATCGTATTCTTTTGATTTGGCAACAGCTATAGGATCGTTGACATAATCCCCCCAGTTACTTTGGGTATGCTGCACCGAGATGTAATTCTTAACACGGATGAAGGTTTCTCCTAATTAATTCATAAAAAAAAGTTATAAATTATTTTGGTGATTTCAGTGTTTGAGTATGAAGTCAAACTAGTACGAGACAAAAACAGTAGGAAAATAAATATACCTTCTTTCCACTCCCGCGAGTCACAAGCGTACGATGCTCTGTAATTACTGTCTTTGATTGAATTAAAATCCCTTAGAGCATGCTGAGTTACAGATTCTATTGTCTCTTTGAAATTTTGGAAAGCAAGTGTTTGTTGATCATGGTAAAATACTAAAAATCAAAATAATGTTCTTTAGATCTGAGAATAGTAGAGTCATGTGGGTCAAGTGTGCTTACTTAAGCATCGAAATTATCGTTACAATTAAACGATAAGCATAAAAGAATAATGTGTTTCTGATAAGATATTTATTTAGATAATATTTAAATTAAAAAGTATAGTCTAAAACCATATACAGAAAGAAAAATTTTTTGACTGGAGAACAAAATTCTTTGCTCAAGAAAATTTTCAGGTGCCCGAAGGAAGACCGAAATTGTGTTGGCCGAAGTAAAAATTTTTCTTTAAATTCTGTTCTTGGTGGAAGTAATTTTTTCTTAATTCAAATTATCATAAATACTTGATACAATAAATTTTTATATTTGATCAAGATTTTTACATATTTTAGGGAAGCAGCGTCACCTACTTCAGCTAAGAAAAAAATTTTCTCACCCTGAAAAAGTTTTTCTCTTCAATATTTGATACCCATTTTATATTATTTTAGCGTGCAATTATAGATATTGAATGAAAAAAAATGATTCAATATTATCAGATCTTCCCATTTGACATGTTAATCAATAAAAACATTAATGAAGATTAACTTATATCGAGATATTTAATTTTTTGGAGCAACAGAGAAATTTTCTCAAGACAAGAAAATTTACTTCTACACGGTGAGAAATTTCCATTATTTTTTATTCTGCATGGATTTTAGATATTACAATGGTGCATATTACTAGTGAACCTTATTGACTCAGAATAAAATTTTACAATGGCCCATAGTAATTTCCGAAACAAATGAAATCAGACATAGTAAATGGTAGAAATTGAAATGTACCATAGTAAAATGAAATATGCAATAATTTAAATTTCCGAATGTACTATAGCAAAAAAATAAGAAAACGTTTGTAAAAAATAAAAATTTTAGAGTAAAAATGTTTTTAGCAATCAAAAATATCAAAACCAAACAAGATTTTTTGTTTGCAATAATTTTAAAAATATTTTTTAAAATATAGTTTTTTATTTTTTTTTCATTTTTAACAATGAACGTAGGATTTATTTTGGCAGTTAATTTTATTATGAATTATTATAAACACAATATATAACTTTTAAATTATTTTTTATTATTATTAGAAGTATCGGTTGCAGGTTAACCATCAAATGTTTGTTTTCATTTTAATTTTTCACGGTAAATTATTAAATATTTTATTATTTATGGATCTTACAAATTTTCATTAACTATTCATGTGTTGATGGATTTATAAACTAATATTTATTTAAAACTTAATGTTTATTGCAATTTTCATAAAACCGTTAACCACTACTGATAGCGTCTGTAGACTTATGTTGACAAAACAAAGCAGCACGAAAAAATGAAAGAGCGCGCGTCGCGACTGACGCGCATACGTTTACTATGGGACATTTGAAAATTTCATAGTCACAATTTTAAATTTAAACCGAGTACACGTGACTAAATGTGAAACTTTTTTATAAATTTTTATTGTCGACTGAGCAACAGAAATTTTACTATGGAACTATAATGAAAAGTTTTAAGCACACTAACAGTTTTTGTTCTGTCAGTTTACGAAAATTTTTTATATATGTTTATGTAACAGTTGCATGGTCAAATTTACTATGGTCCCTAGTAAATATTGATTGGTACAATATGATATTCTTAAATTTTTATGGTAATATTTTGAATTGAGTCATTAAGGTTCAGTCTTATTATGTATGCATAGTAAATTTCTACAGAAATTTCTCACCGTGTATCAAGAACTAAATTTTTTTGAGCAATAGAGGCTGAATTTTCTCAAAACAACAAGATTTTCTTGACTTGAATAAATTTTCGTAGATCAAGATACGTATTTCTTAAAGCAAGAGAATTAATTTTGTTGGAATAAATGAAATTTCTTGTGTCAAAAAAAAAAATTTTTTTCGTTCAAGAAAATGATTAAGAAGAAAAAAAATTTCTTGGCTCAAGTGAACCTTTTTTCTCTGTAACATTATGAAAAAAACGGATTATTCCGAATGATTAAAACTGTGCACACTTTTTTCGTACTGCAGCTAAATGTGCGCAGTCATGTGGGGTAAATTTGCACAACTGAGAGAAGTTCGTAAATTATTGATGCCCTAATAAAACTGATTTTAATAATATTCACATACCTTTATTGAGACGTAAGATAACTTCAAATTTTGTGCTAAATAAAAAGCTCAAATACATTATTGACACACTGATAGAAAATTTATGTTGACTCAAGAGATATTTTCTTGATATTTTCAATCAAAATAAGATTATCGTTTAGAAAAACTTAAAAAAATTCATCAAAGTATATTTCAAAAACTAAATAGTTTTTAATTGTTATACAAAAAAAAAATTATTTCTTGGAGATAAGTAAATTAATGACTCAAAAAAAGCCATTCTTAACACAAGTCGGTAACATCTTGAATCAATGTTATCTTGAACCGAGAGACAAAAATTCTTGAAAGAATTATATCTATATCTAATTTCAAGAGTTCAAGTTTTGAAGAAAAAAATTTTCTTGAATCAAAATTGTTTTTCTATCAGTGCAGAAAAAAAATTAATTTAATTCAGTTACTAAATGAAAGATACCGAATGGGTTTTTCCTGAATAAGCTAATTTTACATCAATAAACCTTTAATTTTCCTACACATATCACAAACTTTCCTGTCTTTATTCAGAAATACAGAAGTTACGCACACTTATCCGCCGTGCACAGTTACCTCACATAAATCTATAAGAAATTAAAATGATTCAATAAAGACATAACGATGCTTACAAAAATCATCCGATGTCCATTTCCAGTAGTCAGAAGTCATCAAAAGTATAGCGTAACCTCGGGTAAAAACCTTTATCACATGTGCGTAGAAAATATGAAGACGGTCCAAAGGAGAAGTACGCTCACATTGAAATTGGTAGCCATTCTAAAATAATAATCTTGATTATAATTTACTACTTTTGGAGAAAACTGATTAGATTTGATAATATTTTAATAGGTTCTTTCAAATAAAAACAATTAAAAAATCAAAATTTTCTTAAAATTACAGCATACATAAGATCGTACATGATAGATAAATTTCCGAAGAATTCTATCTTATTATTATACCTTAGTGTCGTAGTATTTACTCATTGCTGCAAAAATACTTGAGTCAGATCTTGGCGACTCCTCAACAGTAGACAACATTTCAGACAATGCTGTATCTAACACTCCATTGTCAACGATTTTATTAAATCGATCGTCGACATTGTGCTGCTTGTAACTGCCTATCTTGTGCCAAATTGGGATGAAATTGTCTTTATAATTTTTATTAACAAGATCTACTTTTTTTTTAAATTCTCGCGCAATTTCCCTTGCATCCCTAAATTCAGCAGACTTCGACTCCTTCAACCAATCAACAACTTTTCCTATTCCCCTACTTAGCTTATCAATTTTTCCGTCCACGGTGTCAATTTTAGTGCAGACTGTATAGATATCATTGAGCTTTTTTGTCACATCTTCTTTAAATTTATCATCGCTCTTGTCATTTTGAATCAATTTTATAAAGCTTTCCATGCCAGTCACTAGCGAAATGACTTCGCTCATCACAGTGTACGCTATTTTTACTCCTGCGATCACAGCTCCCGCTGACCTAGGTTCTCTGGACCTGGTAAGTATTGATGTTATGTTAGGTTCAAGGGCTTCGGTCAATGATAAACAGATGCCCAAAGACATCAAAGGAATAATGATTCCAAATTTTAGCTTCATTTTAGCTGATGCCGCTTAACTTTTGAGCTTTAAAATTATAAATTTAAATTAGTATCAATTTTACAGTATAAAACAAATTATTAGAACCAAGCCTAATTTGTACTTACCAAAGAACCTACCAAAGACTCCACAGCAAGGGAAGACTTTTATAAGTGAATTCATTGTTGTAAGTTTAGCTATATATATCTAGAAAAAACTGAAAACGTCCGTGAAAAATATTTGAACAGTTTTTCTTATCAAATAGAAGAATCAGACTAAGGCTTCATAAATAATTTTTGATGATGATTTGTTGATTTATTTTGACTTATTTTAATATATGTAAACTTCAATCGAACATTAAACTTCATAATTGTAATAACTATCAAAATTATTTTATTAATCGATATTATTATGTCATATACATTCAAAACATGATCGTCAATTTCCAATTCGTTACGCAAATAGCATTATTTGTATAACAATAACAAAAATAAATCAGTTTTACTTAAACTACTCTTGACTTGCACTTGTTCAATCAGATTAATCCCACACGGAAAAAAATTAACTGTTGCTGCAATAGGAGGCAGTCATGTTGCAGCAACAGGAAAAAATCCTGTTACAGCAACAGGATTTTCCTGTAGCTGCAACAGGAGGTAGCTATGTTGCAGCAACAGGATTACTACTGTTATTGCGACTTAATAGTAAAATATAGTTGGGTCATTCCATGTCAAATTAACCTATAGTTGGAATTGACCCCTTTTGATTTGGATAAATTTTGATCAGAAATTTTCTTCTATCATATAACGAACTTCTGCCAGACAAAAAAAAATTAAAAAATTTTATTCAAAAGATATGCAAATTCAAAATTTCGCTATTTTTTCAGTTTTGTTTTTGGAATATCTCGAACATTATAATAGATACGGGAATGGCCTTTCGTTTTTTTGAAAAGGGACACTTGGGGCTATTGAAAAAAAAAAAAAAATATTTTGGAAAAAAATTTTGAAAAATGCCAAATTTGTCAAATTTTAAATTTTTGAAAATCGTCAAAAATCTCGATTGACATTAAAATTTTGGCTCAATTTTTTTTTTTTTAGTACCTTGTACTGATCTTAAAAGATCCTGAAATTTTTAGAACTGTGTGTGTTTTTTTTTAAACATGAATTTTTGAATTCCAAAAAAAAATTTTTTCTTGTTTTTTGCAACTTTTTAAATAAGTTAAAGTTATGCAGATACATAGTATTGTAATTTTGAGTATTAAAAAATTAAATGCACCACGTGGAAATATTAAATAATAAAATAATTTTAACTTTGTTTTATTTTTTTGAAGTAATCTTCAAGTCAGGGTTAACGCATGATATAATTGTTATTCGTCATTTTTTTACTTCATTTAAATTTTTTAACGCCATTTATCGTCTTTTTAAGATGGAAATGATTTGAAATTTGAGATTGAGCAACATTAATGTGCAGAAATTTGTAAATAAACAAGTATTCGAAAAAACAAAACAAAATTGATATTCTCATCACATGATTTCTGATTTTTATTGGAAATTTATATCTGTTTGAGTTATTTGACGTTAAAAACTGTTATTGAAGTGAAGAAACGGACAAAATATATCATGCGTTAAAAAAAATAAGAAACTATATCATGTGTTAAGCCTGACTTTAAGATTTCTCCAAAAAAATAAAAAAAAATTGAAATTAATTTATTATTTAATATTTCCACGTGATGCATTTAATTTTTAATGCTTAAAATTACAATACTAAGGTAAAAGCCCCAATTATTGACGCTATAAGAGACAAAGTTATGATTTCATTTTTTTTAAGCAATCAAATATAAATATCGATGAATTTTGTTTGTGGTAATGTCTTCAGTAATGTTTTAACTAATCAATTTCTTTTTTCAAAATGATAATCAGTGATATTTACTAATTAATTTTAAATAATTAAATATATGATCTGGATACACCAATTATTGACGGGTTAAAAAACTGATTGATCTAATTATTGACGTACCGTAACCCCAATTATTGACGCCCCTACTGCACATGCGTCGAATCATTTGGTTATATTGCTATTTATCAAAAACTTGATATAAAGTAATCAATATTATTAAAGTTAATTAATAATAATTTCTATGAATGAATAATTATTATGAAAAATATAACAATTTATTTAAAAACTTATTTAACACTAAAACACGCCGAGTTATTTGACAGTTAAAAGCCTTGAATATAATCGCGTATATAACGTATTTTATACTTAAAAAAAGGCGTCATAGCGCTGTCGACTGGCTGTCAATATGGGATTCACCATAAAAATTATGAACTAGTTATTGACTCCCATTATTTAAATATCGTAAAGCATACAATTAATTTCGATTATTTAATTTTATAAATATTTCATATATTGTTAATTAAAAAAAAAAATAGATCATATAATTACATGAAAAAATTAATTTAAACTTGGCAGTTAAAAAAAATGCTTTTCTAACCAAAGTTGTTAAGAAAATAGACGCTCGTAATCTGATTTGATGAACTGGTGCTAACTTTATTTTTTTTTAATAATTAATATTTAATATTTTGAACTGAATGTGATTTTTTTCAATTTTTTAATTAATTAGAATTTAATAAAAATTTATTTGATCGTTATTCTTATTACAGATAATTTAATATATTTAAAAATAATTTAGGGTGTCAATATTTAGACCCCCGTCAATAATTGGGGCTTTTACCTTATGTACCTGCATAACTTTACCTTATTTAAAAGTTGCAAAAAACAAGCAAAATTTTTTTTTTTGAAATTCAAAAATTCATGTTAAAAAAAAAACACAGTTCCAAAAATTTCAGGGTCTTTTAAGATCCGTACAAGGTACTATAAAAAAAAAAATTGAGCCAAATTTTTAATGTCAATTGAGATTTTTGACGATTTTCAAAAATTTAAAATGACAAATTTGGCATTTTTTGGACTTTATTCTGTTGCTGCAACATGGCTGCCTCCTGTTGCAGCTACAGGAAAATCCTGTTGCTGTAACAGGATGTTTTCCTGCTGCAGCAACAGTTAATTTTTTTCCGTGCACAGTAAAAATTTTTCGTCATTGTGTCAAAAAATTTTATGTTAAATATTTAACACTTCTATGTGAGCGAGATCACGTCAAGAGGACCCCCCATTTTCTACTTGATCCTGAAAATTAAGTTTATATATTTTTTTCGCAACTGGTCACTATGAAAAATTAATTCCCCAAACGATTTTTCAAAATTTTTATTCTAACAACTTTTTTTACAATGAAAATTTTGAGTACTTTTAATTAAAAAATAGATTACAAATTAACCGTTAAATATGAATTGATGAAATTTTCATTAATAGCTTGAAATCATTTGCTTATGATCCTATTGTTAATTAACCCTTAAGTTAACAAATGAAAGATTCATTGATTTCTCGGTAAGAAAAATTTTTTTTTAATGGTTATATGCGTTATTTATTAAAGTTTAAAATCCTAAAATAAAATAAAAATAGATTATACGGTTTTGTAGAATTTATATTTGATTATTTATTATTTTTGTCTGTTTCATAAAAAATTGTTTTATTGTATTATTCATGATATTGTCTAAAAATAAAATTTGTTTAATAATATTTTTATTGTTATCTTTAATTATGACTGACCGAAGTTGCAATCTTCGGCACAAATAAATCTTATTTAGATCAAATATTTCTTTTTTTCTGTGCACGATTGTCAGTTTCTTTACTGAAGGGAAAAATTTGTTTGTTAAAATAAAAAAAAAAAAAAAAATAAATAAAAAAAAAGTCTTATCTATTATAAAATTTTGAGTTTTGTTACGAAAAAAAAAAAAAGTATTTATGTAAAGTACAAGGCGATATTTACTCATATGTCTACTATTATTAAAATAAACATGTACATGGTTTGACACTCTATATTATCATTAGGGTCTATGAATAAAAAATAAATAAACAAATAAATAAACGTGTAGTAAGTTGAATTAAACCTGTTGTAGTTTTCACTACACTTTATTTTCCGTGTAGGTAAATATTTCAGTAAATGTATTTTTTATGCAGGGAAAAGCTTTGTAAAATTTTTTTCAGCCTTTTCAAAAATCAGTTTTTTTTTCTTTTTTAGGTCTCGTTATTTATATTTCTCAGGAATTTGTATCAAACATCTTTCCGTTTAAATATAGATATAGAACAGAAACGATCAATGAATAGTAATTTTCAGAGCAATATTTTCGTGACAATAAGAATTATTGTAAAGATGAATTCATATACACCTTGGTTATGCTCGGTTTAATTCGATCCACGATCACGCCTTATTGCTAACCCACCGATGATCTACATTCGCAGAGCTAAGTTAGCTTGATAATTTTATATTATTGCTATCTCCATCGATCTTCACCATCTCGCAGTCATTGCAATTCGTTACAAAGCAAGCTGTAGTTTCTGGCGTACGAACCTCGATACTTTGATACGGAAAATCCATCGATCGTCTACACGATTGACTACAACAAATCGATCGATGCCCAGGGGCGGACATTGTCAGGATCTCCGTTATATAGACCAGACGTTACGATAATTACGATCAAAAGTATAACTAAGGATAAGGATCCGATGCTTGAATGCCTGTACACCTCGGCTCACACTACGACAATATCTATAATTATCATCTGTTTATAAAGATTGAAAGCTAAGTTACTGAATATCGAAGAAGAGACCTTTAGTGTTACCTGTGAAAAAATTTTCTTACATAGCCTGATGCGGTCATATACGTCCTCATACATGGAAAAAAAACTAGACCATTTTACGATGAGATGTTTTTCTGGAAATAAAGAATAAAGAAGATTCGACTGGAATATATACGTACATATTTGTAGAACACAAGTGCCAAGTGAGAGTAGAAGCGTTGGCGACTGGAAATAGTGTTGCAGGTTGTTTTAAAACACATAAAAATATTTTCTTGTTATGTTATAGATATATACGTATATATTGTACAGAAATAACATAATGGCATGTGTTGTGTTATCGTTACTTTGAAACACCTACGCTTGCAACACACTTTGTCTATCTATGCAGGTGTGTATTTTTAGGTTGATTTTTTATACGAGAATTCAGTGTCCGAAGAAATGAATCGTATAAAACAATTCTAATCTTTATTTTTTGTGTAGTAATCTTTCGATTGTTGTGAAATATGGGGTGAAAAAACATATCTTTTTTCAATATACAAAGCACTTTTCGAAATTTTTGGTGATTTTTTCACTATATCTCTACTACACAGAAAAAAGGTTCACTTGAGCCAAGATTATTTTTCTTCCTAATATTTTTCTTCCTGATTTTGCTCTTGCTCAAAAAAATTTAGTTCTCGATAAAAGTAAATTTTCTTGTCTTGAGAAAATTTCTCTCTTGCTCCAAAAAATTAAATATCTCGATAGAAGTAAATTTTCATTAATGTTTTTATTGATTAACATGTCAAATGGGAAGATCTGATAATATTGAATCATTTTTTTTTTTCATTCAATATATATAATTGCACGCTATAATAATATAAAATGGGTATCAAACATTCAAGAAAAAAATTTTTTCAAGATGAGAAAATTTTTTTCTTAGCTGAAGTAGGTGGCGCTGCTTCCCTAAAGTATCTAAAAATCTTGGTCAAATATAAAAATTCATTGTATCAAGAATTTATGATAATTTGAATTAAGAAAAAATTACTTCTGTCGAGAATAGATTTTCAAGAAAAATTTTTACTTCGGCCAACACAACTTCGGTCTTTCTTCAGGCACCCGAAAATTTTCTCAAGCCAAGAATTTTGTTCTCCATTCAATAAATTTTTTTTTCTGTATAGGAATACAAAGAAAATTAATAACCAACTATAATTTTTTAATTTTTAAAAATTATTGAAAATTATATGCATGTTTAGGTTCCACAAAACAGTAAATGTTTTTTTGCATGGATTTGGCTGACATTAATTAATTTTTATATCAATAGAAAAAACGGAAAAGTTAATAATGATTAGAAAATTAAAAAATTGACATTTAGAAAATTAAAAAAATCTATGCCTGTCTGCTAGATTCACAGTCATTTTTTCGAAGTCTTTTATAAAAATATAATGATTTATAATACTTAAAAATCCTCTCTTAAAATCACCGAATAAAAAATTTTCATGGCCGACTCGAAATTTAAAAAATTCTATTTGTTCTTTAAGTTCCCGTCGCGATATTTATTCATAATTAAACCATAAAATTACTATCCATTTTGATGTTATGAATTTTTAGTTGTTGCCAGAACAATTTTTTTTAAAGTAGAAGACTCGATAAGCAGAATTGATGTAAGTGCAGATGGTGTAGTACGTAAGTGTGTAGATGTTGGTACATATAGGTTTAAGAGAAAAGAGTTATTTTACGAGAAGCATTCATTTGTCGAGAGAGCGTAAAATGAAGATCGAACGATGTCACGTCACAGGACTCCTGGAGGGAGGTCCAAGAATTGGCCGATCGAACACGAGGCATCTCTTGATCGCTTATATCGCTATACACCGGCAAGAATACGAGCTCGTTGCTCGTAAAGAGGTACCGGTGACAACCGCTATGACGTTAAATTTACGATCCGCTCAGGTCGAGCCTGGGGTCGAATCGTGAAACGCAGTGTTATGGACTTTGTCTTTGATACTTATTCCTGTTTTTATCTTTCTTTTTGCTATTATTATCAATGTTGTTTTTATTATTTTATTAGATAGTTTCCGGCTTGAGAAACTGATTAATAAAGACTAACGAATCGATTGATGCGACAATTATAAGATAATATTTATTTTGCATTTTTTATTAATTATGGGACGTGATCTACTAAAAAACCAAGAGAATAAAGTTTGAAATTAAAATTACGTTACTGAGGTAAAAGCCCCCATTACTGACACTATAAGAGTGATCATGAATGTTTGAATTTTTTTATCGTGTTTCAAATCAGTATTGTCAATTCTTTTTTTATAGGACACCTTAATCATTTTTTTTACTTATTTAATTTAATTAATTAACTTTAATAGCAATAAATTTATTAATTATTATATCAACTTAAAACCAACAGGTCAAATGTATGTATTATTGACAGCGCAAAAAAATCAAAAAGCCGATTATTAACATACCATTGACCCTATTATAGACAGGTCTTTTATTACAGTTAAATTTATATTAACAATAATCATTTTTACTAACTAATGCAAAACTATCAATAATTTTTATTATTTTAAAATTCGTTTAAGACCTAGCTTTTCTATATTTTTTACCAGGTTTTTTTTTGCAGTTTTTTCTAGTCTCAAATACTTTGATTCTTATAAAATCACATGACAGTAGGTAAACATTAATGCGTTGATATGTATGTTGAGGGAGTTAGGTTACCTTACATTATGGCCTATGTCGTTAGTTGACGCGAATTAATTTTTGTGTCCCCATCATTGTCATCCGCTATTTTAAAATTAATTTTAACTCGATAAAGTATAAATAAATAATTATATGGTTATTTAGACTATATATAATCTAAAATAATTTTAAACAATGCAATTACATAAAAAAATCATTGAGAAATCTGGATTCGAAAATAAGGTCTTTCTTAACAATATTTTTAAGAAATTACAAACGTATAAGCAGTTTTGGCCTACTTGAAAAAATGAAATTTTTTTGCGGTAAATAGTTTATACCTTGGAATTAAATTTGACTATTTTTTAATTTTAAAAATATGTAAAATTTTCATGAAATATCAATAATTGTGATTATTAACAGATTTTAATAATGAAATAATAAAATTAAATAGGGTGTCAATAATAGGGGCCAATAATAGGGTGTCAATAGTGGGGGCCCTATCAATAATAGGGACGTTTACCCTATTTATTCAATTTTTCATGCTTAAGACTTACACCGAAGTGTACATCCACAAAACAAAAATTTTTGTAATTCGACAATTTAAAAATTTTTAATTGGTCGCCAATTGGTGAAAAATCAAAATAAAAAAAAAATTAGCTACGTAAAACGGTATCAACATTTATACAGATTATTATGAAATTGAATTTTTTTTTTTTTTTTTTTTTTTTTTTTTTTTTTCAGATAACTCGTTGCTGAAAAATCGATGTAACCCATGAAGGGAGAATTGTTTTTAGGCTTTACGGCAACGCTCATATCTTTAAAACTATTGAATATTTTTTAATGAAAATTTTTGTATATATTGTTGGATATACACTTAATAATAACATAACTTGAAAAATTTGATAATCTTGAGTAAAGCTGTGTGACAAGATACTCTGTCATTTTCCCCGCCAAGAAGAAAATTTTCTTCTTTCAAATAAATTTTACTTAGCTCAAAAATTTTTCTACTTTGTTCAAGATCATCAACTTCTTCAAAATGACTTTCTTGGTTCAAGATTTTTTCTCCTAACTCAAGTTAACTTTTTTATTAGTCTAATTATTTGTTTTTACACAATTTTATATCATAAATAAATATTATGTTTATTCAAAATTGAATAAGCAAGATAATAAAAAAATAATCATCTTTAGAAATATTATGTTTATTTATTAATTTATCAGTAATTACACGATACAATCGTTACAATCATACATTTGATAAAACAACTATACATAGCACTAGATATAAAAAAATATTTATAATATATAGATCAGATAATTTTTTTTTTATCCAAAGAATAATACGAAAAAAAAAAAAAACATAGTTATCCAACAAAGATAATTTTGTCACATAAACATTAAAAAGTAGTAAAATTGCTGTAATTTTGTTTTTAAAAAATGTTACTAAATAATTTAATACAACTCATTCAAAAAGAGACTTATTAAAGCTTGGTTTGTTGAATCGTTGTGATGTAGCTTCTCGAAAATTGCCGAAATTATGGCGTTATTTTTTTCACTTACGATGCTCTTCAGATCATTTTGAGTCACAGTTTCTGCCCATCTTTCGAGAGTATCGTTGTTAGTCGCCGATAATATTCTGCTCTTATGAATAGTTTTTACTTCGATTCCTGAATTATCTGTAAAATACGAAAGTTCCACCGGATATATCAACACCTGCAAAATAAATATCTGTTAAATAATAATTCCAGTCTATTAAGGGTGTAGTCTAGTTGATCACTTTCGAAAATTTAATTTTTTTTTACATTTTTCGAATGTCGAGAAATGTCAAAATGGCGAGGTGCCCCGAGGCGGGGGGCCCGAATACACCAAGAAATATTCATTACAAATAATAAGCAGACTTTACTATCAAATAATTATGAAGACTTCATTTAGTCAAATAAAATACAACGAATTAATTTTTACACAAAAATAAGTTAGTTTATCGACAGAAGACGACTGATTGAATTATTTGAAATATTCGAATTATTCGAACTATTCGAACTATTCGAGTTATTCGAACTATTCGTATCATTCGAATATTCGATTCGAAATTTGAATCGAATAATTCGATTCGAATTCGAGGCGAATAATTCGTAAACTCGAATATTCGCACATCCCTAATTTGTATATAAGAATTCCCGAGGATATGTTAACTGATACGGGTGAAGGCTCGCAAATGAAATTTTGGTAAGACTTTTCATTTAAAGAAACTTAAAGCGCGTTCTTCTCAAAACTTCGTTTTCACGGATGGCCAACACGACTTCTCCGGAATCCTTGGGCCGATCCTTCTAAAATTTCAACTACATATTTTGCACATCAATATTCACAAAATAGACTTCCATCATGTTAAAATACTGATTTTTACTATTTATTTTTACAGATAACAGCAAAAAAAAAAATGAATTTAAATAATTTCAGTTATCATCCTTAACAACTTTTATTAACATATCTTCCATAACAAGCTCACGAGGAATTCCCAAATATCGCCTATATTTTTAGCCGACGAACTAGACTACACCCTTAAGCTATAAATAATCTATAACATCAATAAAAGATGACCTGTAATAAGCAATCGCCTTTTTTTGTATGTGTTACGTAATGTGTTTCATTTCTGTCGGCAAATAACAACATAATAGTCTCATTCTCAAAAACGTTATTCTTCATATTATCTTTCGATTTCTCATTAAGCTTTACTATTTTGAGTGGAGGAAAATACAAGTCTTGCTTTCTGAGCTCAGAACAAATAATTATTTTTGAACATGTAAAATTTTCAGTAGCATATTCCTGGTCAACTCCATAATTTTGGATCCTCATTCGTTCTTCAAAATAATTGTACTCGCCAGCTTCAAAATTCAAACCTCCTTTTTGATTCTTCTTAAAGCAGTTTTCATAATTTGAAGCCACAAATGGTGCTGTTGCGTAGTTATTTTTTTCAATTAATACATTTTTCACGGATATGTTTCTCGATTCACTGCCAAGCAACTCTTCAATATTAAGTACACTTCCCGGAATAATGTCCGCTGGATTAACTTCATGGCTCATCTGTCTTGTCGATTTCATTTTGTCTATCGGCAGTTCAGGAAATGACTGTAATTTGAAATTTAGAATACAATTGTTTTCTAACATTTTTAATAGGCTTTCTTGATGATTCAAATTTAAATCAGGAAAGGTGTACAGAGAATAGTTGATATCATTGAGAAAAAAGTAGAGATCAATCATTTTTTCAAGCTCTATATTTTCGCTCAGAGTTTTAATGTGACTTCTGTAAATTGGGTTATTGAAGAATTCATAATTTTTAATTGTTGATAGACTGTCCTCGTTATTTCTGCAAAATATTTTCTCTTTTATGGAAATCTGTATGCAACAAAAAAAAATTAATTTTTAATAAAAAAAAAAATTTTAAAAACACGCACACACACACACACACACACACACACACACACACACACACACACACACAGTGCCATCCTCGTAAAAATAGTCATAGCAGCTTCCTATAAGACTTAAAAATGTATAACGCATAGAAAAATGTTTGGATCTATCCATTTATGGCCATATAAGGATAGGTGGACCGAAAATCTACATTTTAGAAATTTTTTATTGAGGTAGTACCACCTTCACAACCTTCAGTAGATCTACATACATCTAAATTTTGGCGCGTTTTTCAAATACGGAGATCTCAAGAGAACTAACTTGTAATACACATGTATAGTTGTAGATTTACGGAGATATGAAAAAAATTTCACGTCATAGGGAGAGTGAGATGTAGATCAACGTACATCTAAGTAGATTCACGGGGATCGAAAAAATGGCGGATTTAGAAGAACG
Source organism: Cotesia glomerata (assembly GCF_020080835.1). Taxonomy (NCBI): domain Eukaryota; kingdom Metazoa; phylum Arthropoda; class Insecta; order Hymenoptera; family Braconidae; genus Cotesia; species Cotesia glomerata. Next base: position 5,538,322 of record NC_058163.1, on the reverse strand, counting down.
TAAATCTATTTTATTTTGTCCCACGCGTAGTTGATTTTCCCATGCAATCGCATTAGAGAAAGAGAGGCAGAGATAACTTTTAAAAGGTTTTTTTTATTAATTATTACTATTACATGCTCTGAATCTATACTTTTAATTACCCTAAGTATTCAATATGTTAGTTCTTTTGATCACCTAAATTTTTATTGAAACCTGAACGTTAATTTTTGTAAAATAAAATAAAAACTATCACTTTTCATAAGACTTTATAATATACTAATATGTCAAATTTCATCAAATTCTGAATGATAAATTCTCTAACGGAGGATACCTTAATATCATAAATATTGTTTATTATATTTGCAACAAAAATACGTGCGATTATGTCAACTTTATGTCATTTGATTTGAGAGCTTTTTTAACTTCCCGCTAAGAAAATTGAAAATTTTCAAAAATCGGGAAGTTTTTGGTTTTACCCCGTTTTTCGAAAATCGAGTTCTCATCGTATCTCGACATTATGAGGTCGTAGGAAGCTTCCCCGAATGTTTCCGCGATGATGTCCGTATGCCTGTATGTATGTGTGTGTATGTGTGTATGTATGTATGTATGTATGTGTGTGTGTGTGTGTGTGTGTGTGTGTGTGTGTGTGTAGGGGGAATCCTTTTACGGATTCTAGGCATAGCTGTTTGGCCTGGATATGTGGCGACTCGACGCAGCGTCATACTAACTCGACACTAACGCCCCTACCCACTAAACCCTAAACCCCTTTCTCTTCTATCCTCTGATCCCCATGGTACCGCCGTAAGGCATTTCTTCGCGGGGGGAGGAATTAGCTGCCGCTCTTCCTTCTGGTGGCTAAGATGTTTTTATTTCTATCTCCCTTCTAGTTTCTGTTTTCTGCTCTTTTTCTCTCGATGGACCGCAACTCTGTAAGCACTTCAGTGGCAAAGGTGCTCGTGGCGTTCCAGACAGCTTCTGATGACAGCATTTCTTCTACTATTGTCTCCGGTTGAATTCTCTTTTTAGAATCTTCTCTAATTCATCGCGCTGTTGGTTAAAACGAGGACATGCAAAGATCACGTGCTCCACGTCTTCAGCGACACCTGGGCAGGATGGGCACTCCGGAGAATCGTCGTGCTTAAAGCGGTGAAGATAGGCTCGGAAGCAGCCGTGTCCTGACAACATCTGCGTAAGGTAGTAGTTAACCTCTCCATGACTCCGGTTCAGCCAGTCGTCGATCCTCGGTATAAGACGATACGTCCATCTTCCTTTTTCTGCAGCGTCCCACTGGAGCTGCCATCGGTCGAAGCTGTTTTGCCGTTCTTCAGTTCTGAGCTCTTCAGCGCTTAGTGTAGTTGACCTTTTACGATGATAAAGGTTCCGTCTTTCCTCAGCGAGGACTCTGAGAGGCAGAGTTCCGGAAATAACGCACACTGCTTCCTCGGATATTGTGCGGAAGGCGCTGGCGACTCTTAAGGCACACCGTCGGTATACTGGTCCAGCCTTCCTCCATGATTCTTGCATCTCGAGAGCGTTGGTCCAAATAGATATACCATATGTAAGCACCGATGTGACTACAGATGATAACAGTACCCTTCTGCTCTGCTTTGGCCCTCCGATGTTCGGCATCAGTCGTGCTAGACTTGTTCCCACTGCTGACGCCTTGGCACTGACGTGTTCTACCTGCTGCTTAAAGTTGAGTCGGGCATCAAGCATCACTCCTAAATATCGAATATAAGGTTGTGATGTGATTTCTTGTTCGGCGACTTTCAAACTAATTGTCTCTACCACTTTCCTGCTGGTAATAAGCACTGCCTCAGTTTTGTGTTGCGCCAGTTGCAGGTTCACTGCGTCCATCCTCCGGTTAACGCGCTCGAAAGTGAGATCGAACACATGGTTTATCTCGTCAAGATGTTTGGCAACGATCACTACGGCTACGTCGTCTGCATATGCTACGAGTTTGACGTTTCTTGGCAGAGTTAGTCTTAATAGGCCGTCATACATAATATTCCACAGGAGCGGGCCTAGAACTGAACCTTGTGGTACACCTCCAGAAATAGCATACTCCCTTGGACCGTTCTTCGTGTCATACTTCAGGACCCTGTTTTCAAAGTAGCTTGCTACGATCTTAAGAAGGTATTCTGGTACATTCTTCTCTTGGAGGGCCTGCATGATGCATTCCCAATTGGCGGAGTTGAAGGCATTTCTGATGTCTAGGGTCGCCACCAGGCAATACTTCTTCGTTCCACCCTTCCATCTGGTTCCTGCGATTGCTTCCTTGGCCGTATCAACAACCAGTTTGATTGCGTCCAGGGTTGATCGTCCTTTCCGGAATCCATACTGATTGTCTGCCAGGAGTGGGTCGACTACTGCTTCAATTCTCTGGTGAATTATGCGTTCGAATATCTTACCCGCTGTATCTAGCATGCAAAGTGGGCGGTAAGATGACGGTTCATCCGGTGGCTTTTTCCCTTTAGGAAGCAGCACTAACCGTTGCTGTTTCCACTTTCGAGGAAAAATCCCTTCTTTGAGGCAGGTGTTGTAAACATCCAGGAATAATGCCGGTGCTGCCTTTATAGCTGTTTTTAAGGCAATGTTAGGGATTCCGTCTAATCCCGGTGCTTTATTATTCCCTCACGCGGTTGCAAGCCTCCGTCAGCGTGTGTGTGTGTGTGTGTGTGTGTGTGTGTGTGTGTGTGTGTGTGTGTATGTGACCCTCTTGTAACTTTTGAACCGCTTGACCGATTTCTTCGTGGTTGGCGCCATTCGAAAGGGCTTGACCAAACTTAGATTTTGAGTATACTTTGGACTGATTCGAATCGGTAGATTTTAAGAAATCTCAAAAAAAACTACAAAAAAAATTTTTTCGAAATGTGGTTTTTTTTCAATAACTTTTAAACGTCTCCACCGATCGATTTCAAAAACTAATCAGCTCTTAACATCAAAAAGCCACGTCGATCGCCGCCAGTCTGGTCGAAATCAGTTGATTCGTTCGTGAGTTATCGTTGTCGAAAGAAAACCGAAAAAAGTGTTTTTTCGGAATCACTACGAAATTCCTAGTTCGATCAATTCATACTCAAAGATTCTTTATGAGGCTTAAAAAACTGCGTCAAATACTGCCAACCGCGTGAAAACCGGTTCATTTATACAAAAGTTATTGCGGTTTGAAAATTCAAAAAGTTGTGTTTTATTAAACTGCTATTTAGAGTTTTGAGCTCGTCAAAACGTAATGTGTAATTTTGACCGCTTACATAAGTAAATATGTGTAATTTTGACCGCTTACATAAGAAATAAGTAAAAAAAAAATCTGGAAAACGGTTGACCCTAAAGGCCAACCCTGCAACTTTCCGCTAATTCCATAACTAAGCGCTCAAAATTGCACAAATTACGTTTTTGAGCTCTTTGAGCTCAGAAATATAATTTTCGTGTCATCGTGAGCTCTTCGAGCTCAAAAGCCTGATAGAAGTTTAATAATAACATTATTTTTTAAATTTTCAAACCGCAATAACTTTTGAATGAATAAACCGATTTTCACGCGGTTGGCGGCATTCGACGCATTTTTTAAGCCTCATAAATACTTCTCAAGTTTAAATTGATTGAATTAGAAATTCTCAAGTAATTCCGAAAAAACACTTTTTTGGGTTTTCTTTTGACAGCGATAACTCACGAACAAATCAACCGATTTCAACCAGGCTGGCGGCGATCGACGTGGTTTTTTGATGTCAAGAGCTGATTAGTTTTTGGGATCGATCGGTAAAGCCGTTTCGAAGTTATTTAAAAAAAACCACATTTGAAAAAATTTTTTTTTGTAGTTTTTTTGAGATTTCTTAAAATCTACCGGTTCTCATCAGTCCAAATTATATTCAAAATCTAAGTTTTGTCAAGCCCTATCGAATGGCACCAATTACAAGAGGGTCACATACACACACACACACACACACACACACACACACACACACACACACACACACACACACACACACATACATACATACATACATACATACATACAGGCATACAGACACTATCGCGGGAATAGTCAGGGAAGCTTCCTAGGACCTCAAAACGTCGAGATCTGATAAAACCTCGATTTTCGAAAAACGGGGTAAAACCAATAACTTCCCCTTTTCTTAGCGGACAGTTAAAAATTCTCTCAACACCTTGAACTTTGATTAAATTTGACAAACCCCAAGTATTTTCTAAAAATTTTTCGCTTTTGGACATATTAAATTTTCTGATACGTTCAAATGGATTTAGATAATTATTTTGAACTTTCAGTTTTTTTAATTTTAGGATAAATATTTTGTTTTTTGTAAAAGGTATTTATTTTTTCCTTACCTGAAATAGACAAGTGCCAGTCGAAATTGATGAAACATAATGGCTTTCATTGTCTCGCCTCAATCGAAAGACAGCTGTTTTATTCCGTAAAATATTGTAATTAACTCTATTTGAGATTCGTGGAAAATCTTTCTCCGTAATCAGTTCAATATCTAGAGATTGTATTTCTATCACTTTACATAATTTAACAATTCCAAACGTAAAAAAATTATTATTCACGTATAAGGGATTAATTTCAAAGTATTGATCTCTCAAAACATCTAAGTATTTAAATAATTTTGAGGGTAAACTGGTCGATATTATTTCATCAATATGAACTTCTGGGTAGATATAATTTTTTATCGATTCAAACCGCAAGCATATTTCATGTGACATTTCGTAATTGATATTTTGACTAAAATTTTCTGTTTTGATATACTTAGACCCGTTATAACCATTAAATATATCTCCAATTTTATAATTTTTTTCAATAAAAACATTAAGAGTGTCACCTACATGATAATCTTCCATTAATATTACTTTTATCAACAGTTTAATGATTAAAATAACACAAATTTTCTGTACTTCACACATATTGGAGTAAAAAAATTTTTTCAAAATTGACTCGTGAAAGTTTATGATCAGTCGACTAAATTATTAAAACGCTTTTAACGATTTTATGAAAATGAAATTTATTTCTTATGACAATTAAAAAAAAATTCGGTTACTTGTTACATATAGAATAGTAGTTTAAAAAGGAAAAATTATAACTAATAAAAAATGAATGTATTTTTCACAATAATACTAAAAAACATATTTCTTATTTAATGACATTGGGAAATAATAATTGATTTTTAATGATCTATTATAGTTGTTATTAAAAAATTTTTTATATTTTTTTTAAAACTAAATTTATTCTGTTATCGATTACTTAAAAAAAACTCCAAATTCGTTAATTAAGCTTTTTCTAATCATTCAAGTAAATAAATAGTTATGTGTTTAGGAAATGATAACATTTAAGGTAATTGTCGTGGTTAAGGCAAAGCGTCAGAAAATTCTTAATTTTTGTATACTTATTAAGGACATGAGAATACAATTACCCTTAAAATTTGAAGTCGATTGACCACCTATAATCCGAGATAAATTCAATTAAAAATTGAATATTTAACATTGATTGCATATGCTCTCTGCAGTTCTGTACCAGTTTCTTAGTTATAAAAAAAAACACTAACTATCAGAAACTTTCAAAAAACTGACTGTCTTTTAATGTATTTGTTGTGGATTTAAAAAAAAAAATTAAAAAAAATTTTTTCATTGTCGAATTATTTATAAATAACGGATTAAAGTTCAACAATTTATGGAATAGTATATATATACGGAGTCGGACAGGAACAATTGTATAGGTTGCGTCTCCACGGATACAGTCTTGCGTAAAAATTACGGATTACTTAGCTACAAGCTCATATACTTTTGCGGCACCTATAATCTCTAATTTTTTGACAATATTGTCCTATGACAATTACCTTAATACCCTGCATTAAATTTTTTTTAAGAGCAAAATACAGTTTAAATTTATTTCCAATAAAATTTTCTTAACATAATATTTTGGATATTTTTTACCGAGGGAAGTTGTAAAACGATGATAGCTTTTTATATTAGTTTTTATTAAAAATGATTTTATATTGTTTTCTATTTTTAAAAATTTTTTGACATCAATTTTTTTAATAATAAAAAAAAAAATGACAGTAATGTGAGAAAAAATGTTGTATTGTTGCCCTATTCCTTTTTACTTTTAGAATTTTTTAAAAATAACTTAAAAAAATTTATCTTCAAATGCTTTATAGTGCGATATGTCGATATCTAGTGAAGTTCTGGGCCAAATTTAAAGACGTGTATAAAGCTAAAATTGACACGGTCTAGCATTGACATCAGTATTTTGGAAATCGCTTTGTATTTGTGCTCTACCCTTGTAGGAAAAAAATTATATACAACGGGGCCTGTCTTGGCACAATAATGGGTTGCCAAGACTCGGCCGAACAATACTGGCCCACTACTCAACTGACAAGTCTTGGTTGATCAGTCTTGAGCCAAGATCCACCCAATATTTATCTAACAAGTCTTGGTTTGCCAGTCTTGAACCAAGACCCAGCCAATATTCAAGTGACAAGTCTTGGTTTACTACTCTTGAACCAAGATATAGCCAATGTATATGTAACAAGTCTTGGTTTGCCAGTGTTGAAAACTGTAAACTTGACAGTTTTTCTGTCATTTTTTTTTCAAATGCTTAAATTGAAAATTTATTATTTAACAAAAATAATTACATATCGTCAAGATTGATATGGTCTTAAAAAAATTAAAATATAATAATTTACAGTGGAATTTTTAGTATTGATAATTTTAAACATTCAAATTTATAACAAAATATTAAAAGTAAACAAAACGATGTACAAATTCTAAAGTAATATAAGGACTCGACTTTTGTATTTTTTTAAATTAATAAACATTTCAAAAAAATTGTTAATTTTCATCAAAACACAGTATTAAATAACATAAATTATGAAAATAATAAACTATCACACTCTGTCACCATATAGATTTAGCTTATAAGAATGATGAGATGTAGATCAACTTATCAGTCGTATGGCGTAGGGGTTAGTTATCGGTTTTGCAAGTGCGCGGCTCGGTTTCGAATCTCGGTTAGGGCAAATGCAATTTTCACTTTATTTCCATAATTAATAAAATTTAGGTCTTAATAAAGAGTCAAATGGTCTAAACTTGCGTTAGCCCTGCATAAAAATTAAAATTGAAAAATTTCTTTTTATCACTTTTTATCAAATGGCATGGGCCAGACTTGAATAATAACTGTAGCCCAGTCCTGGTAACCAGACATGGGTTAGACTTGAAAATTGGTATTGACTCAATACTAAAATTCAGTCTTGGCACAATACTTATTTTCAGTCTTGGCACAATACCTTCCTGCCAAGACTGAATATCAGTACTGTGCCAAGACTGAGAATAAGTATTGTGCCAAGACTGAAAATAAGTATTGTGCCAAGACTGAATTTTAGTATTGAGTCAATACCGATTTTCAAGTCTGACCCATGCCTGATTACCAGGGCTGGGCTACAGTTACTATTCAAGTCTGGCCCATGCCATTTGATAAAAAGTGATAAAAAGAAATTTTTTAATTGTAATTTTTTTTTATTTTAATTTTTAGATCATTTGTATGCTTAGACGGACTTGGGCCAAGCTTGGATTTCAAGCTTGCCCCAGAGTTAATGAGCATTGCGCCAAGCTTTGGCCAAGCTCGGGCCGATTGTCATTTCCTCTAAGGGTAGTATCCATAATCGTCCAGCTTCGTGATATGATGAACTAAATGAATAAGTACCACTGTGTAGAGAATAATTATATTGTAACTAAACTGTAAATAATTAGACTAAAATGTTTATGATATAAGTAAAATATTATAGGCGATAAATCTTTACTATAAACATTGTATTATTGTACTTTTACCAGCCCCTCTAATTGGCCAATTGGCTGTTGGGTCTATATGTAAATAAATAAATAAATAAATAAATAAATAAATAGGTCTAGAAATATAATTGACTTGAAAACTCCAAAAATAAACTGAATTTCAAAAAATTTTCTTATGAATATATCCTTTAAGACTTAAACTTTCCAAATATGCAGACGAAAAAATAGATTTTTCAGAATTTTTAAATCAGAGTACTCTCTTAATTAACCATCCGCCATCTATTAGAAACTAAGAATACTCAAAGATTCTAATTGTCAATTCGTGGACTAAAATATGTTTAGTATCAATTAATTCTAGCCGATTGCGTTAGAAAATTCTTTCCTACCTATAAAGTTAATTTATATAAGTGATAGTCCAAATTAAAGACTGATTTGATTCACTCTTTGAGTAGTATCTGTTTCCAACAGCAAGTGCACTTCATTTGCTGTTGATGTTTTGACTTGCTTAACCCTAGACTGGTCAACAAACGCGACCTAACGACTTTGGTCAAGTGATGAGGGATTTGCCGCAATGCTTTTAGAGCGTACGGTGTTGTCAGTTCATACACGTTTGACAGGCAGAGACTAGAGGTGTTTTCGGCAACTCTGCAGACAAAAAACTACTTACGACTCTGGCCAAGCGATGAGGAAAGCCCCGCAAATTTTTTTAAGAAATTTTTTTTCAGCAATTTAACGTTTTCGAAGATATTTGAAAAAATTATTAATATATTCTAAAATGTTCAAGGAACAAAGTCAAATTTTTTTGAATAATTTTAGTAAATATTGAAGATGTAATAAAAAAAATATAATTGAGCGCGGCGTCACGTTCATAGAGTGACCAGTCTAGGGTTAACTAGGGTTAACTATAAGCGATTTGATGCGCATTTAAGTATTTTTGTAATGAAAATATTATTTGAAAAAAAATTTTTAAAAAACATGCATTCTTTTTTTGATTTTAATTTTAAGTTTTCTCCAATTCTGATAAGTAAATTTTTTGAAAAGAAATATTCTCTTCTTTTTACTGTTAAACTCTCAATATTATCTCAAGAAATAAAAGTTATTAATATTACTTCATAACATCTCTGAAAAAGTCTGATTCTTTCAGATTTAAAATATTGTCAACAGCTTTGAATAAGTCTGATTCAGTCTTCTTACAGAGTCCAAAATTTATGTCATATAATAACCTAAAACAACATTATCTGCTTAAGTGTGCTTTCCGTGAAAGAATTTTTTTATTTGGTCATATACAGCTTGATATGGTTCTATATTTTCTGATTTAGAGACCATGATCTATATGCATATAGTCATGTAAGATGATTTATAAAAATAAAAAAATTGGAAAAGGGTTGACCTTGCAGTTCATTTCTGAAACTTCCACCTATTTTCATATTCAAAATCGTTACATTTGGAAAATAGTTAAATTTGTAAGTATTCAAGCTTTTTAACCTTACATTATAATCCTTGATATATCATATAGATTATTCCGATTAAGTAATCGATATTCGACGTAAAAGAAAGGTAAATAACTGTTCACAATGCCAAATAATATGAAAACAGTTATCAATATTTTAGTTTGCTAGCATGAGATAACACATCGTTTCCTATAAATTATAAAGCTAAAACTGAAGAGCGCTTGCGTGCTTTCAGTGATGATCGTTACATTGTGCAGAACATACATTTCTCATTTCTTTAAAAAGAAAATTATATTATCAATATGTTATATTACCAATATTATAAATTTATACAAGATATTTTTAGTAGAATTCTCGGATTATCACCATGGACTCATAATAAAAAAGAAATTTGGGAATTCTCATACGTCGGAACATGTTATAACATATCAATAAGCTTAATTATAATTTTACTCGGTGTTTACGAAGTATTAGACGAGTCATTTGCAGATAAGTTTCCCGGAAAATTAGTTCCGTTGATAATAGTCAAAGTAATATTCATTACATTGTTATGCACAAGTTTTATTCCACTCGTTTACATTATAAAACAGAAGCAGCTAATAAGAGTTATGAACCGCTTCAAAGATGTTGATAGGGTGTTAAGCAAGTGCAAAAATTATGAACAAAAATACGATCACACCAACATCGTAATATTTTGTATTAATTTCTTAACAACCATTTTTTTAATATTAATATTGGACGCATGTTATTTTTCGATAGTCAGAATTTTCATCGAAAATCTGCCGACAATAATCGGCGGGGGTGTAATGATACAGTATGCTATGATAGTTAACAAGTTAAATAAAAGATTCGACATTATTAATACAATTTTTTTGAAGTTGGGTAGTCTCAAAGTGGATGCTACCCCACAAGTATTTACTGTGACTCAAGTAACGTCGCGAAAATTGATCATTACCGACATTGATAACCTCAAATACGCGTTTGTAGAATTGTGCGAAATGTGCCAATATACTGCTGACTTTTATGGAATGTCTGTTTTAATTTCCATTCTTTGCTATGCTGAAAGAATTATATTTTGTGTGTATCTCAGTCTTTTACCGGCGTTGGAACTCGGGAATTTTGAGACGATATGGCAAGTTACGGCGCCACGTTTGATATGGATCGTTTTTGTATTTCTAATGTTTACTTCGAGCATCACAACAATCAAGAAACAGGTATACGGAGAAAAATTAATTATACTATCTGCTATACAAAAATAGTAACTCCTACTATCTAAAATGGTAATAAAATTAATTAGTAACAAAATAATAGGTGGTATCATTGACAATTGTAATAGTTACTATTAATAATAGTAACGATTACTATCAAAAATAATAATTGTAATTATTATAAATGATAACTGTTACAATCGAAGATGGTAACTGTAACCATCTCAGATTGTAAAAATTCTGAAAGAAAAAATAATATAAATTTACTTAATTAAATCCTTTATTTACATCCATATCTTAGCTTATGTACATTTTTTTCTTTGAAAGATTAAAATATTTTTAATTCCCTTCAAAATTTTTTTTTTTTGAAATTTTAATTTTTTTTTTATTTGAATTTTATTGAAAATTTTGATTTTTATGAAAAATTTCAAATTTTTTTTGAAAAATTTGGCGTTGAAACTTTTTTTAGACAAATAAAAATTTAAATATAATTTCAATCCGAATTTAACCCCGATTTTTTGTGAACTACAGCTGCTTTTCGTTTATTCAGAAATGCATCCACGGTAACGCAGATTCTTAATTTTTTTAATATTTTTTACTAGCTTAGATAGTAGTTATTATTATTACTGATGGTAACTGCAACCATCAGGTTATATTACGAATTACGATTTTGATAATAGTAGTAACTAATTAAAATAATAACAGTTTTTATTACTGATTACCATCATAATAGTAGTAGTTATCATCAGGATGGTAAATACTACAATTCAGATGGTTTACTTAATTATTCAAATAATATTTACTACTATCGAATTCAGTTAATAGATTTTAGCATAAGCTAGATAATAAACTCTACTATAATATTTTCTTCGTGTATGTTAGAAAAAAACGCAAACTTCTAAAAAAATCGGAATGCAATCGAAAGGTTGTAAGAGATCTTACATAAATTAAGTAAAAAATTTATTTTTAGACGAGTCATCTGGCGAAAAATATAACAACACTGCGAGATCGAAATATGACAGATGATAAAATTGTGGAAAAAGTAACTTTTTTGGTATCATAATTGATGTTGTTAATCAATAAAATTGATTTCTCTTCATTGCAGTTGTCTCAATTTTCCATCGATCTCTTGCATTTAAAGGTAGAATTTACTGCTTATGATATAATGCCTTTAGATCGTACGCTTCTCGCAATAGTGAGTACAATTTATTGTATCAACATTTGTCATCGAAAGTTTTATCTAACAGACTATTTTTCAGATTACGGGTACCATTACAATGTATCTAATAATTGCAATACAGTTCGCCGACAGTCCATCTTCAGAAAAAACTAAATTGTGATCACGTATTTTCTTTTCTCATCAAATCAATTATGAAAATAAGGTTAATATAATATACGCGCTGAGTACTGATGTGACATTCATATTACTGCAACTGAACAATCGATATTATGACGTGCAAACAAAGTAATTACCAAGGAATATAAAAACTGCATACAGAATAAAATTATAGATTTAATATAAATCGTGATATCACACATTCAATACTACTAAGCTCCAGTATGCAGCGAAAAAAGTTACTAATTCAGTATGTGACCAATATTTTACGTTTCAATGCATTTTTTTGAAACAAATTGGACTGTCATCCTGGATACTAAGCACACTCAAACAAAATTAACTTGAATAAAAAGAAAAATTCTAAAACCAAGAAAATAATTTTGAAGATTTTCATTTTCTTGAATGAAGACAAAAAATTCTTGAATTAAGTAAAATTGACTTAAACCAAGAAAAATTTCTTAACAAGAATTTTTCTACTCAAATCAAGACAATAAACTTCAAAATTATTTTCTTGATTCAAGTTAATTTTTCTGTACATGGATTTATGCAGCACTTTTGTACTGATTAAGATATATTTTTATACTCAAATCATATCAAGCCATTAATGGAGATATCAATGTATATAGAATAAGCGAAAGGAAATTTAGTATAGACCGGATAGCTCAAATGGTAGAGTAGCCGACATGTCTTCGGAAGGTTCTGGGTTCGAATCCCAGTCCGAGCTATCTAATAATTTTTTCTCGCATATTCTATAAACTCACATTAAGATGATCCTCTCCACATTCCTTTCTCAATCCTTTCCTACCAATATCCTGTTACGTGAATGTGGAACGCTTCACGTAATAATTACCGTAACTCCTATTCTTTCCCGCTTCACAGCATTATTTATATTTGTAATAAACCTATATTTGTAACCTATATTTGTAATAAACCTATGTAAACCTTATGAAAATAGAAATGTTTTTTACGGTTAATCGTTTATCTTTATTATACTATGTTTTGATGCGTATATAATTCATCATACAATATCGTTCGTAGTATCAGCTGTACAGTTTTGGCGCTCCTAAACTCTGTTGGCTTAGAATCTTTTAAGACAAAAATATTTGATTTTCTTTTAAATTTTGAATAATGCTAATATGAGTAGTATAAGATTTTTATATTATGCATGTATTTACTCTAATTACGTGAAACAAAAGTCTATGTATATAATTTTGCCATTTGGCTCTATTCCTTGACATTAAAATTCAATAAATAAATAAACTAATTCATTGCACACCTCATAACGCGAAACGTAAAAGGTAGTGGTCTACACTTAACACCACAAGGTCAAGCAATTTTTAGGTCTTAAAATACTTCTATCACAATTGTATTTAAATTGTAAGATAAAAGTAGACATCTATTAAAAACATTCTTTGAATATTTTATTTTTCTATTTCATAAAAAATTGTAGATATAATACAAATTTGTAATATATGTGTATTAAATGTATTTCGTTAAATTATTAGAAGTAAATAAGCCGACTTATTTGAGTGAACAGGTTACCGACATTGATTCTCGACGATCACAAAGATTAGCTTATAAATCAATATTAACTTTGAAATTCTGCATTTTGCATCAAATTATTATGAAAACTCATTTGTTATCACTGTCATTCGTCTCTGGCGAACATTACCCCCTGATATTATTGGTGCTTCCAGTTTTGAGGTCTTTAAAACCACATTGTTTGATTATTTAATGGAGCTAGAGACTTAAATTATCATATCAATTCATCTACTCTAGTTAAATCATGTTTAAATTAAATTTAAATCATATTATAAATTAATCAAAAGTATCTTTATTGTTATCTTCATTATATTCTAAATTTTTGTAACGTCCACGTTTTCAAAAAATTATAATAAATAAAATAATTTACTTGTCCCCGGCTCGAAATTTGCTCGCCGGAGTCCAGGGTCATAAACGGGGATTACATTATCAATAACAAAATAATAAACCAAACACTTTATTTTAAATAAATCAAAGAAAAAAAGAAAAACCTCTTTATTGGCCTGATCATGTTAATAAACGATATAAACAATATAAACAAATTAAGCAATATAAACAATATATTAGAACACTCTTCTCACACATACTCTCACTCGCCGTGAGCGTCAAAATCGCGAACTAAACTTCAAAAGCTGGTTCCCCGCTTCCCCAGGAGACTAGCCGTCACCCCTGGGCCTAAATCTCTACCCCGAGAGCGAATGGAGAGTGTCCTCTTCGCCCCCACCTACACGGCTTATGATCACCTACCGTACCTCAGCAGAAGGCACGGGGAGAAGCACTTTCATCCGGTCGGTTCATGATACTTACCTGGGCCTTGGTCAGACTCCAGGTAGAGTATCATCCTCTGGAATTACTTGGTGAAGAGTATTCGCCCGAGTAATTCTCCTGAGAAAGAACTGCTTGCTTTATCGAGCCAAATTTTGGCGTTTATCATTTTTCCCCCAACTCTCTTGTAACGAACCGGAAGGGTCGTTTTAGACACCTGTCCGGTGCCCTCGAACTAGCATTCAAAAATAATTATTTATTATTTTAATCGTAATTTCCTTCATTTTCTATCCATTCGTATCGCCAAATTCAAAGTTTTTATTTTCGAAACTCAATTCTTTATTATTTTAATCGTAATTTCCTTCATTCTCTATCCATTCGTTTCGTCAAATTCACAATTCTTTATTATTTTAATCGCAATTTCCTTCATTATATATCCATTCGTTGATTTTTCCATACTAAATTGTCCTCGGGACTTATAAAATCTTCGCTTACCTAAATTATTTCTTACAAAATAATAATCGTCATTTCTTTCATTTTATATTCATTCATCGCTTTCCCATACTAAATCTTGTTCGGAACTTAGAATAATTTTCCCAGTCTTTTAATTTCTTTTACAATTAATTCGCTCGGCTTCGTAATAATTTCTCACACGCTTAATTTCTTAATTTTAATCATACCTTCAGTAACAATAATATAAAATTATTAACTAAATAAATACAATAATTAAATAATAATCGCCGCACTAATAACAATAATTGTTTCTATTAATTTTTAAGTAATTAACAAAAAATAAACTAAAATACTCAAATACAAAAAGTAAAATCTGGGTCATATTTTATATTATTGTATCCACTATTACAAAAATTATTTTGTAAACTTTGCCATTTGGCAACGGCCTTGGCATTATTAAATAAATAAATAAATATGCACTTTTATTTTAAAAAACAGTAATACAATTTACTTTTTTTACATAAAAATTAGATGAGCGTCATGAGGCGTGCACTTTTCGATTTGCAAAACTTTTCTTTTAAACTCTATTCAGTATGGGTTGTAACGTCCACGTTTTCAAAATATAATTATCTAATAAAATCCCCAGCTCGAAATTTGCTCGCCGGAGTCCAGGGTCATAAACGGGGATCACATTATCAATAACAAAATATAAACAAAACACTTCATTTTAAATAAATCAAAGAAAAAGGAAACCTCTTTACTGGCCTGATCATATTAATAAACGATATAAACAATATAAGCAAATTAAACAATATAAACAATACATTAGAACACTCTTTTCACACATATTCACGGTTCAAAATCATTAACGCGGTTCAAAATCAAGAAACAATATAAGCAATATACACTAATACGATAGAAACTTTCTATCCAAACATACACGACGGTATTCACGGTTCGAACTCAAAAAAACGCGGTCTACAAAATACTAACTAGTTTCCCAGTAACACCCCCTCCCTCCTCAGGGCGACTAGCCGTCATCCCTGTGGGGTCCTAAACTCTACCCTGAGAGCAAGTGGAGAGTATCCTCCTCGCTCCCACCTACACGGCTTATGATCACCTACCGTACCTCAGCTGAAGGCTTCGGCACGGAGAGTAGCACTTTCATCCGGTCGGTTCACGATACTTACCTGGGCCTTGGTCAGACTCCAGGTAGAGTATCATCCTCTGGAATCACTTGGTGAAAAGTATTCGTCCGAGTAATTCTCCCGAGAAAGAATTGCTTCTCCGTGCCAAAATTTTGGACTATCATATTTAAAATTTTTACTTAAAGCGAACGAAATTGGAAATTTATCGCCATCTGTCCGGCGTCATCGAACGAGTATTTAAAAATAATTATTTATTATTTTAATCGTAATTTCCTTCATTTTCTATCCATTCGTCTCGCCAAATTCTAAGTTTTTATTTTCGAAACTCAATTCTTTATTATTTTAATCGTAATTTCCTTCATTTTCTATCCATTCGTTTCGTCAAATTCACAATTCTTTATTATTTTAATCGCAATTTCTTTTATTATATATCCATTCGTTGATTTTCCATACTAAATTGTCCTCGGGACTTATAAAATCTTCGCTTACCTAAATTATTTCTTACAAAATAATAATCGTCATTTCTTTCATTTTATATCCATTCATCGCTTTCCCATACTAAATCTTGTTCGGAACTTAGAATAATTTTCCCAGTCTTAATTTCTTTTACAATTAATTTCTTTTGCTCGATTAATTCGTTCGGCTTCATAATAATTTCTCACACGCTTAATTTCTTAATTTAATCATACCTTCGGTAACAATAATATAATATTATTAACTAAATAAATACAATAATTAAATAATAATCGCCGCACTAATAACAATAATTTTTTCTATTAATTTTTAAGTAATTAATAAAAATAAACTAAAATACTCAAATACAAAAAGTAAAATCTGGGTCATAGGATAAATTGATGTTTTCATTTCAACGCGAGAGTAGACTATATCAGCGCTTCACACATCAAGGCATGCCATTTATCAATAGCTAATAAAATAGCATATGATATACACAAAAAAACTTGATCGAAGCCTTTGTCATAATAATTCCTCTCAACTCGTAGTTAGACTCACTTAGAATAAAATTATTTATTAACCTCGAACGTTAGCAATGTAACTTGATCCATGTCGTGTGCCAACTCAGCGAAGTATTTTATCAACCTACGACCCATATACAAATATATGAACATGAAAATTTTCTTTCTGTATCATGGAGCAATGAAAGTACATTGTCAGTGTGATTTTCGCGTAGGTTGACCGACACAGCGACAGGAGGCGCCTCAGTGTCGCGACAATTGTATGTTGTTACACGCTTCTCAAATGTTTTATATTATCACAATTTACATTATATTATATCATATATTCTCTTATCACGTTAATAAGACATAAAAATAATAACAATAAATTTTATAATCAAGCATGCATTGCAGCAAACGCGCGTGAAAATGCGTTAAGATTTGAATGTTGATTTTGTGCAGTCTTTATGTCTTTTAATGAGATCGGCATGGTACATTATAGTTGAATATTTTTGAAGTGAAATAAGTACAGCTCTACAAGTATTAAAAAATACACAGAAGTGGGGAGCAGGTAAAAGTTTAAAATAAATAAAAAAGTTTTATGGAGATAAAGTTAAGCCCAATCGTGATTCCCGGGCACATAATCAAGATCATTGTACTCTCGATCAGTACCTTGGTCGTTGAGATTTATTTCCGGGTCACGTTATGGCAGGTTGACGCCATTACCATTACATGTCCAATGATTTACCATTGTTCTATTTATCTGATTGTTATCATTTTTTCGTAGCAAACCGATTTTAATGTGATCAATTTTTTATGCCACATATTTCAACTTTTAATTTTTTCATCCGAAAACTTATAAGAACAATTTTTTACATGCTTGCTCATATGTTGAATATATCAGTTCTTATCCATTTCAGCCCATTTTGGTCAATTTTTAATAGCAATAATTTAAATTTCTTGTCATACAAAAGCTAACATTGTGGAGGTCGATGTTGACAAGAGATAGAAATTAATTAGTTTGAAAAAAAATCACTTCCTTTTTTTTAAATACTTATGAATATCATGAATGAATAACTCTAATTTAACGGTTTTGAAACTCCTAAGATTCAAAAATATCGCTCTCATAAATTTTAAGTTCAAAAAATTTGTAAATTATTAAAAGAAAATATTTTATCAAAATATTTTTGTACTAAGGTAAAAGCCCCAATTATTGACGGGGGTCTAAATATTGACACCCTAAATTATTTTTAAGTATATTAAATTATCTGTAATAAGAATAACGATTAAATAAATTTTTATTAAATTCTAATTAATTAAAAAATTGAAAAAAATCACATTCAGTTCAAAATATTAAATATTAATTATTAAAAAAAAATAAAGTTAGCACCAGTTCATCAAATCAGCTTACGAGCGTCTATTTTCTTAACAACTTTGGTTAGAAAAGCATTTTTTTTAACTGCCGAGTTTAAATTAATTTTTTCATGTAATTATATGACCTATTTTTTTTTTTTAATTAACAATATATGAAATATTTATAAAATTAAATAATCGAAATTAATTGTATGCTTTACGATATTTAAATAATGGGAGTCAATAACTAGTTCATAATTTTTATGGTGAATCCCATATTGACAGCCAGTCGACAGCGCTATGACGCCTTTTTTTTTAAGTATAAAATACGTAATATACGCGATTATATTCAAGGCTTTTAACTGTCAAATAACTCGGCGTGTTTTAGTGTTAAATAAGTTTTTAAATAAATTGTTATATTTTTCATAATAATTATTCATTCATAGAAATTATTATTAATTAACTTTAATAATATTGATTACTTTATATCAAGTTTTTGATAAATAACAATATAACCAAATGATTCGACGCATGTGCAGTAGGGGCGTCAATAATTGGGGTTACGGTACGTCAATAATTAGATCAATCAGTTTTTTAACCCGTCAATAATTGGTGTATCCAGATCATATATTTAATTATTTAAAATTAATTAGTAAATATCACTGATTATCATTTTAAAAAAAGAAATTGATTAGTTAAAACATTACTGAAGACATTACCACAAACAAAATTCATCGATATTTATATTTGATTGCTTAAAAAAAATGAAATCATAACTTTGTCTCTTATAGCGTCAATAATTGGGGCTTTTACCTTAGTCGTATAATTTTGAAGCAACTTACTGCATTCAGTGCAGTTTCTTGAATACTGAGTTTAACATAAGAGGTATATAATTGATCGGTTTGAAAGCGTTGGAGTTATTGCAGAAAAAAACTAAACAAAATTATTTCAATTAGCCATACATTCAGATTCTCTACTAAATACTATAACATCGAGGAATCAAGCATGTGGCGACGATTCTGTTAAGTTTAAGTCTACATTTCTGAATTATCCCTTGAAAATGTTGTTATAGACCTATGATAAGATTTTAGTAATCTAAATGTATTTCATATCAGTCGGTAAGAACAAGATTTCTTGATATACGAATACAGTTGATAACTCATGAAGAGTCTAACACCTACTTTCTATTCTACCGACAGTCAAAAGTTGTAGAACATTTATTATCACCAGTTGTAGTAATTGACATCGATTAAGAAAATTTTAAAATGATAGAAAAAGATTTAAATCCGAGACAAAAGAACAAACAAATTTTGTAAGAATAAAATCAATGTGCAAGTTATGATCTTGGAGGTGAAATAATAAGGCATTAATAGTCAATTTTCGTAAGTATAAGATTTATTTAATGTAAGGCAGCAATGAGTTGTCAAGTTAAACATTAATATAGTTAATATATAATTGTAAATAAATAATTATATCTAGTGAGTAGTAAGTAGGTGGAGTTAAACTGCAGAGTCCTCAATAACCATCAATCGAGTACAAAAGTAGCTATCCAATGATAAGTGTCAATTAGAAGTCAAGTCACCTGCAAATGCTGACTTTCTAAATACTGCTAGTAGATTGATGCCAATTTTCTAACGCTGATTTTAGTATAAGTATAATTGATAATTGGTAGCAAACTGTCTATAAAAGTTGAAAAGTCGAAATGTACTGTCAATAAGCAGGAAAGAAACATCAATATATGAATTATAGGCTAAGCTTTAATTCATCCGATGTTTAATCAATAAAACTAGATACTTGCGGTCAATCTGCATGCAGTTTGAAAGCAAGTATAGCGTTTCAACGTTTCATTCAGTTTGCCTTCAATCTGTGTCGCACATTGACACAAAAATGCGTCAACAGATAGATGTCAGTTTGCTACTAAGTGGTTATTAAGGTAAGTTGAATTTATTTGTTAGTTTTTCTTTTTCTTTTTATTAGAAGCGCCAAGTTCCTTGGACACCAATATGGGGTTGAACGTGTTGTCCAGGAAGCTTCAAAGCACCACCTCCAGCACTTATCTGTCCATTTTTGCCTTCATAGATCTTATGTTGATAGTCCAAGTTCCATGTAGGTCTACGTTCTGGCCCACTCAAAGGTTTCTGTCCCTGTAAAACAATTGATCCTTGAGGGTCAGGTGATCGACGAAATCTCCAAGTTCCTTGGATACCAATATGGGGTTGAACGTGTTGTCCAGGAAGTTTTAAAGCACCGCCTCCAGCACTTATCTGTCCATTTTTGCCTTCATAGATATTATGCTGATAGTCCAAGTTCCATGTAGGTCTACGTTCTGGCCCACTCAAAGGTTTCTGTCCTTGTAAAACAATTGATCCTTGAGGCTCAGGTGATCGACGGAATCTCCAAGTTCCCTGGACACCAAGATGGGGTTGAACGTGTTGTCCAGGAAGTTTTAAAGCACCCCCTCCAGCACTTATCTGCCCATTTTTGCCTTCATAGATATTATGCTGATAGTCCAAGTTCCATGTAGGTCTACGTTCTGGTCCACTCAGAGGTTTCTGTCCTTGTAAAACAATTGATCCTTGAGGCTCAGGTGATCGACGGAATCTCCAAGTTCCCTGGACACCAATATGAGGTTGAACGTGTTGTCCAGGAAGCTTCAAAGCACCCCCTCCAGCACTTATCTGCCCATTTTTGCCTTCATAGATATTATGCTGATAGTCCAAGTTCCATGTAGGTCTACGTTCTGGCCCACTCAAAGGTTTCTGTCCTTGTAAAACAATTGATCCTTGAGGCTCAGGTGATCGACGGAATCTCCAAGTTCCCTGGACACCAATATGGGGTTGAACGTGTTGTCCAGGAAGCTTCAAAGCACCCCCTCCAGCACTTATCTGTCCATTTTTGCCTTCATAGATATTATGCTGATAGTCCAAGTTCCATGTAGGTCTACGTTCTGGCCCACTCAAAGGTTTCTGTCCTTGTAAAACGATTGATCCTTGAGGCTCAGGTGATCGACGGAATCTCCAAGTTCCCTGGACACCAATATGGGGTTGAACGTGTTGTCCAGGAAGCTTCAAAGCACCCCCTCCAGCACTTATCTGCCCATTTTTGCCTTCATAGATATTATGCTGATAGTCCAAGTTCCATGTAGGTCTACGTTCTGGCCCACTCAAAGGTTTCTGTCCTTGTAAAACAATTGATCCTTGAGGCTCAGGTGATCGACGGAATCTCCAAGTTCCCTGGACACCAATATGGGGTTGAACGTGTTGTCCAGGAAGCTTCAAAGCACCCCCTCCAGCACTTATCTGTCCATTTTTGCCTTCATAGATATTATGCTGATAGTCCAAGTTCCATGTAGGTCTACGTTCTGGCCCACTCAAAGGTTTCTGTCCTTGTAAAACGATTGATCCTTGAGGCTCAGGTGATCGACGGAATCTCCAAGTTCCCTGGACACCAATATGGGGTTGAACGTGTTGTCCAGGAAGCTTCAAAGCACCCCCTCCAGCACTTATCTGCCCATTTTTGCCTTCATAGACATTATGCTGATAGTCCAAGTTCCATGTAGGTCTACGTTCTGGCCCACTCAAAGGTTTCTGTCCTTGTAAAACGATTGATCCTTGAGGCTCAGGTGATCGACGGAATCTCCAAGTTCCCTGGACACCAATATGGGGTTGAACGTGTTGTCCAGGAAGCTTCAAAGCACCCCCTCCAGCACTTATCTGCCCATTTTTGCCTTCATAGATATTATGCTGATAGTCCAAGTTCCATGTAGGTCTACGTTCTGGTCCACTCAGAGGTTTCTGTCCTTGTAAAACAATTGATCCTTGAGGCTCAGGTGATCGACGAAAACGCAAAGGGTTTGACGGTGGTTTTGGACGATTCTGTCACATAAGTAAGTTTATTCAATCATTTTAGGCCAGAAAATTATTCTAATTTAATAAACACTGTTACTGTGATAGCATAGCTTCATCAATAATTTATATTTTATTTATTTTAAATCTTCTTGTACTTACTATGTAAGGAGGAGGTTGGTGGCCATCTTTGATACCAGGTTCAGGTTCACTCGAAACGATCGCAAAAGTTACAGCAAGTACGAGAAAAATAGTTTTCATATTGATAGTTAACTACAATTTCGCAATAAACACTTAATTTATTTACTAATGTAGTAAATAAATTTAACTCTGCAAGATCTGGAAAACTGTGATGAAAGTATCCAAGGTGCAATCTTATATACTCCATTTCATTTAGCATATTTGCATAAGGGGAATCACTCTTTGCATAAACCGTTTGTCAGAAGAAATACTAAGAGCCGTAGTGGGGATTGGGAACCCCGGCTCGAGACAGCGGCGAGGATTCCCAGTTCTTTTTATTGCTTTTATATGCAGTTCAATACAACTCGATCACCCACAGTTCACAGTGGATGAATATACTCAGTCATCATAAAGTTTCTTATCTTTTTGTTTATTGCAGCAACAATATTCATCATCTTTCATTCAATAATAATTTCTCATTTAATCTGTTTCGTATTGGTATATTTTTAGATGTTTTATGCATAAAAAATTGTTTTTCCTGTACAATTATAATTTATAAAGTTATCGAATCTATACGGCAAAACAATAAGTATTGCATGAATCATAATTCAAAGCATATTAGTGTTTTTTTTTTAATTTTTTTTTCTAAAATATCTAAATTCAATCACTACAATTCTCATAAATTTATTAAGGTAGGTAACCTCCTTAGAAGGGTTAAATATGCAAGATTTTTTATTAATCTTTCTTTATGCCCTGTTTAAGACATTACAAAATTTTTTTAAAAGCTTTTATTTGAAGTTTATAAATTACAAAAATACTTGATTTTTAACTTCCCGCTAAGAAAATCGAAGATTTTCAAAAATCGGGAAGTTATTGTTTTCACCCCGTTTTGCAAAAATCGAGTTTTCATCAGATCTCGACGTTTGAAGGTCACAGGAAGCTTCCCTGACTATCCCCGCGAGGTTGTCACGGTGTCTGTATGTATGTGTGTGTGTGTGTGTGTGTGTGTGTGTGTGTGTGTGTGTGTGTGTGTGAAAGTATGTGAACCGCTTATAACTTTTGAACGGCTTGACCGATTTCATCGCGGTTGGTGCCATTCGAAAGGGCTTGACCAAACTTAGATTTTGAAAACTATTTGGACCGATTCAGATCAATAGATTTTGAGAAATCTTAAAAAAACTAAAAAAAATTTTTTTAAATGTGGTTTTTTTGGAATAACTTTTAAACGGCTTAAAGGTTCAATTCCAAAAACTAGTCAGCTCTTAACCTCAAAAAACTACGTCGATCGCCACCAGTCTGGTCAAAATCGGTTGATTCGTTCGAGAGATATCGTGAACGAAAGAAAACCGAAAAAAGTGTTTTTTTTCGGTTTTCTTTCGACAACGATAACTCACGAACCAATTAACCAATTTTGACCGAGCTGGCGGCGATCGGTGTGGTTTTTTTATTTTATGAGCTAATTAGTTTTTGGAATCGATCGGTGAAGCCGTTTCAAAGTTATTCCAAATAAACAACATTTGAAAAAAATTTTTTTTGTAGTTTTTTTTTAGATTTCTCAAAATCTACTTGTTCGAATCGATTCAAATTGTATTCAAAATCTAAGTTTGGTCAAACTTTTTCGAATGGCGCCAACCGCGATGAAATCGGTCAAGCCGTTCAAAAGTTATAAGAAGGTCACACACACACACACACACACACACACACACACACACACACACACACACACACACACACACTGTGTATCATACAGACATATGGACATCATCGCGGAAACATTTGGGTAAGCTTCCTAGAACCTCAAAATGTCGAGATCTGATGAGAACTCGATTTTCGAAAAACCGAGTAAAACCAATAACTTCCCGATTTTTTAAAATCCTCGATTTTCATACCGGGAAGTTAATGAAATATTTATCAGAGTAAAGTAATTATATCTGACATTTTTTTAAGGAAACAACTTATCAACCATCAGATTCGATGACAATAAATTATCAAATAAATGTTATTTCTTAATTGGATATTACAATAATAGACTTTATATCAGTTTTGATACTAAATATCGATTGGCTCGGTCTACGGTTTACACGTTCACACTATTCGTAGTTATTGTACTGTGTTATCAAGAAGTTATTTTTGGTCCTAGTCCAATCTTTCATGGAACTAAAATATCTAGTTATCAGTTTTTAAAAAAATCAATCATTATTTTTTTTAAAATAAATATGGTGGTACAAAATTCATTTGATATTTCACTCTTGATTCTATTATTTTTGATAGTGAACGTCTGTTCAGCGAATGGAAATTACAATAACACCACTTCTGATCATGAGTGTGCGAAATCTAATAAAATTGTACCTTTCTTTACGTATATATATAATAGATTAAAAATTTTTAGAGTAGATATTAACATAATTTGAACGATTTTCTTAGTGTCGTCCTTATTCTCCACAAGCGTGCTGCGATGACAACCTTTCATGCAAAATAAAAAAAACGAGGAATGACTTTGTCTGCACAGAAAAGGGTAAGTTTTGAATTAAAAATATATATATTAGTGAAGTACGATCCTCTAATCTGTGGATGAAGAAATTTTTAATGCAAATTTCGACGCTTTTTTTTCTCGACATTCTTATCGACAGATGAAAAAATTTTCAATTATGTTCCATGGACTGTTCAGTAAAATAATATACGGAGAGAAAATAATAGAACTTGTTCCTATGTAGAATGGTAACCATTACCATGTTACATACACGGAAAGAAAATTGTACGAAAAATTACAATAAAAACATCGTAATTTTTAGTATAGGACATTGTTGTGCCGGACCAGAACTCAAACATCGTAATTTATACGATGCAACATCGTAAATTTCTATCACTCAAATTAAAAAGAAGTTTAGGTCACCGAAAAAATAATTCTGTATCACCGAGGAATCGAACCCGGTGTCCTCACCGCCACAAGTCCAAGGTTTATCCCCTTTTTTTTTTATTCAAGCGTTTATTTATTTAAATCATTGATACATAGATATAAACATAATACACAGGTCTAAACGTAAGACCTGTTACTTAAAATAAATTGTCTACCTGGCCCATACGGGCTCTCATAGAGGATAACATAAATGATATTTCTTAATACCTGATAAACCTCAGGGGCTGTACATAGTGAAGTAAATAATATAGTTTTTCTTATTCTTATTGTGTTGAATACATAAAGTGTTAATACATGATTTATACTAGTTAGCCTAAAAAAGAAACTTGATTTTCATAAAAAAGGCTTACGTTATTAGAATAGTACATGAAAGACATTAAATCAACAACAATTAAAATTAAAAAATATAACATAATAATAGAATAGAACAAGAAGACAAAAAAGAAAGAGGAAGCTATTAAAAGAGAACAACAAAACAATTAAAGAAAAATAACTTGTGATTAAGTGAGCCACCAATACTCTTTGCGGGAATATGGTTTATTTGTTGTATCTTTGAGGGGTATTGAGATGCAGTATTTCAGGTCTAAGAATGATAATGCTTTTGGGTCATAAGTAATAGCTTTTGTGTTGGGACCTCTTTTGACGTGGTATATTAGGGGTATACTGTTTGAGTCTTGTATGTAGCCCAGACTGTCCAAGTAAGTGAATATTTTGGGAGGAGTGAATCCCGACTTCATTGCTATTTGAAAATATGCTGGTTGTGGGTAAAATGGACCAGATATTAAGCTGTTTATTGTGGAAGAGGAGGCACTAGCAAAGTGATTGCGGCATAGACGTATGATATGGTTGTCGATACGCTCTATTTTAGCTAAGTTTAAGAGTGTAAGGTTACTATAGTATTTGGTGTAATTTGAGTCAGGTGTCTTGTACATGTTCAGACAAGCTCTCAGACATTGTCTTTCAAATTTTCTCAGCTTTTCCATTTCAATAGGTGGGATGTTAAACCATATAGGACAACCATATGTGATTATTGGTCTAATCAAGAGTTGGTAACACAAAATTTTTACTCTTTTATTCAGAAATTTAGAATAGAATAATCTAGACAGGCTTTTAAATTGTTTCTTTGCTTTGGTAATTTGTGTGTCTATATGTGAGTACAGTCAACGCTCTCTGTATTGGACCTCTCTGTATTTGACCGCTCTCTGTATTTGACCACATTCTTCATCTGTATTTGACGATTTTACACAGCTCTTATGGACAAGGATGAGTCAAATACAGAGAATGGTCCTGTACGGGCGAGTCAAATACAGAGAGCGTTGACTGTAGAAGTTTAGTTTATTGAAGGTTTATCCCCTTACACTATCGGAAGGATGGTGTAAATTTTTGTTCAGTCACATAATAAGACCCTCCATACAGTAGTTGGTCATCTTTCGGTGGTGGCGTCGCAAACTACTGGTCTCTCTTTTATTAAAACATATAGTATGCGTCCTTATTCACTTGCTCTTGCAGAAAAAATATTTACTAAATAACATCGTAATTTTCAATAATTCAAATTGTATTCTGTAGACGGCAGCATCGTAAAAATCAAGTTACTGAAAGTCTAGACCTGGATTACGATGTTACTACCTAGTAAAATTACTATTGTAATTTTTCATAGGATTTTTTTTCCGTGTAGTAACAGAAATTTTTGTGAGAATCCTGTGTAAATTTGCTAATAAAAATCTTAGAAATTGTGATAAAAATATGAACAATCACTCATTCAATGCGGAATTAAATTCTGAAAATAATGTTGTTGTTTTTTTATTTTTTTGATGAAAATTTCAATTTGTTATTAACAAAAATCAAACCCAAAATAAAAAATTTCAGTTTTTCGTAATTAACTCAATTACTATTGGTGACATCGAAAATCGGAAAAAAGATCCTGAAAGAGGAGAAAATTTCTAAAGAAAAGTCTCGACTCTCGGAACTCTAGCTTAAAAAACAATCATTTTTATTTAATGTTGAAAATAGGGTTCCGCGCAACTGCCGTCGTATTTTAGCATCGGCGCGGCCGTGTGACAAAAGTCGCGCGGAACCCTATTTTTTTTTTTTATTATTATTTAGAGTCGGTTTTAACTGCTGTGGTCATATCGCCGACTTTTAACTGTTGGGAGTGGTACGTTGGGTCTTTTTGGGTTGTGTAAATCTTAACCTACGCGGCAAGGGCCGAATATCAACCAAGTTGGTTTCTAAGACCAGCTTGGTATTCGAACCCACGCCTGGCCGGTAAGTTAGTCCGAGTTCTCTATAGGCCATGCGTCTTAGACGACTCGGCTAACGTCACCGGTTAACCCTATTTTTAACATTAAATAAAAATTATTGTTTTTCAAGCTAGAGCTCCGGTAGTCAAGACTTTTTTTTAGAAATTTCCTCCTCTTTAAGGATCTTTTTTCCGATTTTCGATATCACCAATAGTAATTGAGTTATTTACGAAAAACTGAAATTTTTTATTTTGGGTTTGTTTTTTGTTAATAACAAATTGAAATTTTCATCAAAAAAATAAAAAAACAACAACATTATTTTCAGAATTTAATTTCGCATCGAATGAGTGATTGTTTATATTTTATCAAATCAAAATAATGTGTGTGTGTGTGTGTGTGTGTGTGTGTGTGTGTGTGTGTGTGTGTGTGTGTGTGTGTGTGTGTGTGTGTGTGTGTGTGTGTGTGTGTGTGTGTGTGTGTGTGTGACACCTTCTTATAACTTTTGAACGGCTTGACCGATTTCTTCGCGGTTGGTGCCATTCGAAAGGACTTTACTAAACTTAGATTTTAAATATCATTTGGACCGATTAAAATAAGTAGATTTTGAGAAATCTCAAAAAAACTACAAAAAAAATTTTTCAAAAGTGGTTTTTTTTGGAATAACTTTTAAATGGCTTTACCGATCAATTTCAAAATCTAATCAGCTCTTAAGATCAAAAAACCACGTCGATCACCGCAAGCCCGGTCAAAATTGGTTGATTCGTTCATGAGTTATCGTTGTCGAAAGAAAACCGAAAAAAGTTCATTCATTCAAAAGTTATTGCCGTTTGAAAATTCAAAAAATTGTGTTTTATTAAACTGCTATTAGAGTTTTGAGCTCGAAGAGCTCAAATTGACACAAAAATCATATTTTTGAGCTCGAAGTGCTCAAAAGCGTAATGTGTAATTTTGAGCGCTTACGTACAAAATGAACGGGAAGTTGCAGGGATGGCCTTTAGGGTCAACCGTCATCCTAATTTTTTTTAAGTGTATTTAAAATTTTCCGACCATAGGTGGTGTTGAGAATTTTCGACAGAAAACTCATGATAGCAACTTATCTGATATGAATTTTAAATTTATTACTGATATCCTGGCTCTAGTGATTAAACTACTTAACTAATCCTTTTTTAATACTATATAAATCTTACGTCCACATTTATATAAAAAATAAAAAATTGTAATAATTTCTTTACTCTCGTATATAGCCAGATATGAAAATTTTCTAACGGAGATATACTGGTAAAATTTATAATTTTTAATCTTTACTTTAAATATAGTGATTTTGAAAGGATCATGTAGGGATAATGATGACTGTGGTGACATAAAACATGCCAAGTGTTCCAGTGACAAAGATTGTACTTGCATAATAGGTTACAGCAGTATAAATAAAACTTATTGCGCACCATCGTTGAATTCGTTTTGTTGGAGAGATGAAAAATGTGCAGCTGATCATGCTTCTTGCATTAATAGCCACTGTCAATGTGATGAAAACTACTTACAACACTCTCACAATGAGTGTTTACCAAGTAATTAAATTAATATTGAGAATAAAATTTAAAAAAAAAAAATAATTTTTTTTTCTAAGTTTTTTCAATATAGGAAAAATCTTTTTTTCTTTCAGAGTTGATAGGTTCATATTGCAAAGATAATTCTGAATGTAGCAGAGTTAAATATGCTCAATGTTCAGCAGGTAATTTTTGTGTTTGCTCGATAAATACAAGGTCGGTCGATCGAGCATTATGTTTACCATTTTTGAACGAATACTGTAAAACAAACGATGATTGCAAAGTTGAAAATTCTATTTGTAATGACAGTAAGTGTCAATGCAAGCCAAACTTCATGACTCTTTTGAATGAGTGTCAGGCACGTAAGTATTTAGAAATTTCTATTCGTACATGTAATAATGATGATGATGATTAAGAATTTAATATATCATAATTTATTATAATTTAGCATATTTAGGCATGCCTTGTGACTATTCAGACGATTCAGAAGATTGCTTTAGATTTATCGATAATTCAATATGTTCTCATGACAAGAAATGTACATGTTTGCCAATCTATCTTCCTGTAAGCGAAAATAAATGTTTACTGGCTCACAATCAGATCTGCTTGGATTATGAACAATGCGCAGCAGAGAATTCTATTTGCCTTAATCACAGATGTGAATGTAAGCCTTATTATGTCTATCGAAGAGATCAATGTGTGTCAGGTACTTAAACTTGATTTCTAAAGATCTAAATCAATAATAGAGCTTCAGTTGATTTCTTATATCTGATATTTATTGCAGCATATCTGCAACAGTTGTGTCGAAAAGAGAAAGATTGTAGTGGAGTCAAATTTGCAACCTGTTCAGAGGATAATATATGTGTTTGCAAACAAAACTATTTTCAATCGGATAACTCAACCTGCTCACCTCTTTTAAACAGTAGTTGTTCTACAACGAAAGAATGCTTTGCTGCTAATTCCGTTTGTCAGAATGGAAAATGTCAATGTGAAGAAGGTTTTTTCGCTATATCTAATGATCGCTGTGCGAAAAGTAAGTATATATTCAGAAAGTCAGTGAAGACTTATTTTGTCTACCTTAAGCGTGAAGCAGAGCTATCAAATTATATACCTAATAATATAGATCTCAGATGAATTTCTTGACCATAGTACTTGGCAAAGTTCGTTGTTAAGAATTCAACAATTTTTGAACAAGATAGTTAACAAAAGATTATGTACTACAGTAGTGTCAGAATTAAGCAAGATCTCGGAAACACGGTGTTTAGTTATACTTTGACAAGTTTATTTGGTTAATTGAGATAAGCAGCTAGTAAAAATTTTACAAGATTTTTAACCAAGACGAACTTTAAAATTCTAAAGCAATCAGTCGCACTGTTTTTAAGATATCGTAACGGCTAGTTGGAAAAAGATAGTTTTAAAAAACACACATTTAAAAGTCAAACTATTCAATTTAAGCAATGAAATCTTTACTCATTATTAAGCACTTTAATTTTTTTATGATGACAAAAATTTTTAACTTCCCGCTCAGAAAATCGAAGATTTTCAAAAATCGGGAAGTTATTGTTTTCACCCCGTTTTACAAAAATCGAGTTTTCATCAGATCTTGACGTTTGAAGGTCATAGGAAGCTTCCCTGACTATCCCCGCGAGGTTGTCACGGTGTCTGTATGTATGTATGTGTGTGTGTGTGTGTGTGTGTGTGTGTGTGTGTGTGTGTGTGTGTGTGTGTGTGTGTGTGTGTGTGTGTGTGTGTGTGTGTGTGTGTGTGTGTGTGTGTGTGTGTGTGTGTGTGTGTGTGTGTGTGTGAAAGTATGTGAACCGCTTATAACTTTTGAACGGCTTGACCGATTTCATCGCGGTTGGTGCCATTCGAAAGAGCTTGACCAAACTTAGATTTTTAAAACTATTTGGACCGATTCAGATCAATAGATTTTGAAAAATCTTAAAAAAACTGAAAAAAAAATTTTTTTCAAATGTGGTTTTTTTGGAATAACTTTTAAACGGCTTAAAGGTTCAATTCCAAAAACTAATCAGCTTTTAACCTCAAAAAACTACGTCGATCGCCACCAGTCCGGTCAAAATCGGTTGATTCGTTCGAGAGATATCGTGAACGAAAGAAAACCGAAAAAAGTGTTTTTTTCGGAATAACTCAAAAATTCCTAGCGCGATCAATTCAAAATTTAAGATTCTTTATGAGGCTTGAAAAACTGCGTCGAATGCTTCTAACCACGTAAAAATCGGTCTATTCATTCAAAAGTTATTGCGGTTTAAAAATTCAAAAAATAGTCTCTTATCAAACTTTTGAGCTCGAAGTGCTTTAAAGCATATAAAAGCAATCTCTTTGAGCTCGGAGAGCTCAAAATAACCCATAAATTGTATTTTTGAGCTCGAAGAGCTCAAAAACGTCATTGGTGCAATTTTAAGCGCCTAAGTATGGAATTAGCGGGAAGTTGCATTTTACATTTCGCCAATTTGAATTTTTCTTTGTCAAATTCGAATTTTTTTTAAAATGTGATTTTTTGAATGTTCGAATTATTTTTTTTTATATTTATCCTCTAAATAAATATTTTCGGAAAGGTATAGAAACCATTCCTATAATATTGTAGCTAGGATTTCCATAATTATGGGAACTGCTTCTATAATTTTTGGTCATAGTTCCCATAATAGTATACGGAAAATTTTCTTGCCGAAGATTTTCATCGAGTTACTCTTTAATTTATATTATTTTCGTTTATAAAATAAATTTTAAAGGCAAATATATTCAGATTCACCAAACTGTATAAAATCCTTATGTTATAATGATTAATTAAGAAATAACAGCAATGTTTTTTTTGACTTAGTTTCTCTACAGCAATCGTGCTCGATAACTCACGACTGTTTGATTACTATTCCGCATTCTTACTGCTCGGAAATTGGTTTATGTTATTGCGATTTGGGATATGTTTCAATAGATGGCATCAAGTGTGTACCAGCTTTAGGCCAGTTTTGTACTAAAAGTAATCCATGTTCAATTGATAACTCTGAGTGTATCGATAACAAGTGTCAATGCAAACTTTATTTTGAGGAGGCTCGTGACTCTGAATGTATACCAAGTATGTATATAATTAATAAAAATTGATAAATTACTGATTTCTTTACTTATAATAATTATTAATAGTTTAAATAATCAATTTTTACAGTAAATTTCAGTCAATCTTGTTCATACAATATTGACTGTAGAAATATAAAACATTCCATGTGTTTCTACGGAGAATGTACTTGTGAGCACAATTATGCTCCTGTAAATTCCCGAACCTGCGTCCTACTTTTAGGAGGATTTTGTTCCACAGATGAGGATTGCTATGTCGAAAATTCAGTTTGCGTTTCAAATATATGTAAATGTGATACTCAATATTTGACCGTAACCAATAACAAATGTGAACCAAGTGAGTCATAATATTTAAAATAGTTTGCGAATGATATAATCAATAATATCACCTTAAACACACCAATCACTGCACGTTTCCTTCTGAAAGAAGGATCATTTTGGTTCTGGTGCTTAAACGAAAGTCAATATTCATAGTTTTGTTATACAGAGACTATTATAGTTATTGATATAAAATTTATTCAGCTCAACAAACACACTCTTGAACTATACAAAAAATATCTAAATTTTTATTTCTTTAATTTTTTATATGAATAAATAATGAATGAACGAATCTCTTCTAAAAATTGGTATGTTGCTGACATAGATAATAACTTGATAACGGCTCATCTAAAACACAAAAACGAAAATTATTTACCTTCAATATAAAAGTAGCTATGGCATTAACTACAGAGATTGATTTTTATTGATAAATAACCCCTGATAACCATCTTACCTATAACTTACTGTGAATCTACGTCCGCAATTTGAAGCAAACTTGACGGAAAGAGTTGGCAGAGCAAGCGATTACCTATTAGTTACCTATAACTTACTCTGCAAATAGACGTCAAAACTTTCTGTACAAGTATTTCCGTCAAATTGTAGTAAAGTTGAAAGGAAATTTAACTACAAGTTTGATTGTTAACTTGTATTCAAGTTGCGGCCGTAGATTTCCGTCAATTTGCTTACAACTGTTGTTGAGTGAAGAATTACCGCTAACTTGATGTTTAAGTTAACCGCAAATGCTAGAAGTCAACCACTTACTGAGAAAGCGCTGGCTATCAGGGACAAAATACCTTAGATTTAATTTTAAAAAAAAAAACTGAAAAATGAGGCTTTTTTCATAATTTTTAATCCAGTAAAATAGTAAAAATCAAAATTTTGATTTGATTGTAACTGAAGTGTTTTTGATAAAATAAAAAAAATCTTACCTAAAGTCAATCAGTGTTGTCGGCATCATACAGAATTCATAAAGCGTAAAATAATATAGTTACAGCGGTCCGATCATTTTGAAATTTTAACACAATCCTTTTCGACTGTTACGTCCAAATCGCTGAACGTAAATTATTTAATAGTATATTACACACCTAGGGAAGGAAAGTAAGAAATGTCGGCTTCGCCTCGGCCAACAATTACATGTGATCTGAGGCTTTCTTATTTACTTCCCGTGGAGTGTATACTAATTTTTTGCTCGACGAAGGCAGAAAGGGGCAACTTCGTTTAGCGCAGCGGACCGAAAGTTGACGCTTTCTGCCCGTCGAGCAAAATAGTGTATTACACATCTAGGGCAGTAAAATAAGAAATGTCTCAGATCACATGTAATTGTTGTCCGAGGCGAAGCCGAGGTCAATAAACATGTGATCTGAGGCTTTCTTATTTACTACCCGTGGTGTGTATACTATTTTTCTCCTCGACGGAGGCGGAAAGCGGCATTTTCGTTTAGCGCAGCGGGAGGAAAATTGACGCTTTCCGCCCGGAGGTGAGAAAAATTTATTTTGGTCCTGGTATTTTTCAACCACTAGACCGGGAACCCAGAAGTATTGAGAAAGGTTATTGGTATTTTACTTTTCAAATAAATTAACTCACTTCAAATTTAAGTTATACAATATATATTAAAGTTAATAAAAAGTTACAAAAGATAAATGCTTACAAAAATTCCAATTACTATTTATATTAATGCTAAAAAATTTACACATAAGAACTACAATTGGTTTTGTACATACCTTTAATTGTTACGTCGAAACACGTGGTTTTTGATTAATTAATATTTTTATTTAATGTAGTTAATATTATTTTTGAATTTACGTGAAGTTAAAATGAATTTTATAAAATTGTATAAAATGAACTTCATGCGAAGTTCTTTTGGGACTCGAATTTTCGGGCGTTTCCAAATTACTAATTGGAGAAAAACAGTATCCAATTAACTGTCTATTTCCCTTGGATTCTACCCTCTCTTCCGATTTTTCCAAGATGTTCGCTTGAACAACTCCCTTCCTTGGGCCCAGAGGGCATGATGTGCCTCTCTCTCTTACTTATAGGCTAATATTATATCTATGTATTGGTGTACGTGCAAGCACATTTACATGCACACAAATACATAGTTTCTTATTTAACTAAGCCTTATATTTTATTTATAATTATTACTAACTTATTTATTTATTTAATTTTTTTATAGATAATAATATTCATTTCTTATAATCATTCATTATTCTTACATAATTATTTATGTAATTATTGTTAATTTTTTTATTATTAATTTTTTGTAATTATTTAAATATTTTCTATTGTTTCAGTTGTTAATTCCTATTTTTAGTAATTATTTAAGTATTTCCTATTTATATTAGTGTTATTTATTAATTTGTTGCTAATTTTTATTGTTAATTTTAGTTTCTTAAAAATTATTTTATTTTTAAAGTTTTAAATTTATTTTTCTCTTAAATTTAATCCTATTTAAACGTTTAAAAATTTCCAAAGTTCTTGTCTATAATACTGTCAATACAGACGGCAATAAAACTCCCATTTACTTGTGTACTTAAAGTTTTTAATCTTTTAAAGAAATGAGTCTGCCTAATGACGGGAAATTTTTCGGAAAGACCGGACGAGACACTTAATGCGTTTCTCATTACGAGTGTCTGCTGCAAATTTTAATTCTTTTAAAAATATATTTTAAGAGAATAAAATTGTATTGTTCAGACAAATAAAAAAATAATGTTAATATGAGACCACAACGTAACACGACAAATGTACTTTCAAAGAATGTAAAAAAAAGTTTATTTACGAAACTTTTGAATTTAAAATGATTTTCGAATCTGTTTAATTGTTCATATAAAAAATTCTTGTAACGAAAATTTCTTTTTTAATATTGCATGCCTTAAGCGCGAAGCGCGCAGGTATGCTCTACTCTCGCCTAAAAATCGTGATTTCGATTAAAACGTGATTTTCATAATTTAAACGTAAAAAATTATGGATAAAAAGCATATTGAAATAATTAATAGTAACTACAGAACACGTTAAGAAAATTTTCTTATCGATTAAATAAGATTTCTGAGAAAAAATTCGTTTTTCTGATAAATTAAATGAATAAGAGCGTGGTATTCACGGGAGCTACGAGCTTGATAACACCACAACTTTGTCAAAAATCACTTTCATGATCAAATTTTTTTTTTGTTTTATTCCTGAGAAAGTTTATCAAAACCTTTGTGGAAATTGCGTGTCAAAATAATTCCGTTTCGATACAGTTAATTTTTTTCGATTGTCGATTCGGAGACTTTTTCTGCGATTTTGGCAGCCATATATATTATTTTTCATAAACAGAATTGAAATAACTATAAACAAGCAGAAACTATACATACATTATGGTATAATTACTAACTGTTTTATCATCTGTTAAAATTTTTCTTTAGTTCGACCTATAGAGGGGATAATACTACTCGCGGAAAAATTCAAATTAAAAACGAATAATTTTTGTTATGATCTAAATAATTTATGTATGACATGAGCGCTTAAAGCATGCTCATTTGGATTTTCCAAACTTTTTACAGTTGCTTTGTTTTTTTTTTCTAACAATTTATTTCATATATTCCTCAGACATGTTAGGAACATTATGTCTGACAAATGATGACTGCGACAAGATTAATAATTCAATATGTTCAGCGGACAACGTATGTACGTGTAACCTGAATTATAGAGCAGTTGATAAATTTTTCTGTATACCAATATTGAACGGATTTTGTTCAGAGGATAGTCAATGCCCTACAGATTCATTCCGTTGTGTAGATCATCAATGTCAATGTCAACCTAACTTCACTGCAATGTCTGCAAGCCAATGCTATGAAAGTGAGTACAATTTTTTTTGTAAATACGAATATGAGTGTATTGATATCTGATTTTCATTTTCAGCGAACCTGATAAATACTTGTACCAATGTTACTGAGTGCAGTGATTCATGGCATGCACAGTGTACATCCGATCACAAATGTGTTTGTGCTTCGAATAATATGGCATTGAGTCCATCAACATGTTTGCCGATTTTGAATGGTTTTTGTTGGATAGATCATCAATGCATGGCTGAAAATTCTGTTTGCACTGATTATCGTTGTGCATGCAAACCGAATTTTACTGCTGTCGCTTATAATCTATGCATTCCTGACAGAAAAAAAATGCATTTATATTGATTATGATCGATAGGTAGATACTTTATTTTATTTTATAGCAAAGCTAATGGCAAAATGGCAATTTTCAAAAAATGATACTTAATGAAAGGAATATAATAAACATGTCACATAGAAAAGCATAATAATATTGACTGTAGAATGTAATTATATATACATAATCCTCAACATTATAAAATGAACTAAATTTTAAGTAACAATATGTGATACAAATTTTTATAATATATGTAGAAAAGGTAATTTGATTTTATGAATATTATCTAGGAAGACAAGATATAACCAAGAATTGCTTATATTTACGTGGTTCTGAAATGAAGCTCTGAAATGTTAGTTTTAAAATGATTGGAAATAGTATCATGGAAAGATTAGAATCCTACTGGTTACTGTTCTGCATAGTTACGGACTTAATTTTTATTAAAGGATTTATCGTACTTACCGCAAGTGAACGTGTTTCTCCGGCAACCTTAATATCTGTTGCACACACCGGCTAATAATGGTGTATCAGTCCTTCGGTAGTTATGATTAAGAAGTTAAAGTTGATACCAGTGGCCATAGATAGTCAGGTCTGAACTGAGAAGTTAAATTTGAAAATTAATACTGTCCCAGTATATAAACAAAGCTAGATCAGTAGTATCTCCGAAAGTATACATAGATAAGATGTTTACAACACAATACCAATACTAAAAAAGATAAATAAATCCTATATACTGAAAGAAAAATTTCTTTTGAAAAAAACCAACATAGTTGTTACAAGAAATTAATTTATTAAAAATTTTATTTTTTAGCTGAAAAAATAAAAATTTTTCTCATAATGACTTTCTTGTTGAAAAAAATTTTTTTTGGATTTAAAAAAAATGATTGTAGTTAAACTAATTGCGAATTTTCATCCAAACTTTTTTTTTCCTGAATTTAGAAAAATTTTTTTCGGCAAAAAATCACTGTGAGAAAAATTTTAATCAGCTAAGAAATAGAATTGTTAAAAATTTTCAACAAATTGATTTTTTGTCAAAACTATGCCGATTTTTTGCAACAGTATATTACGTACATAGGCCAGTAAAGTAAGAAACATCTCAGATCACATGTAATTGTCGGCAAACATGTTATCTGAGGCTTTCATATTTATTGGCCAAGGACAGTATACTATTTTTCTGTTCGACGGAGTCAGAAAGTGGCAACGTCGTTTAGCGCAGTGGCCTGAAAGTTGGTCTCTAAATCATCTAAATCATCGAGTAGGCCTGTTGCTTAACATTCTCTCTTAAAAATCAGCTTAATAAAGGATTTTAAGAAATGAGCCACAAAAATGACAGCGTTGCATCTCAGGTTAATTTTGAGACGTGGAAACCCAGCTCGCATGATGGCTAGACTGGAACCCAACGACTTTTTATCTGAGGCGATTTCTATTTCCTCAATGAATTTTATTCATCACCTACGACTCAGTCAATAATTGAAAAAATTATCAAAGTCATAAAAGTGATTATTTTAAATTTTAACATTTTTCAATTTAGCAAAAACTTAACACTATTTTTTCCCGAAATCAAGAAACAAGAGAGTTTTTAAACAATTCCTTACAGAAACAGAGTTGAGGGGCGGCGGGAACTTCAATAAATTATAAATCGAAAAATAATGAGAATTACATTTTGAAAATTTACAAGCATGTTTTTAAGATTTTATGTTAATTATTATGCAAAATAAATCAATTTTTATATTTTTTCATTCTACATGTATGGCTCTCCTCAACTTCTTTTTTTCCTAAGTAGCAGAAAGACGTGACACTTCAAAGTTATAACCTGTTTTTAAATTTTTATAGACCTATAATAAGATTTTAGTAATCAACTAACACAGTTGATGAACTTATGAAGACTATTATGATCTAACGAATCTAACACCTAATTTCTATCTTACTGACAGTCAAGAGTGTTAGAAGATTTATTACCGCCAGATATAGTAACTGACATCCATTCAGAAAATTGTCAAGTCCGAGACAAAAGGACAAACAAATTTTGTAAGAACAAATTCAATCTGCAAGTTGTGATCTCGGAGGTAAAATAATGAGCCATCAACAGTCAATTTTCGTAAGTATAGGATTTATTTAATGTAAGGCAGCAAGTAATTATAAAGTTAAACATCAATATAATTTATATACAATTGTAAATAAATAATTATATCTAGTGAGTATTGAGTAAATGGAGTTATACTGTAGAATCCTCAATAACCATCGATCGAGTGCAGAAGTAGCTATCCAATTATGAGTGTCTTTTCGAAGTCAAGTGACCTGCAAATGCTGACTTTCTAAATACTGCTAATAGATTGATGCTAATTTTTTAACGCTGATTTTGGTATCAGTATACTGAAAATTGGTAGCAAATTGTCTATAAAAGTTGAAAAGATGAAATTGACTGTCAGTATGCATGCAAAAAAACATCAATTAATACATTATAAGCTAAGCTTTAATTCATCAGATGTTTCATCAATAAAATGGGAAATTCGATACTTGGGGTCAATCTGCATGCAGTTTGAAGGCAAGTAGAGCATTTCAACTTTTCATTTAGTTTGCCTCCAATCTGTATCGCACATTGACACCAAAATGCGTCAACAGATAGATGTCATTTTGCTATTAAGTGGTTATTGAGGTAAGTTGAATTTATTTGTTAGTTTTTCTTTTTCTTTTTATTAGAAGCGCCAAGTTCCTTGGACACCAATATGGGGTTGAACGTGTTGTCCAGGAAGCTTCAAAGCACCACCTCCAGCACTTATCTGTCCATTTTTGCCTTCATAGATCTTATGTTGATAGTCCAAGTTCCATGTAGGTCTACGTTCTGGCCCACTCAAAGGTTTCTGTCCCTGTAGAACGATTGATCCTTGAGGGTCAGGTGATCGACGGAATCTCCAAGTTCCTTGGACACCAATATGGGGTTGAACGTGTTGTCCAGGAAGCTTCAAAGCACCACCTCCAGCACTTATCTGTCCATTTTTGCCTTCATAGATATTATGTTGATAGTCCAAGTTCCATGTAGGTCTACGTTCTGGTCCACTCAAAGGTTTCTGTCCCTGTAGAACGATTGATCCTTGAGGGTCAGGTGATCGACGGAATCTCCAAGTTCCTTGGATACCAATATGGGGTTGAACGTGTTGTCCAGGAAGTTTTAAAGCACCGCCTCCAGCACTTATCTGTCCATTTTTGCCTTCATAGATATTATGTTGATAGTCCAAGTTCCATGTAGGTCTACGTTCTGGTCCACTCAAAGGTTTCTGTCCCTGTAGAACGATTGATCCTTGAGGGTCAGGTGATCGACGGAATCTCCAAGTTCCTTGGATACCAATATGGGGTTGAACGTGTTGTCCAGGAAGTTTTAAAGCACCGCCTCCAGCACTTATCTGTCCATTTTTGCCTTCATAGATATTATGTTGATAGTCCAAGTTCCATGTAGGTCTACGTTCTGGTCCACTCAAAGGTTTCTGTCCCTGTAGAACGATTGATCCTTGAGGGTCAGGTGATCGACGGAATCTCCAAGTTCCCTGGACACCAAGATGGGGTTGAACGTGTTGTCCAGGAAGTTTTAAAGCACCGCCTCCAGCACTTATCTGTCCATTTTTGCCTTCATAGATATTATGTTGATAGTCCAAGTTCCATGTAGGTCTACGTTCTGGTCCACTCAAAGGTTTCTGTCCCTGTAGAACGATTGATCCTTGAGGGTCAGGTGATCGACGGAATCTCCAAGTTCCTTGGATACCAATATGGGGTTGAACGTGTTGTCCCGGAAGTTTTAAAGCACCGCCTCCAGCACTTATCTGTCCATTTTTGCCTTCATAGATATTATGCTGATAGTCCAAGTTCCATGTAGGTCTGGCGTTCTGGTCCACTCAAAGGTTTCTGTCCCTGTAGAACGATTGATCCTTGAGGGTCAGGTGATCGACGGAATCTCCAAGTTCCTTGGATACCAATATGGGGTTGAACGTGTTGTCCCGGAAGTTTTAAAGCACCGCCTCCAGCACTTATCTGTCCATTTTTGCCTTCATAGATATTATGCTGATAGTCCAAGTTCCATGTAGGTCTACGTTCTGGTCCACTCAAAGGTTTCTGTCCCTGTAGAACGATTGATCCTTGAGGGTCAGGTGATCGACGGAATCTCCAAGTTCCTTGGATACCAATATGGGGTTGAACGTGTTGTCCAGGAAGTTTTAAAGCACCGCCTCCAGCACTTATCTGTCCATTTTTGGCTTCATAGATATTATGCTGATAGTCCAAATTCCATGTAGGTCTACGTTCTGGCCCACTCAAAGGTTTTTGTCCCTGAAGAACAATTGACCCTTGAGGGTCAGGTGATCGACGGAAACGCAAAGGGTTTGACGGTGGTTTTGGACGATTCTGTCACATAAGTAAGTTCATTCAATCACTTTCGGCCAGAAAATTAGTCTTATATAATAAACACTATTACTATGATAGCATAGCTTAATTAATAATTTATATTTTATTTATTTTAAATCTTCTTGTACTTACTATGTAAGGAGGAGGTTGGCGGCCATCTTTGATACCAGGTTCAGGTTCACTCGAAACGATCGCAAAAGTTACAGCAAGTACGAGAAAAATAATTTTCATATTGATAGTTAAGTACAATTTCGCAATAAACACTTAATTTATTTACTAATGTAGTAAATAAATTCAATTCTGCAAGATCTGGAAAACTGTGATGAAAGTATCCAAGATGCAATCTTATATACTCCATTCCATTTAGCATATTTGCATAAGGGGAATCACTCTTAGCATAAACCGTTTGCCAGAAGAAATACTAAGAGCCGTAGTGGGGATTGGGAACTCCGGCTCGAGACAGCAGCGAGGATTCCCAGTTCTTTTTATTGCTTTTGTATGCAGTTCAATGCAACTCGATCACCCACAGTTCACAGTGGATGAATATACTCAGTCGTCATAAAGTTTCTTATCTTTTTGTTTATTGCAGCAACAATATTTGTCATCTTTTATTTAATAATAATTTCTTACTTAATCTGTTTTGTATTGGTATATTCTTAGATATTATTATTATATAATTTATAAGGTTTTCGAATCTACACGGCAAAACAATAAGTATTGCATGAATCATAATTCAAAGCATATTAGTGCTTTTTTTTTAATTTATTAAAGTAGGTAACCTCTTCAGAAAGGTTAAATATGCAACATTTTTTTTATAAATTCTTCTTTTAGGCCCTGTTTAAAACATTACAATATTTTTTTTAAACTTTTATTTAAAGTTTATAAACTACAAAAATACTTAATTTTTTTCCTCAAAAAATCGGATAAGTATGGCGAAATGGTCTCCATGTATACTTTGTCAAATAGTATGTTTCAGTATGAATATACTCTTAAAAAATTATACTTCCTTTTTTGAGCATGAATTCTCAGTTAATTTTTGCGATAACGTCCAAAAGTTTAAATTTTTCAAATCAATTTTTCTTAAAAACTATAAGAGATAGAATGATCGATTCAATGCCAATCTTTTAAGAATTTTTCAAAGAATATTATAGATTTTTTTCACCATGTTAGATAATGTTAAATAGTCAAAAAAAATGAAAAATTTTTTTGATGACTGTTTATTTTTATGTTCTAATATACTTATACCAACCAATAAAATTGTGGATATTCCTCAAGGTATCTACTTTCAATACAATAAAGCGGACCAAAATTAAAAGTGCGCTTTTTGAGTTATAAAAAACATACGAAAAACAGCTGACCCGGTCATCCGTCTCTTGGCCTTCTCAATGTTTTAGACTCAAAGTGTTTAAGAATGTATCTATTTGTAAGCTTCCCACATTCAAAAATATAAGTTTTTTACATTTTTAAACTTTTAGGACTTAAAACATTAACTTTCTAAACCCTTGAAGCCTTTAATTCTCTCAGAGGGACGTTAATTATTATTTTATTTTTAATAGTTCATTTAGCAATAAGAAAATTATTGTTTAGACTAACTTATAAAGAAAAAATATTTGATTATAAATACAAACTTAAAATTATTAACAATTCTGTGTTGGTATTCTATATAAAGAAGAGTCATAAAATATATCATTCTATTTATTTATTTATTTATTTATTTAGTCATCATCATCACTTTTCTCATTAATAACAACGTTAACATTATCATCTGGAAATATTCGAGACAAAATTTCCGCAGGACGTATTATTCGTGACAAATATCGCCCATGAGCTAAGTAATAAATTACATTAGCCTCATGGACACAACGTCCAACCGTTCTGTAGCCATTTGGACAGTCGCAATAGTAGCGAATATAAACGTGGTAAGTTTTGCTATTTATATCCCATGATCGTACATCTAACTTGATGATATTCGGTGTTTCTTTTACATAATACACGAAAAATTATTTTCTTATCAATTATTTCAGCCAAGTATGAAACAGCTAACGATAAATGATAGGAACCGGTGAATGAAAATTTTAATTGTTCTTCATTCAACCATTGAAAGTCAAGAAGTCCTGATGCTACACGGAGAGAATTTTATGTTAACGGTAACCATCCCTATTTTTTAGCTTCTGCTATCCAGGATGGTTATTAACTTTTACAAAGTTAAGATGATAAATGCAACTATCCGGCGATTGTAATTAGTACAATCAGTATATATTAATTCCCACAATTATGATGATACGGTTTATCATCTAGATGGTAACTTTTATCATCGGAGGTAGTTAAAATCATCATGATTGCAATCATAAAAAAAATAAACAGGAAGTATAAAAAACTAAATTTTTTTGATTTTAGAGTCAGAATATAATAACATTCTAATGTTTGACATGAGTGAGTATTGAAAAAAAGTATATCTATATTATTAAAAGAATAACAAAAATTTTGTCTCCAGGATAGTCATATGATAAAATCGGTTTTTTTTTGTGAAATTCAGTGTCATTGCAAAGGTCTTGACTTGAATTTCCACCTTTTCAAGATTTCACATCATTCTCATCGATAGTCAATTTATCATGATAAGTATTTAGGCTGCATTCGAAAATGCTCCATTTCTAGACACATAATTAAGAAATGATCTTTTATCTTGTTAACTATTGACATCTTTAAAGATATAAGCTCATCCTGACATTACACTCATCGAGACTTTTCATTTGAGTACCCACATCAATTTTTCATATATTATATATATGTATATATGAAAAATATATCAAAATGCATGTGGGTACTCAAATGAAAGCTCTTGGTGAGTGTGACATCAGGATGAGCTTATTTATTAAAAAATCTCAATAATTAAGAACTGACATTGCTATCTTGTCAACTATTGGGCTGCAACTCAATGCTGACAAATGTTGCGTATTAACACTCACTCGGAGGAAAAATATTATCAACTTTGACTACAACATATCTGGAAAAATTTTAGATAAGAGTACTACAGTCAAAATACTTGGGGTAACATTTGACAGTAAACTTACTTTTGCAACGCACATTAATAATATTATGTCTGAAGCCTGGAAAACGCTAGGGTTCATTACTCGAGTTTCAAAAAACTTTAATAATCTTAATGCCATTAAATTGTTATATAATACATTTGTTAGACCAAAACTTGAGTATGCTTCGCTAGTATGGTCTCCTACTCAATCAGGACAGTCCACTAAGATTGAAAGAGTTCAAAGAAGGTTTTTAAAATTTTTAATTTGGAAAAAAACTGGACTTTATCCGGCTCGGGGAATTGCAGATCTCACGCTATGCAAAGAATGCGAATATCTTACTCTCGATGAAAGACGCATCTGTGCGGAATTCTCCTTTGCAACTAAATTATTTAACAACTTGGTGGATTGTCCTCAATTGCTAACACTGTTTAAATTTAAGATACCAGTCTTAGGTATGAGAAATCAAACTCCAATGTACATACCTATTGCTAAATCTAACTTATCACAGGCAGCGCCAATATATCGCATCTCTAATACAGTGAATCGCTTTTATCAATGGGAACCTGCACTTGATATGTTGAATTGTCCTAATGGCTATGTAACTGCGTTACTTGGCAAACTAGCAACTAAGTGGCGTTAAAGATGTGCAATTATGAATTAATAGTTAATAAGTAATTTTTAATAGGTAATAATTAATAAGTAATAAGCAATAATTACTCAGCAATTTTTATGAGTGGAAATGAATGAAAT
This sequence comes from Cotesia glomerata, assembly GCF_020080835.1. Classification (NCBI taxonomy): domain Eukaryota; kingdom Metazoa; phylum Arthropoda; class Insecta; order Hymenoptera; family Braconidae; genus Cotesia; species Cotesia glomerata. The sequence goes on along the minus strand of NC_058163.1, from coordinate 5,493,898 downwards.
CACTATGCTAGCTATAAGTCATCTTGTTATACATCAAAAATTTATTTTTCTTATGTACTAACAATTGTATTATTAACCCTGTTAATGGCCTAGGCTGTTGGGTTTGTTTATTGAAATAAAATAAAAATAAAAAAAATAAAATAAACTATTGACATTTTTAAAGATATAAGCTCACTCCGACATTACACTCATCGAGACCTTTTATTTGGGTACCTGCATCAATTTTTCATATATTTCATATATTTATATATATTATATATACGTATATATCAAAAATATATCAAAAATGCATGTGGGTACTCAAATGAAAGCTCTTGATGAGTGTAACATCAGGATGAGCTTACATCTTTAAAAATATCAATAATTAAGAAATGACCTTGTATCTTGTAAACTATTGACATTTTTAAAGATATAAATTCACCCAGACATTACACTCATTGAGACCTTTCATTTGAGTACCCACATCAATTTTTCATATATTTTATATACTTACATTTTTTTTTTTTTTTTTTTATAACCCCGCTTTTCAGACTTCTGTCTCGATAAGGGTCCGGCCGAGACCGGAGGTGGACTCCAGGCTGATCGGTACATTAAGTTTGGCAGAATAAGTTTGGCGGTATTACATACTTTTTCAGCCTGGAGAGTAACGCGGCGATGGGCCGACTTTGGGGAAACTGCACGCATTCGCCTGTGCCCCACCGGTAGCACAGGGCTTGGGGAAACCATCGAAAACCCCAAACCTGTACAGCCCGGCGTAAGTTATGGGCACCGATGTTCACTGAAAATTAAATTTCCAGCTCACACCGGGATTCGAACCCACGCCTCACCAGTCCCAAACAAGCATGACAAGCGTTGTACCGCTTAGCCATGGGACTGGCTTTATATTTTATATACTTATATATATTATATATAAATATATAAAATATATGCTTATATCTTCAAAAATGTCAATATTTAAGAAAATACAGTGCAATTTAACAAAAGTCATTACTTAATAAAATGAAATTTTTGTTTATTTATAATTCACAAGTCACGGTAGTCACATAGTGACTAATCAAATTACTAGCTGCGATGGTAATAATTACCATCATGATTGTAGAATTTACAATCAACATGATTTTAGCGGTTAACATATATTATGATTAAATTTACCATCTTTAAGTTACCAGCCAGATGGTAATAATTATTATCCAGATGGTAAATGTAACTATCTGGATGGTTCATTTAACAATTTGGATAGTTCTTGCAATCATTCATACTAAGAAGCCTGTTTTTACAATACTCGGATAGTTGTATTTACCATTAAATTCTCTCCGTGTACTTCTAATGAATTGGATGTATGCATCTTTTTGTTCATGTAATTGACAATAGTTTTAGCTAATAGATCATCTGAACTTAATCGTTTACCATACTGATTTTGCAAAAATCCAAACGTTTTACATAATAATCTTACTTTTGTAAGAATCTTGTTATCAAGACAATGATGAAACAATTGATATTTTTGAGCAATGGCTCTATGTAAAGCTTCAACTGCCCATCGCAATTTTGTCACTGGTCTGGACATGTTCGCTTTTTCAGTTGATAATTGAGCTTTGTTACCTTTAAGTGCAAGCATTAGTACAGTATAACCTTGTTCAGTAATAGTTTATAGCATCACGAAAACCACGATTTACTATGGATATATCATTTGGTTGTAATAGAGATTTAAGATCCTGATTTTGTAATACTTCTTTCATAATAGTGGCATCACTTTGCGTTGGATAAAAAAATAACTAGCAAAGTCAACAATGAACCCATTCGTAGTACAAATTATAAATGGTTTGCTGCATAAATGTGTTTTTTTCTTTCGGACTGAGTAAGATTTTCGTTTATTTGCATTATTCTCACTTTTTTGATGTCTGATGTAAGTTCTGTCAAAAATCAATACAAGTTAGTAATCTTTAAGATTCAATAATTTGCGAGTAGTAACAGTTGTATTGTTTCTAAGATTTCACGTGAAACAGAGTTAGAACTAAATAAAGGCATTACATCAGGCTAATTATATTCCGGTGGTTAAAAACTATTAATTTTCAAAAGCGGGAAATCAAAAAATTTATAGAATATCGAATTCAGTTTAAGTGATAAAAATCGTTCAGTTTTATTTCTTTTTTTTTATTTTATTTTCACTTAAAAAATAAAATATTTATCAGAGTAAAATAAATATATCTGATATTTTCTGAAGGAAACAACTTATCAACCTTCAGATTTGACGACAATAACATCTCAATTAAGTGTTATTGTTCAATTAGATATTGGAATAATAGACTTTATATCAGTCCTGATACTAAATATCGATTGGCTCCTCGGGGAAAAAAAAATTATATATAATTTTATAAAATTATATCTAATTATATATAATTTGATCTAATTTTCTATAAATATATATAAAATTTAATATAATTATGTATAATTTTATATAATTTTGTATAAATATATAAATTTATACATAATTATATATAATGTTATCTTCCCGGGGAAAAAAATTTTATATAATAAGATATAATTATACAAAATTATATAAAATTATGTATAATTTTATATAATTTTGTATAATTATTTATAATTTTATCTAATTATACATAATTGTAATTTAAAATTTTATATCAATATATATAATTATATAAAATTCTATATAATTATACAAAATCCTATATAATGTCTGAGCAGAATTTTCCGAAAATTCACAAGTTTTCTCAATTTTTTCAAAATAGCTCAATCTATATTGAAATCACAGAAAATACAACTAATTGAGAGTTTGTAAAGAGTAAAATTCTCCACAGATATAAATTAAAACATTTTTCTATTTGTTCATTCATTTAAAAAATAGAGTGCTTCAAAGCTGCATCAAAGATACAGTAGACAACACGTTTGAGAAATCTAATGTAATTTTTCAATTATAAAATACTTTAATATAATCAGCGTTAAAGTTTTTTTTGGAAAAATTTTTACTTATTTTGCAAAATGTTGAAAAAATCAGTTGAAAAGGACTTTAATTGTTAATAAAATTTGACCAAAGTATCCCACTACGACCTGACTTACGTTATATGATCATGAGGACGAAGTAGTTCTTAATAATTCGACCTGCTGTTATATATATATATATATATATATATATATATATATATATATATATATATATATATATATATATATATATATAGTAAAATAAAAAGCAATCCTTCTTTGTTAAATTTTCCGAATACTGGTTAACGTAAAAAATCAGTCGAATAGCCCAAAAAAGATAGTCAATTTTACGTGGGTTTACTCGATTAAATAGCATTACCTTCAATTGGACTCGGGAGGTTCTTTCTAGATAGTTCAACAGAATATTATAAAATTCTACAACAAACTGAATGACGATCACTATTTGTTAATTAATTAATTATTCTTCCAAGATAATTGATTTTAGATTTTCGAGGTGCAGAAATGAATTGTAGAACTTAAAAAAAACAGTAATGTTTTTTTTTTTTAATTAGAAATTTTCAACAGTGCCCATCCACATGCCTCCTAATTTAAGCTTTATACATTAGTGTAATACATTGTTTATTGATTTTCTTATTTGATACATATCGATATATAGTGATATATGTCGACATTTTTAGGCTTGAATGATAGTAAGTGAGTTTCCCGTAAGTAAGTTTAGTAAGTTTAGTATAGTAAGTTTCCCGTTTGACCAATCAAGAATCATAGCTATTTATTTGCAAGTTTTGACTAACGGCGAACTTCAAAGACTTTCATCTATTTTAAAGCATCCACGTCTGACCAATAGCACAAAAATTATAAACAATTCAAATTTCAGCCTAGTTTTATAAAGAAATGATTTAACTCTCGGGAAAATATTCGGATCGCCTTGAAATTTTAACAGCTCACACCTTACATAGGATGATTTATATATAATCATATAAAATTATATATAATTTTTTTCACCAGGGAATAATTACAATAAAAAATGAAGGTTAACCATAAATAACAGATAAAATCAAAAATCAAAAATTAAAACTACTACTTCTGTGAAGCTCCATGAAATATTGAAGAATTTTATGAAATTGTAATAAAAACCTAGCCTATCTTGTGTTTCAATTCAAATAAAATAAATAATGTCCTGTAGCTGTATCGTGTAATGCAGACCAGTGGCAGCGCGCAGGACTGGCAAGTAGAAGGACTCGAGTTCAAATCCCGTCGACACTCAGAATTTTTCATCAGATATTTGATCGCAAATATTCTGTGAGGCCCGATTCCTACTTATTTTTAATTTAAAAATTAAAAAAAAATTTTTATATAATTAAAAAAAAATATTAAATTTTTTTTATATTATTTCATATAATTATATATGTCGTAGTCTTTTCGCAAAATTCGTCATTCCATGAAAAACCTAGGCACTTCCAGAAGCGCCTACGTTTTGTGAAAAATTATAATTTTCATCAAATGACCACTCGACTCTGGCATATCGTGGTTAAACCAAGTTACACAATCGGGCGCAGTTTATAGTTTGATGTTTCGTATAATGCCTGTAAAGCGTCAAATGTAATGTAATTAAAAAATACATCAATTAAAAGACAACTTTTGAACTTCCCGCTAAGAAAATGGAAAATTTTCAAAAGTTGGGAAGTCATTAGTTTCACCCCGTTTTTCGGAAATCGAGTTTTCAACGGATGTTGACGTTCTGGGGTCCTAGGAAGCTTCCTATTTTATTTTACTTATTAGCATATGGTCCACAATATATCATATTTTGAATATGAGCTCAATCGGTTAATTAGTTTAGAAATTACAGCATTTTAAAATTTTGAAAATTTTAAAATTTCATACTCCCACTACTTCTCCTTCAAATTACTTTCGAATGCATCGAGATATTCACTTTTTGTATAATGCATCTGAAATCTGAGAAATTAAACTTCAAATAGCATGTTTTTCTAAATAAAAAAATTTTTATTTTACGATCATTTTTAAGAAATTTTACTTTTGCAGTCATTTCCTCCACAGAAATGAAATAAAATGAAATCTACTTCTATTTCGGATGCCGAATGACCTTTTTTTATTCATTAATTTAACAAATACTTGATTACGTTTAGATTATTGCACGAGCTAGTCTTTTCGTGAAAAATACACGTGTATAATCCGTCATATAACGTATACAGGGTGTCCCAAAAGTCACGGACGCCATTGTAGCATCTGATGAAAAAAATAATTCTGAGACGAAAAGTCCTTAGCCATTTTTCAATTAACCGCATAGATAATTAATTATTATTACAAACAAAGACACAACTAACTGTATGACTAACTAGTTTCTATAGCTAACGTAGTCACACATATTTACTTACACATTCACACGTGCAAGCGTCTTCGTTGGAACGCACTTGACTTGGCACTAGTGCTCTCTCTCTCTCTAATGCATAAAAGGACGTTATTTTAATTAATAATTAATTATCTATGCGTCTGATTAAAAAATGGCTAAGGACTTTTCGTCTCAGAATTATTTTGTTTATCAGATGCTACAATGGCGTCCGTTACTTCTGGGACACTCTGTATTATGATTTATCATCAAGCGCCAACGTCGAGTGGTCATTTCACGAAATATCTAGGCGGGAAATGCAATTTGAAAATTTTTCACAAAACGTCGACGTTTCTGGAAGTGCCTAAGCTTTTCATGGAATGACGAATTTTGCGAAAAGACTACGACATATGTAATTTTATATGGCCAAAACTCATACATAATTATATATAATGATTTATATAAAATTATATATAATTTTTTTTCCCCGGGAAGGTGAGCGAAGCGAGCATGTTATGTCTAGTGTTTTAAAATGAAAGATAAAACAGAGATTATAATACAGTATGGGCATTTCAGGAAATTATTTTTAATATAGTCACGGACTTAATTTTTATCAAAGAATTTATCGTACTTACCGCAAATGAACGTGTTTCTCTGATAACCTTAATATCTGTTGCACACACCGGCTAATAATAGTTTATTAGTCCTTCGGTAGTTATGATCAAGAAGTTAAAGTTGACACCAGTTGCCATAGATAGTCAAGTCCAAACTGAGAAGTTAAATTTGAAAATCAATACTGTCCCAGTATATAAACAAAGCCAGTGCAGTAGTATCTCCGAAAGTATACATAGATAAGATGTTTACAACACAATGCCAATACTAAAAAAGATAAATAAATAAAAATAAATTCTATATACTGAGAGAAAAAATTTCTTTTGAAAAAAACCGGCATAGCTGTTACAAGAAGTTAACTTACTAAAAACTTTCAATAATTTTATTTTTTAGCTGAAAAAATAAAAATTTTTCTCAAAATGACTTTCTGGTTGAAAAAAAAATTTTTTGGATTTAGAAAAAATGATTGTAGTTAAACAAATTGAGAATTTTCATCCAAAGTTTTTTCCTGAATTTAGAAAAATTTTTTTCTGCAAAAAAATTACTGAGAAAAATTTTAATCAGCTAAGAAATAAAATTGTTAAAAATTTTCAACACATTAATTTCTTGTCACAACTATGCCGGTTTTTTGCAATAGTATATTACATACCAAGGCCAGGAAAGTAAGAAATGTCTTAGAGCTTATGTAATGTACCGAAGTGAAGCTGAGGTCGACAAACATCTGATCTAAGGCTTTCTTATTTACTAGCCAAGGTTAGTATACTTTTTTTCTGTTCGACGGAGTCAGAAAGCGGCAACTTCGTTTAGCGCAGCGGCTCGGAAGTTGGTCTGTAAATCATCTAGATCATCGAGTGGGCCTGTTGCTTAACATCCTCTCTTAAAAATCAGCCTAATAAAGGATTCCAGTAAATGAGCCACAAAAATGACAGCGTTGCATCTCAGGTTAAGTTAATCTAGAGAACACGTCGGAGCCCAGCTCTCATGATGTCTAGACTGGAACCCAACGACTTTTTATCAGAGGCGATTTCTGTTTCCTGAATGAATTTTATTTTTTACCAATGTCGCAGTCAATAATTATAAAAATTATCAAAGTCAGGAAAGTGATTATTCTAAATTTTAATATTTTTTAATTTAACAAGAACTTAACACTGATATTTTTTCTTTTTCTAAATCATTCTGCACAGAACGCGAACTCCTGAAGAAAAATAAACTTAAATAACCGTAACAGTGTTTTTAACATTTATTGTAGACAAAACATACTAAATAAAGCTTTTTTTCACGGAATCAAAAAACAAGAAAACCGGTGACGTTAGCCGAGTCGTCTAAGGCGCATGGTCTATAGAGAACTCGGACTAACTTACCGGCCAGGCATGGGTTCGAATCCCAAGCTGGTCTTAGAAACCAACTCGGTCGATATTCGGCCCTTGCCGCGTAAGTTAAGATTTACACAACTCAAAAAGACCCCAACGTACCACTCCTAGCAGTTAAAGTCGGCGATATACCCACAGCAGTTAAAACCGACTCTAAATAAAAAAAAAAAAAAAAAAAAAAAACAAGAGAGTTTTTAAACAATTGCTTACAAGAAGCAGAGTTAAGAGGGACGGGCACTTCAATAAATTATAAACCGAAAAACAATCAGAATTAAATGCTGAAAATTTACAGGCATATTTTTATGATTTTATGCTAATTATTATGCAAAATTAATCTTTTTTTTTAACTTCCCGCTAAGAAAATTGAAAATTTTTTTTTTTTTTTCATTTCACATGTATGGTTCTCCTCAACTTCTTTCTTTTCTATGTAGTAAAAAGACGTGACACTTCAAAGTTATGACCTGTTTTTAGATTTTTATGAGTATTTTTAACTTCCCGCTAAGAAAATTGAAAATTTTCAAAAATCGGGAAGTTATTGGTTTCACCCCGTTTTTCGAAAATCGAGTTTTCAACGGATGTTGACGTTTTGAGGTCCTAGGAAGCCTCCCCGAATATTTGCGCGATGATGTCCGTACGTCTGTGTGTGTGTGTGTGTGTGTGTGTGTGTGTGTGTGTGTGTGTGTGTGTGTGTGTGTGTGTGTGTACAGCCGTATGTAAACCTCTCATAACTTTTGAACAGCTTGACCGATTTCATCGCGGTTGGCGCCATTCAAAAGGGCTTGACTGAACTTAGATTTTGAAAACTATTTGAACCGATTCAGATCAATAGATTTTGAGAAATCTTAAAAAAACTGAAAAAAAAAATTTTCTGAAATGTGGTTTTTTTGAAATAACTTTTATACGGCTTGACCGATCAATTCTTAAAACTAATCAGCTCTTAACATTAAAAAAACACGTCGATTGCCGCCAGCCCGGTCGAAATCGGTTAATTCGTTCGTGAGTTATCGTTAACGAAAAAAATCGAAAAAATCGTTTTTTAGGAATTACTTTGAAATTCCTTGTTCGATCAATTTAAACTTAAAAGTTCTTCACGAGGCTTTAAAAACTGCGTTAAATGCCATCAACCACGAAAAAATCGGTTCATTCATTCAAAAGTTATTGCGGTCTAAAAATTCGAAAAATAGTGTTTTATTCAACTTCTAGCAGATTTTTGAGCTCGGAGAGCTCAAAATGATACGAAAATTATATTTTTGAGCTCGAAGAGCTCAAAAACGTAATAAGTGTAGGTTTGTGCGCTTAAGTATGAAATGAGCGGGAAGTTGCAGGGATGGCCTTTAGGGTCAACCGTTTTCCTAATTTTCTTATACATGAAAGGGTCAACTTCCAAATTGACGAAGAGATAAAAAAAAATTAATATTGAAAAAAAACGTCCCTGGCTTTTCAAACACTCTTATAATTTTATGATTAAAAAAAAAGATTCTTACTATGTATGCTATTCGAATGTATCACCGGCTGTGCTGACTTAGCGATTAACGTGAGTTACCTATATAACATGAAATGTTTTGCGGCAGTCAGACTCCAGCGACCGTCAAACTCAGACAAGTCGCATATACTAACACAGCGTGTCACCGATTTGTTGGTATTAAATCAATCAACCCGAATTTTTTAAAACTTATCGAGAATAGAAATTGAATTAAAATACTTCTTCATTGTTTCTGATTAATTACAAAATAAAGTGAGATTATACGATGAATCCTCGAAAGTCGCGGAAAGGATTAGGAAAAGCAGGGAAGAAGCGCCGTCACAGGCGTATTCTTCGCAACAATATTACAGGAATCACGAAGTCTACAATTCGTAGTCTAGCACGCCGAGGAGGAGTAAAACGTATATCGGCATTAGTTTACAGCGAAATTCGTGATGTGCTTAAAACTTTTCTTGAAAATGTGTTGCATGATGCTGTTATTTATACTCAATTTGAAAAAAGAGACGTGGTGCATACATTAGATGTTATTTACGCCTTAAAAAGACGTGGTCATACACTTTATGGATTTGACAAGTAAAAAAGGTAATTCTTTTGTTTAATTATTCTTGTCTGATATTCAAGGCCCTTTTATTGTTTATGAATAAAAAGTACACTGTAAAAAAGACAGTGTTAAAAATGAACTCAATTTAAGGTAGTTGTCGTGGTTAAGGCATAGCGTCAGAAAATTAAAAATTTTTGTATACTTATTAAAGACATGATGACACAATTAGGATTTGATATAAAACTGAAGCTCTATTCGCACTCAACTCTTTACTCATTACTTTGGCAATAGCTTCTTTCAATGCATCAATAGTGTATGCAAATCTCGTGTATTTTCTTCTAGAATTGTTCACAGTTTCGTTTTTTCACTTTATTTTTCCTTAAATCAGTTTTATTGGCAATTTTTTTATTTTTTTATAGCAGAAAGTTTTAACTTTGCCATTTTCCTAACCTCAACACTTAAGACAATACAGTAAAATAAACGTACTGTCATTCACTGGTAGTAACAAATATATAACTTACCAATAAATGACTAGTCAGTCATTTACTAACAAAGCACACTTATCAAATAAGCCAGTGAATGACCGACGTCAAATTAATATAAATAAATTATTAAGTTGAATTATATCCATCATAGGTCAATTTTAATATTAGTTTATCTACACAAATGTCTATAAATTTTGTATTTTGGACAAAAAGTAATAATTTATAATTAAAATTCATAGTTTTCTAAGCAGCCGTTTTCACAAACTTTAATCAAAATTTTATGGTTTTCTAGAAATTCTCGGATTCTCGATATAATTTTGATGAATTTTGAAAATACACTTTTAAATTTTTTTAATTCATGGCAATTAAATATTGAAAAATATATGTAAGATTACAATTATGATTGAGCATTGACTGTTTACTAAATTTTTGGATTTCTATAATCATTATTTTCATTACCGGTCATTCATAGGTCGGCGGTCACGGACTGGACGGTTTACCCTACCCTAAAAATTTGAAGTCGATTGACCACCTATAACCCGATATGAATTCAATTAAAAATTGGATATTTAACATTGATTACATACGCTCTCTGTAGTTCTGTACCAGTTTCGTAATTATAAAAAAAAAAGTAACTGTCAGTAACTTTCAAAAAACTGACAGTCTTTTAATGTATTTGTTGTGAGTTTGAAAAAAAATTAAAAAAATTTTTTGACTGTCTAATTATTTATAAATAACAGATTAAAGTTCAACAATTTATGAAAAAATATACACGGGTACAGTCTTGCGTAAAAATTACGGATTAGGAGAGAGGTGCTGCAATTGTAACACAATAAAAAACTATTAAAAAAACTAAAAATTATTATTATTCTTTTTTTAACTTCTTCAAAATAGTACTCTCTTAAAATGAATCAGTGGAATTTCACTGTTTCACAGCTATAAGTATACCAAGTGGTATACTTTTAACTGTGAAATAGTGAATATACCACTAATTTCCAATGATTTCCACTGTTTCAGATTTAGAGAGTAATTTATTGATTAGATCAAAGTTTCAGTTATTAATCTTGTTCCAATATCAAAATATCGAGAATTGTTGAAAATACGCGTGAAAACGTTTTTTTGTACACTTTACAATTTTTTTAATAACAAATTTTTTTTCTAACGTTATGATGTGAGACTTGTATTAATACTTTAAGAGACATATCAAGAATATTGTAAAACCGAATTTCACATCAATTTAGTGATTTTTGTCATTGTAATTAGATTTTTATTAACAGATCAGCGTGAGCATCAATTGTAATACTTGAACGAGTAGCAATTGTAACACTCAGAGTCATGTATGGAATCTGCGCAAACTGGATGCACCACAAATCTACTCTGGGATAGTGTAGTTTGTGTAGTTTTGTAAATGTTTAATAATTTATATTAAAGATCCAAATATATGATATACTATAAGTTTAAATACTTGACTTTAAGAGTTAATGAAGTATAATAGTATGTATTAAGACTATATAATAAAAGCAATTTGATGAAGAATATCTATTTCGTTCCGTGTTACAATTGCCCCTGCACTGTGTTACAATTGCAACCCATGCGCGCCGCCATCTTGGTCCCTGACTTTAGTTAAATAAATTAATTTTTTAATAAGTTAACATTGACTTTTTACTAATTAACTAAGTCAGTCACATAAAAGATGATGTCAACTAACTTTCTGACAGTTTTTAAATTTACTATCTTGAAAAAAAAATAAATGGAATAAAAAAAATAAAAATTTTTGTTACAATTGCAGTACCTCTCCCCTACTTAGCTACAAGCTCATATATTTTTGCGGTGCGCATAATCTTTAATTTTTTGACAATATTGTACCATGCGATAACTACCCGACTAGAAATTTCAGTGAGGCAGTGATTTGGCGCAAGTAAGGCATGCCGAATTCCAAACTTGCAGCAAGTGAGGCATCCAAACCAGGCCGAAGTTTGGGATGTAACGCAGTTGCGAGGCTCAGCCTAACTTGGCTTCCTGATTAGGTTGCAGTTTGGAAAACAAATTCGCAACGAAGAATCTAAATCTAATTCTTTCTTGATTTTTAGCTTTTTTATTATCAAGCGAAAATTAATAATAACAAATGCTTATTTTTTTATCTTCTTTTACTATTTTAAGTATAAATATTAAATTTAGGACTAAATTTTTTAAATATTTCATGAATAAAAAAAAAAAGAAATTCTTTGTTGCTTTTATTTAATATTATTTTTATTATTTAATTTTATTTTTTCTGTAATTTTTTTTTTGTTTTTTTGGAGCGTTTTTTAATGTGAAGAGGTTTTCTTGATTGGTAGATTTGATAAGTCAAGGGGGAAAGAGATGATGGAGGAGTTAGATACACTAATCACACATAACACTTAACTTTACTTCACACTCGCCTTAATAGTAATTATTAATTATTAAAAATCGTACATGTCGAACGCGAGACTCGAACACGGTACCCGACGCCCGAGGGCCCTATACCATACTGCGACGGTACGCCGATGATGAGCGACCTCTTACTTCAAGATACTTATAAGCACAACCAATGTTCGGCTTGCTTAATTTAAAACAAATAAGATTCGAATTGGGCTAGCCTAAGTTCCGAAAGCCAAGTTCGCTCCAACCTAGCAAAACTCAGGTTATCGTTACTTGAAACCAGTTCGGCGTTCCCATGATATATGAGACTTAAGGAATCCATGAAACTTTTCTAGTTACGTTCAAATATGGCAAACCAAACATTTCGTTCTGCCTACCTTGATTTTTATGAGGTAATATCTAGGCAAGCCTAAGTTAGGCAAGCCAAACTTGCCCCGAATTGGTTCTTCGGCATATGCCTCAATGAAATTTCTAGTCGGGTACATGAGACACCATGTTTATATGTACAAAACACAAATACTCTCATAAATACACACTTTTATATGTATAGAACTAAAAGGCTTAACCTTGGAAAGACTTGAAGCCAAATATCTTCTCCCACTCCGTTTTAGAGTACTTTGGCAAGAAACGCCGAAGTTCTTCAAACGTTTGGAATGCCTAACTTGCAGGAAATTATAAAATCCAAAGGTCTACGGAAGTTCGGTTTGCCAAACTTAAAAGTAATTGGGGCCATCTATGGTAAGACGAAGTTTGGCGAATGTTTGGAATACCTAACTTGCAGGAAATTATAAAATCCAAAGACTTACGAAAGTTCGGTTTACCAAACTTAAAGGTGATTAGGGACATTTATGGCAAGCCAAACTTCGGCAAATCTTTGCTTATTGTTACTTCCAGCTAGTCAGGCATTCCAAAGGTTCACCGAAGTTCGGCCATAGATGTCCTAAATTACATGAAAATTTGGCATGCCAATCTTCGTTTTGCCTAACGTGGATTTAAGAAGGCACAAATTAGGCTTGACTAAGTTAGGCAAGCCAAACTTGCCCCTCACTAATTCTTCGACATTCCTCACTACAATTTCGAGTCGGGTAGGGCTTCAAAACGTCGAGATCTGTTGAAACCTCGATTTTTGCAAAACGGGGTAAAACCAATAACTTCCCGATTTTTCGAAAATCTTCGATTTTCTTAGCGGGAAGTTAAAAATAAGTTTGAAAAATCCAAAAGTGCACGACCCAAAATGCTCATTTAATTATGAAATATTAATAAAATTAAGGATTGGAAAAAAAAAATTTACAACATAGCTAAAATCGCATGATAATACGCAAGTGCTTCTAGTGGGATAAATGTATGTCTTAAATATATCCAAAATATATTTAATATACATAAAATATATATAAAAATCGGTCAAAAGTTAGTTATTTAAAATATACTTACAGTACATATTTTTTATATATTTCGACGTATAGTATTTTTTCATGGGGGTATACTTGATTCAAGTAAGCTTTTTTTTTGTACGGTCAACTTGCCGTGAAACTACTGAGGATACACAATGTAAAAATTGATGAAATACACGGTGTTATTCGTGATTCATACAGTGTGAACTAAAGTCTACAAGGATATATAATAAATAACAAAAATAATGTAAATAATAGTTTTTTATTTTTTTTTTTCTTTTCAATTATTACAAGATATATAGTTCGTCAAGCTTTGTTACAAGTCAAACTAAGAGTTAACTTTATATCTTACATAATTATATATTTTAATTTTTATGAATATTTTTTTTAAAGGTATAGCATGATTATAAAAAATTTTTTACACCCAATTAATCATATTTTTATATAATAAATTCTTAATCCTAATTATTACTATTATACATTTATTACTATCGGGTTTCTAGTGTACAGGCGATTTAAGCCTTTTTATACCCTAAGCCTTTTCATTTTTGCTTAGTTACTGCCTTTTTCATGCCTGCTTTTTTGTTTTGGCTGTGGACCGACTTGTGTTTCCTGTACTGCATTCGCCCTATTCCTTACTTCTTTCTATAGGCTGTTGGAATAGTGGTATGGGGAAAGCACAGAAAAAACCCATACCAGTACAGTTCGGTTACTGGAGTGACCCCCGGCGGTTGGTGTTGGAATTATTCAAACAACCGTCGGTGGTCGAACCCTCGTCTCACGATATGATGTACAAACATTATTCATCTGTATAAATACAATTTCTCATAATGTTTGAAAATAATTCACGACCCTAATTATTGAAAATAATTACATTGCTTTTAATTTTTAACGGTGTTGTGCTAAATGTCTTCTTAATGAACTTAACTCACTCATTAATTCATATTGGCGTTTCTTCAGCTCTAATTTCTTGGTTATTAAATTTCTCTCGGTTTTATAAATCTCTTTGCAATATTGAATTCCTTCACGTAAAATTGAAATTACTGATGCGTTCACTTTATTTTGAAGATTTGGTATTAAACATTGTAAATTTCTATATTCAATCTTCATAGCGTGTCTCCTTTGTTGTTCCATTTTATTGTAATAACTTCGTTGATCAGTATCAGATTTATCTTCAGACCTTACAGACGCCGGTGATGAATATTTCTTTGTATTCATAGATGTTGAAGTTGATGAACCAATCTTTTTTGGTCCATTTGTCGTTTGTTTTTGACACGATCTTCGCACTGCAGCACGTTTTCCTGATATCCGCTCTTCTACCTGAATATCTGCTGGAGGTTTATATGATTTTGGTGGTCTTCCTCGTCGTCTTGGCGCAGGATTGTTATTAACAGCAATTTCTACTGTTGATTGCAGAGTTTCATGATCTTCTGTACTAGAGGAAGTAAATATACTCGCTGGTTCCTCGATCTTAACTACATCGATTTCCTCTTCAGAACCAGATGTTTTTTGCACACTCAAACAATTAAATTTTTTGATAAGAGTGAGATCATTTCTGTAGTCATCGCGATCAGGAAGGGTATTATTGACTTCTGTTGACTTTGATACAGTGTTGTCACTTCGGATATCAGTTGAGTAATCGAGATCTGTTTGAGTGACCTCGTCCTTTATCTCCGATGATTTGCTAAGATACTGTCCGGTGACTTCACTTGGAGATGCAGACAAATATACCATCAGTTCTTCTTCAATGTCGGAATGTTCGTATGAAAAACAAGAATTTTGGGGTGTTTCTGGTACTAATCTTGGCGGTGAAAATCCAAGATTTTCAGTCGCCCACATTTTATTATGCTCTTTACTTACGCACAATCCTACCCACATACAGTCATGTGCAAGAATCTGTACGTATTTCGAATAATCCATGCTTTCAAATGTTTCAGGAGCAATGTCGAATAAAGAACATTTATCTTGTTCATAGCCTCCTGAAGAGTTAAAGGTCTCCAAGTCGAATTTTTCCCATACACTTTCAGACACGATGGTTCCTAATTGTTCTGGCATCATTTTGAATTTTTCAAGATCTGAAATTATTTAAAGGTTGTAATCTTTCAACACTATGGTGGCTATATTCGAATAGCGCGGGACAAAGGCCAAAAGGGCGTATCCCAATCTATGTAAAACCAAAATGGCGGATAAAAATTTTTTTTGTTGCTGGGGCATTCCATTGTGACTGGTGGGACATTTGACTCTAGAATTCCATCAATTACACTGATAGAAGGATTTAGTTCTATTTAATAAGATTTAGTAACAGATACTAAATGATTTAGTAACAAACCTTTCATTACCTAATATTTAGTAATGGGTAGTAAATCATTTATTAAAGCCCATTTAGTCCCACCAAATGAATATTTAGTAGAATTTAACGAATTATTTATTGGGACTCAATAAATCGTTTATTGGTATCAAAGAAATTAATTTTTCAATTAATTTCAGCGTGTAACCTAATTTTTTAACTTAAAATAGATAAAAATAATTAAAATAAATAATTTCAAGTAAAAATATAAGGTATAAAAAAAAAGAATCTCATTAAATTATTATATTTCTATAATAATATTTATAATTATATTTTTTTATTTGAGACATTTATAAAATTTTAAATTAAACAAATTTTTAACATATCAATAATAGACATATTGAAAAATTAAAACTAAACTCCACTGAGAAAAGACATAAATAGAAGACATTTATTAGAAGTATGTGTGTTTTTAAAGGTTTAATAAATCTCCCAAAATCGAGCTGAATAAATTAATCTAAGTTAGTGAATAAGTTATGTATCACATAAACATTGGAATTAAAGCATAGTAGTCCAGTCGGCAGGGAAATATTAGGCCGTTTGTTTACAACTACCAATGCAGATAAGGTAAATTGCAATTTTTTTTTTTAAATACACAGAAAAATATGTAGATCATTTTTACAAAAAAAAAAAAATCGCGAAAATTCAATTGTTTAAAAAATAGCCTTTTTGCAAGTAGGTTTACATTGAAATATCTCGGAAACTACGCAAAAGAAGACAAGACATGCTACATATTAAATGTAGAGGATTAAATAAGGAACAAAATGAGCCAAACTCGATGTCTTTACGACCAATAGTTTACGAGATATTAATTTTTTAATTAAAAAAAAACGTGGTTCCGCTCAAGCGCTGATAAACAAATAGCTGTATCTCGACGAAAAATCATTCGATTTACTTTTTTTTTTTTTTATCAAAGCTATTGTTGTCCTCTATAAGCAAAAAAATCAGCTAAGCCAAAAAAAAAATTTTTGAATTTATATGAATAATTTTCTGTTTTTCGAATTTTTGCATTAAAAAATAGTTAAAATTTTTAAAAAATTATTTTTTTTTTGCATAAAAATGTTTTTCCGTCAACAATGAATCAATACGAAGAAAAAAAAATTTTTTTTTTTAATTTTTTTAATGCAAATAAACAGTTAACAAGTTTAAAAAAATATGAGCTCTGCGGGGACTCGATGTCCGGATCCGTGCGCCATTACCCTCAAATCGTTGTTGGAGAATGATGAGGGAAATAATAATAATGTGAAGCAAATAAAACAATAGTAAGTGCCCGCCTAGATTTTCATCATTTTTATAATTTTTTCTGTCTTAATTAACTTTTGAAAAATCAATTTCAAAATATAGGTATCAAACGATTGCAAATTTCATGAATCGTAAAGATATCCTATCGTGTAGAGAACTTGTTTTTAAAACATTTTTTCCATTTGTTTAAACAAATAGTAAATTAACAATTAAAACTTTGTTTCCACAATATAGGTATTAAACGATTCAGAATTTCATGAATCGTAACGATATCCTATCGTGTGGAATACTTTTTTTAAATAATTTTTTTCTATTTGTTTAAACAGTTAGTTAACGGAAAAACATTTGTTTTCACAATATAGGTATCAAACAATTGCAAATTTCATTAATCGTAAAGATATCCTATCGTGTAGAGAACTTTTTTAAAAAAATTTTTTATATTTGTTTTAATAAATAGTTAATTAACAATTAAAAATTTGTCTCCACAATATTGGTATCAAACGATTGCCAATTTTATGAATCGTAAAGATATCCCATCGTGTGGAAAACATTTTTTTGAAAAATTTTTTTATTTGTTTAAACAAATTGTTTAAAAAGTTTTCAAAAAATGTATCCCACACGATGGGATATATTGACGATTCATAGAATTCTGAATCGTTTAATACCAATATTGTAAAGACAATTTTTTTTTTGTTAAGTAATAATTTGTTGAAACAAATAACAAAAATTTTTCGAAAAAAAGTTTTCCACATGATGGGATATCTTTACGATTCATAAAATTGGCAATCGTTTGATACCCATATTGTGGAAACAAATTTTTAATTGTTAATTAACTATTTGTTTAAACAAATAGAAAAAAATTTTTAAAAAAAGTTCTCTACGCGATAAGATATATTTACCATTCATGAAATTTGCAATCGTTTGATACCTATATTCGCTTCACATTATTATTATTTCCCCCATCATTCTCCAACAACGGTTTGAGAGGAATGGCGCACGCGCACTTCTTCGGATCCTGACATCGAGTCCCGCAGAGCTCATATTTTTTTAAACTTGTTAACTGTTTATTTGCATTAAAAAAATTAAAAAAAAAAAATTTTTTTCTTCGTATTGATTTTTTGTTGACGGAAAAACATTTTTATGCAAAAAAAATAATTTTTTTAAAATTTTAACTATTTTTTAATGCAAAAATTCGAAAAACAGAAAATTATTCTTATAAATTCAAAAATTTTTTTTTTTGGCTTAGCTGATTTTTTTGCGTATAGAGGACAACAATAGCTTTGATTTGAAAAAAAAAAAAAAAGTAAATCGAATGATTTTTCGCCGAGATACAGCTATTTGTTTATCAGCGCTTAAGCGGAACCGCGTTTTTTTTAATTAAAAAATTAATATCTCGTAAACTATTGGTTGTATAGACATCGGGTTTGGCTCATTTTGTTCTTTATTTAATTTTCTAAATTTCATACGCAGCATGTTTCGACTACTTTTGCGTATTTTCCGAGATATTTCAATGTAAAGCTACTTGCAAAAAGGCTATTTTTTAAACAATTGAATTCCCGCGATTTTTTTTTTTGTAAAAATGATCTACATATTTTTCTGAGTATTTAAAAAACAAAAAATTGCAATTTCTCTCATCTGCATTGGAAATCGTAAACAAACGGCCTAATATTTCCCTGCCGACTGGACTATAGCCATCTACCGACAATACTTGCCAAAGAAATATTGAGTACCTGTTGCTAAATATTATTTGGTGGAACTTAATATTTATTTCCATGTAATAAGGCTTTGTTCATATAAAGAAATTATTTATTAAAGTGTAACAAATTATATTGATGGGTACAAAATATTTGTTTCTCCCGAATAAATGAATAAAAATTTTGTTACTAAATCAGTTTAGTACTCCGCACTAAATCCTTCTATCAGTGTATAAGCTATAATTATGTGACTAAAACTCATACTATAGTAAAATATATTTCTTAACATAGAAGAATAACTAATTAACAACATCCTTTTGTCAAAAACCTCGATTACTTCTTAAGTTTCTCGTAATTATCATTTGACTGAGTGTGAATGGTGGGACATCGAAAAATCCTTCTCTCTTACCGCAGTATACTTAAAGTCGAATTTCAGTTCGACCACTAAACTTTTAAAAAATACTTCTTTCTCAATACAAAATGTATCCTAAAAACATTTAATATTATGAATAATTAGACTGATTACCTACGTAGAAACAATTAAAAAAATTTTTTTTATTGCGACTGGTGGGACAAGTACAAAATTTGTATATAAAGTTGTTTATTAAAAAGACTTTTATATTATTTCAACCTTAGAAACATTATTGTTTATATATTTAACTATATATTATTCAGGGTAATTAAAAAAAAAAAAATAATTAAAAAAAACAAATAAAGGATTTAGCATGCTAACAACACGATCTTGATAAACTTAGGTGTTAATTAATAACGAACATAAAAAAATTTTTTCTTAAAACTATAATAATAAATATGTTGGTTAATAACAAACATCAAATGAATTTGCTTTTAAAACTATTAAAACAACATTTGACCCGGATACAAGTTAGTACGGCTGAAAAGTTACTAAGAGAGAAAAGTAGATTTTTTTATTGATTAAAAAAAAATTTTCTCTACAAATTAGTAAATTATAGAATTTTAATAACATATTAGGACTAAATTAGAATGAATTAGAGAAATTTAAAAGTTTTTGTCATTTTCCCATTTCGTATGGAATGCCCCTGCTAATTACTCTGAAAAAAAATTTTTCTAAACACAAAAGGTTGTGTGTCTCAAATAATAGAAAAAAATTTATTTCCCCATTGAGTGTAAAATAAGTTTACAAAGTGTAATTAGCAACAAAACAATTTTTGTACGCCATTTTGGCTTTGCAAAGCTAGAGGGGCGCATAAAAAAATTTTTCTTTTTCTAATCACTTTGCCGAAAAATTTCGTCGCAAAAAATTTATGTCTTAAATTATATATTTGAATGGCTCTAATATTAGAAAAATAAAAAAAATGAAGATAAAAAATTCTACATAAAAATATTAATGATATTTTTATTATTAAACTATAAAAATGGATATCAAATATTCTATATAATTATCAGACTACTAACGCGCGAAATTTTATAAATTTTTAATATACACTTATCACAAAAATTAAGGGAGCAAGAAAAAAATCCAAATTTTTAAGGAATTTTCAACAGGCTGTAGCTTGTAGAAAAATCCTCATATAGCAATTAAAAAAGAAACAAATTGTAGCTCTTAGTATCTAGTTATTGGATCTGAGTTCCAAAAATTTTTGTAACAATATTTTTTTTCGAATAATCTAAAGAAAACGACAGAGAAAAAAATTTTTCAAAATTTTTTTTGAATTTTTTTTAACCTACAGACTTGGAAAAAATGTTTGTGACTCAACCTTTATATGAATCGGATAACTTGTTTATTTAGCTTTAAGTCCGCAGGTTGAAAAAAAAAAACCAACAAAATTTTGAAAGTTTTTTTTTTCGGTGATTTTCTTAATATTACTCAAGAAAAAAATTTTTGAAACTCAGATCCAAGAACTAGATACTGAGAGCTACAATTTGCTTCTTTTTTATTTGCGGTAGGACGATTTTTCTAAAAGTTATAGCCTGTAGAAAATTTCCTAAAAATTTGGATTTTTTTCTTGCTCCCTTAATTTTGGTGAGATGTGTATTCAATCATCATAATTACACAGTAAAAAATTTTACGTCTTCGCGTCAAATAATTTTATGTTAGAAATTTTTATGTTAAATATTTAACACTTTTTTGTGTTGATTTAACAAAATAAGTGTTAAATTTACACATAAAAGTGTTGAATATTTAAAGCAAAAATTATTAACACTGTTTTTTGTTGCAATGATGCAAAATTTTTTACGGTGCATTTTTTAAAAGAATGAATTTTTTTATAATCTGAACCACAGAAAATAGTTTCAAATACAGTATAGAGAAAAAAATTGGATAATTTTCAAAAATTCCAAATAGAGCCAGACAAAACTAAAAAAAAATTCACAATATTATAAAAATTCAGAAAAAAAATTTTTTGTTGCTCATTTTGCCCTTTTTTATAGCTCAATTTTTTATTTTTCACCTTTATTATAAAATTACTTCATCGGTGTTGCATTATTTTCATATTTTATAAAAAAAAAATATATATAATTTTATTTATACGCTCTTTTGGCTTCAAAAAAAATTTTCTGAAGCCAAAACAGAGTATTTTTTTGAGATGCGCCATATTGGCGCTAGTAAATCAAAATTTTGTTCTTACTGATCAGTACGTTTTGGAGAAATTTTAACTGATTATACGCCCTTTTGGCTTCTATCACCCGATATAATGAAGAAAAAAAAATATTTACCACTTTTAGCTGAGCACTGAACAGTAGATTATTATCCAATGTAATAACACTTACAACACGGTTTTTTTCAAAATATACTAGTGAACAATCAACTTAATTTCAGTAGCTATGCAACTAGTGTGCACTTGACCTGAGCCACTAGCAGAATGTGCGATTTTTTTTTTTGAGAGTAAGAAGAAAATTCGATTAGTCACCCAGGACCTAAGTCCTCAGGCTAGAGGTCGCTTCATGTACAGAAACCTGATGTATAGTATATTCTGACAACAGCATGTGAAGTATAGTGATACTTAAATATATTTATTAATGGAGATCTCTAAAAAATAAATTGGATGAATAAATATAATAAGTCATGCCCTATCAATTTAATTAATTGTTGGAATCGAGCCTTCTCAATTATTTAGACAAAATTTGTTCAAAACTTTTCTTATATCATAAAATAGAGATTCGCAAAAAACAATTTTTTAAATCTTATTGGAAAATTTAACTATTTTTTTTTTTTTTTTTTTTCTCACTTAAATAACACAGAGAAAAATTTCTTTTGAAAATAAAGCATATTTTGTAAGAAAAAAATGTCCATCTATTTATTTATTATTTCTGAAATTAAGGAAGTTAATAAAGAAAAAATAATTTCCAACTTTGACCTTTGAAATTAAGTATACGTATTAATAAATACGTCATTCATCTAATCTCAAAATTTTAAAAAGATTAACCGTTTAGTTATTTAGATATTAAATTTTAAAAATCACACATTTTATCTGCTTATACAGGGGCTCTTATGGCGGACAAACTTTTGTCGAGACTTTAATTATTTTTTTCAATATTAACCTCCCAATTTTAACGGATAAAAACTATACACAAGAAACTTGGATTATTGCAAGATATAAAAACAATTTAATAATAATACATTACCGATATAATTTTTGAAATATTAAAAGTTAAATTTTATGTTTGTAACTCGTTTATCCTCAGCCATTTATTCGAATAAAGATTTGACAACATCGCGTCAACAGCTGAGAAAAAAGAAAAGGATAGAAATATAGTTACAAAGAAAGAAATGTCTAACTCACACACTCATCCACGTCTCTGTAATGGGTATAATCAAGCGCGCTATTGCCAAATCTGTTTATTTATTCCGGCAAGTAATAAATACGAAAGTCATTTTATTCCTTTACTTTATTAAGTAAATAAAAATCATCAATTATTAAATTGTTTAAATTATTTTAAATTGAAATAAAGAATTTTAACGAATATTGGGAAGACTAAAATTAAAAAAAAATTTTAGCATTATTTTGACTTATTTGTTACGCTCGAACTTCCTTTAATAATTTCAAATTCGATTTATTAATCAGGGTAGATAGTATTATTGAGAAGAAAATTTAATACACTGTACTGCAACTGATAGAGCACAGTGACATTGTCAGATTTTAATTTAAGAATAACTTCAACAGTATATGTGGATCCACAGATTCGGTAGAATCTGGCGCCAAGTTCCGTTCAAATCTGCTGTAAACGGAGCGCCAGACTACCGACTATGTTTACTGTAAGCAGAACGGTATTTTGAGTTTGCAAAATTTTATTTAATTCTACGTTCCTTTTTTTTCCTAAATTGTGTGTTATAACAGTAATTCACACTTTATTTGACTGTTATTAATTAATTATATTCACTTATAACAATTAACCTACTTGAAATTATTAAATTTAATCAGCACAAATTATAGCAACGCGAAAATTTCGATCCTGACTTTTTTTTGATGGGCAAAGTGATTTGCCACAGACTAAATAATTCGAGAATGCATAGTAATCCTTCATTAGATGGGAAACTACAGTTAAAAAAAGATATTTCACAGCTTGCATCTACACCCGCCAGGGTGCACTGGAATTATTTTTACATAAACTGTAGTTTCAAGGGGATAGTTTGCTATAAAAAATGCAACCAACGCGAGATTTAAGTTGATACCAATTGTAAATTTTTATTATAATTACAAAAAATACTAAAATCCAAACAAAAACAGTTTCACTGTAAAAAAAATCGCGCTAAGTCCACGTTCATAAGACTATTAAGAAAAAAAAATTTGTTTTTTTCTTTACAAAAATATATAAAATAAAAAAATAAAAAAATCCAAGTAACCGATATGATTACTTATGATTATCGGAATTTAAAAAAAATTGTGTTATAAATTTAAAAATTAAGAAAAAAATTTTGGAACGTACTTGGTGTGCGTCATTGTGTATTTCAATTTTTTTAAAATCCTAGTAAATAGATTTTACGAATTTCATTAAAAGTAAAATATTTTGCAACCGCGCAATTACGCAATATATATTTTATTATATAACTTCAACTTACGCATCAAGTTAGCGGAAATCTAATTGACGCGAAGTATACGAAAAGTTGACGTTAACCTGATGCAAACTATTTATAAGTACAATTGTTGCCTTACTGTTTCCGTAAACTTTACATCCTATTCCGACCGCAGGTTTACGTCAACTTGATTTCATTAGTGCTAACTGGGTGAGAAATTGTTATCGAACGGTATGTATTTAATTAGTGAAGAGACTAATTATTGCAATGTTGAAATAAGAAATTCAACCATTTGAATTCAAAATAAGGAAAAAAATCTAGAAAACATTTTACCGGCAGGCTATCTCGGGGACTTCCCGCTTTTTTTCGAGCATGAAACGCTCGAAAATATTTCTATTGGTTGATTTTTGAGCTCTCCAAAAAGATTGCGTTCTAAATAGCGTTCGTGATTTTAATGAAAAAACTAAATGAAACTTATGAAAAATTGACAGAATATTAATAATTTATTTCTGAAATTAAAATAAAAATCAAAAAAGGTATTCGCCGTTTTATTATTGAGATATAGAGACTGAAAATTCAAGAATAAATGAAAAAATATAGCAGCTAGTGAATTGACGACAAACAATTTGACAACACTGTAAGCGATTATAGATACTATTATTTGAGCGGGAAATTTAAACATATATTCAGTACATTATACAGCAACGGGTAAAGCATGAGCAACGTTGTCAGATCTAAATTTAAGAATGTATTCAACAGTATATATGAGTAGTGTGTAATTAACTTTTCCTCGTGTACAGTATTAGTAAAAAATAATCTCATTTTTACTACAACCTAACCTACTCTCACCGAGCACATATTAGAGACCGAGCACTAACTGTAAAGGCAGCACATCTGTCGGAAGTGGCGCGCCCTGGCATTTAATGAAAGCACAAAATGGGCAAAAAGTATTACAATAGCTTATGTGTTTTTTACTGAATAATGAAAAAATTAATAAGATATGCTTTTTGACAAATATTAATCGGTCGTATTTGAAGCAAAAACAATTCAGAAGGGTAAAAAAAATTTAAGCCCGAGTAAAAATGATATTATTTTTTACGAAAAAATAATAAATTTCGTTCGACCGTCGCACCATACCTCCGCATTACCGCTGCACTACCGCCGTTTGGCGGACTATTACGCCGCACGCTAAAAATTTACTTTTCCTAGCATTGCCGCACCACCGCCGCACCAATGCTAAATCATACCTACAATTTCACAAAAAATTGTATCATAATTAATTTATCACGCAATAATAAATTAATGAATAACTCGACTAGAAATTTTAATGTTAGACCTATTGTTCAACCTTCTTTCATTCAAATGTCTAATATTCAAACAAAAAAAAAATTAGGAAAACGGTTGACCCTAAAGGCCATCCATGCAACTCCCCGCTAATCCCGTTAATACCTGGCCGCTTTTTTTGAGCTCTTCGAAGTCATAAATATAATCTGTGTTGTTTTGAGCTCTTCGAGCTCAAAAAGGTACTTTTTCTACGCTTTTGAGCTCTTTGAGCTAGAAGTTTCATAGAACACTATTTTTTGAATTTTCAAACCGCAATAACGTTTGAATGAATGAACCGATTTTTAAGCGGTTGACGGCATTCTACGCAGTTTTTTAAGCCTCATAAAGAATTTCTACTTTTTTAATTGGCCAAGCTAGAAATTTCGGAGTAACTCCGAAAAAACACTTTTTTCGGTTTTCTTTCGTTCACGATATCTCTCGAACGAATCAACCTATTTTGACCGGATTGGCGGTGATCGACCTGGTTTTTCACGATTGAGAGCTGATTAGTTTTCGGAATCGATCAGTAGAGCCGTTTAAAAGTTTTTCCAAAAAAACCACTTCTGAAAAAAATTTTTTTCCTATTTTTTTGAGATTTCTCCAAATTTCTCAAAATCTATCGGTCCGAATCGGTTCAAATTAGCAGGAAATCTCAGTTTAGCGAAGCCCTTGGTGCCTTCGAATGGCACCAACCGCGATGAAATCGGTTCAACCGTTCAAAAGTTATGAGAGGTTTACATACTTACACACACGCACACACACATACATACAGACATAGTGACACCCTCGCGGGAATAGTCAGGGAAGCTTCCTAGGACCTCGAAACGTCGAGTAGATTAAATAAGGAAACTAAAGTAGATTTTTAATTTTGTCCCCTGGGTTGCACAGAAGCGACAGGCCTATCGAAATACCCTGAAAATTTTATATAAAGATTAAACTGCGATGGGATTCGAACCTGAGTCGTCTGCATGAAAGTCTGGCCATGTATATCAAATATGATGGAAGAAATTCAGCATTATTGAGTCAAATAGCCATGTAAACATAGCTTCCATAGTTCAATTCCGTCTCTAAACACGTCATATGCTTGTCATTTTTCTATAGAGTACCACTAGTATTGAGCGAAAAATAATAAAATTTCACAAGTTAGTCAATTTGACGTTTCTGACTTGATGTATTTATATATGTCGTGATATAACACGACTCTATAGTTGAAAAAATTCCGAAAAATATATAAATTTATTTAAATAAAAATAAATCAACATTAAATCACATGTTAGGGTTCAATATTTTTGCCCATTAGCTTATAATTTCTATCATTAGTTGGCGTGACAGTCTAGACGCTCGGTCCCTCTACATTGTAGCAGGAGAACTACCCTAAATTAAAAATTTTTTTTTTGTTTTTTTTTTTAACATCTAAACAAGGTAAAGTAATGCAGATACTTGGTATTGTATTTTTGAACATTAAAGATAAAGTCCAGTTCATTGAAATTTATAAACAATAATTTAATTGTGATTGATCTTGTATTTTATGACATGATCTTACAGATGTTTTCAGGGACGAGTTGCGTTGAACTTTCTAAAATATTATATTCTTCGCCAAATCGAGTACTTTGGAACCTGACCCCTCTCGGTGGAGCTGGAATTTTTTTATCCTTTTCTACCCTAATCAAAATATTTTTCAGAATTTTTCAAATTTTTTTAACCATAAAAAAAAGTTATGAATTTAAAAAAAAATGACTTTTTAAGTAGATTTTATAGAAATTCAAGTGTTACAAAAATATATTGACTTTTTGGAAGATTTTATTCAACAAGAAGTCAAAAATTAATGAATGTCAATTTAATTTCAAGAAAATATTTCCAAAAATTTTATTTTGCTGGCTGGGTAGCCATAACTTTTTGAAAAATTGAATTATTATTACGTTTGTTTTCTTCAGAATTCAGATTTTTAATGTACTCTATTTATTGAATTCACTTTTAAGTAATTACTTTATATATAAAAACTTCAAAGATGATAATGTTCAAAAGAAATAATAATAGAATGTCATTAACGAACACCCAGCCATAATCCGGGCCTGGAAATTTTCTTCCTTAATGAATAAACTAAGGCTAGGTGGGTCTTTTGTAGGTACCTTTAAAACTCATCAACCAATGTCGAGTCGTCCGTAATTTATGAGACCATTAGAAATTTGTTACTTACTTATAGTACCTCCAGTTAATATTGTGTACACAGAATTCTAAAGAAATTCTGTAAATATTAAGAATGTTTCAAATCAATACAAATAGAAATATAATTAGCTATAACAAGATCAGATAATACGATAAATTAAAAAAATTTTTAAATAATATCTGTAAATCTAAATTTAATTATTCACAAACTGAGGACGTTCTAATTAAATGATTTAAAACTTAATACTTTCTAACATAATATTAATAAACAAAATAAAGCTTAACGGTTAGTAAAAATTAGAAGTAAAAAATAACCTGATTAGATGTAATCAGCCTAACGAAAACGTCGGCAGCATTGCAATACTAATAAGATCTACAATAAATTAGAAAACTGTTAATAATAAAATTTCAATTAATAATTTGCTAGAAAATATTGTAAATAAAATTTAGATAAACCAAGACACTAATTTACTCGTAGTAACTTCTGACACAGGTCGTGGAAAATTTGATAAATTTTCTAATAAATTGAACAATTTGTTCACATCTTTAAAATTATAAAATCTAAGCAATTACTTTAATACTGCGAGTGACCTTATACGGAAAAAAGTAAACTGTAATGCTAAAAGTTACCATTTCAAACAGTAAAATCGTAATTTTACTAATAATTTTATAATATTAATCGTTTAAATGCTACAATTTATACTTTACGTGGAAGAAAATACCATTTCAAACAGTAATATTCACTATGTTAACGTCGAAAATGTTAAAGTATAATAATAAAGAATTTAGACTTTGACATATATCATTTCGTACCTAAAAAATGATAGCATGATATGTAAAAAATATAAAATACAATTACTAAATTTCTAATACAAACAACGTCAATATTTACAAAGTAAAATAGCGAATTTTAAACGCAATACTAAAAATCAAACTATAATTATTGACTTGCTTAGACTGGTAAAATGTATATTTTACACTAATAAAAAATTTAACTTGACTCAACAGCAAAAATCTTGAACCAAGAATACCAATTGGAAGAAAATGAATTTTTTGAGCCAAGAGGAAAAATTCTTGAGTCAAGATATATTTTCTTGAACCAAGAAAATATATCTTGGTAAAATATATTGGAAAATTTAAATATTTAGGAAAAATTCTAGGAAAAATATTTTAGTAAAAATATTAGGAAAAATTTTTGAGTCAAGATATATTTTCTTGAACTAAGAAAATATATCTTTTCTACTCTTGAGCCAAGTTAAAATTTTTATCAGTGTAAGAGTAGAATTTTTACTGTTTCAAATGTTAAATTCTTCTAGAGTAAGTTCCCCCTTTTTCTCATAGTATGGACTCTAATTGAAACGGCATTTTTTACTGTTTGAAACAGTAATTTTATAAAATGAGAGTTGTTATTTACTATAGTGACAGCTACTAATCACTTATTTTCGATATTAAATTATAAATTGTAGCTTTTACACTTTCTACACTAATTTCAGTAATATTTATATATTTGTCATTCTGATGTCTGCTGTTCTGTTTGAAACTATAAAAATTAACCGTAATCCCTGTGAATTTTACGATTTATTTCTTTCCGTGTAGTAATAAGTATTACAACGGAATATGGTATATTATTTCAAACGTCAAAAATACTGTAAGTATTCTTTATTAAAGCGGAACCAAATGGATGTAGTTGTTACAACAAATCGAGGTAAAAATCGAAAAGACCCATTACCGGCCATAAGCCGGTAAGACTGTTACCTGATTTTGGGAAAATCTACGAAGTAATAATATGTATATGTATAAGACCACTTACAGACAGACAGCATAAAAGAAAAATTTACAACTCTACTAAATGGAATACAATATGGGACATCATTTTCTCGTTCGTTATTTAACTTTGTCATTCCATGTCTAGTTAATCATTAGTTGAAATCGATTTATTAGAGTTTGGACAAATTTTAGTCAAAAGTGTTTTTATCTCAGAATAAAGATTTGCCAAAGGAAAGATAATCATAATTAAAAATATATTATCGTTTTGGATTATAAAATTTTATTTTTAAAATATAGGAGAGGAAAGGGGCACAGTAAAATTGTTTCTTGTGAGAAATGGATGCCCCTTCAGGTTGTATCATAAATAATACATTATTTTTGACTGATACTGTGCACAAAGAAAGGTTACCTATACACTACTTATGTATATACATATCCGAACAAAAACAGTTTCACTGTAAAAAAAATGGCGCCAAGTCCACGTTCATAAGACTATTAAGAAAAAAAAATTTGTTTTTCTTTACAAAAATATATAAAATAAAAAATAAAAAATCAAGTAACCGATATGATTGTTTATGATTTACGGAAATTAAAAAATTTTGTTACAAATTTAAAATTAAAAAAAATTTGGAACGTATTTAGTGTGCGCGGTTGCAAAATATTTTACTTTTAATGAAATTCGTAAAATCTATTTACTAGGACTTTAAAAAAATTGAAATACACAATGACGCACACCAAGTACGTTCCAAAATTTTTTTCTTAATTTTTAAATTTATAACACAATTTTTTTTAATTTTCGAAAATCATAAGTAATCATATCGGTTACTTGGATTTTTTTATTTTATATATTTTTGTAAAGAAAAAAACAAATTTTTTTTTCTTAATAGTCTTATAAACGTGGACTTAGCGCGATTTTTTTTTACAGTGAAACTGTTTTTGTTTGGATTTTAGTATTTTTTGTAATTATAATAAAAATTTACAATTGGTATCAACTTAAATCTCGCGTTGGTTGCATTTTTTATAGCAAACTATCCCCTTGAAACTACAGTTTATGTAAAAATAATTCCAGTGCACCCTGGCGGGTGTAGATGCAAGCTGTGAAATATCTTTTTTAACTGTAGTTTCCCATCTAATGAAGGATTACTATGCATTCTCGAATTATTTAGTCTGTGGCAAATCACTTTGCCCATCAAAAAAAAGTCAGGATCGAAATTTTCGCGTTGCTATAATTTGTGCTGATTAAATTTAATAATTTCAAGTAGGTTAATTGTTATAAGTGAATATAATTAAATAATAACAGTCAAATAAAGTATGAATTACTGTTATAATACACAATTTATGAAAAAAAAGGACCGTAGAATTAAATAAAATTTTGCAAACTCAAAATACCGTTCTGCTTACAGTAAACATAGTCGGTAGTCTGGCGCTCCGTTTACAGCAGATTTGAACGGAACTTGGCGCCAGATTCTACCGAATCTGTGGATCCACATATACTGTTGAAGTTATTCTTAAATTAAAATCTGACAACGTCACTATGCTCTATCAGTTGCAGTACAGTGTATTAAATTTTCCTCTCAATAATACTATCTACCCTGATTAAGAAATCGAATTTGAAATTATTAAAGGAAGTTCGAGCGTAACAAATGAGTCAAAATAATGCTAAAATTTTTTTTTAATTTTAGTCTTCCCAATATTCGTCAAAATTCTTTATTTTAATTTAAAATAATTTAAACAATTTAATAATTGATGATTTTTATTTACTTAATAAAGTAAAGGAATAAAATGACTTTCGTATTTATTACTTGCCGGAATAAATAAACAGATTTGGCAATAGCGCGCTTGATTATACCCATTACAGAGACGTGGATGAGTGTGTGAGTTAGACATTTCTTTCTTTGTAACTATATTTCTATCCTTTTCTTTTTTCTCAGCTGTTGACGCGATGTTGTCAAATCTTTATTCGAATAAATGGCTGAGGATAAACGAGTTACAAACATAAAATTTAACTTTTAATATTTCAAAAATTATATCGGTAATGTATTATTATTAAATTGTTTTTATATCTTGCAATAATCCAAGTTTCTTGTGTATATTTTTTTATCCGTTAAAATTGGGAGGTTAATATTGAAAAAAATAATTAAAGTCTCGACAAAAGTTTGTCCGCCATAAGAGCCCCTGTATAAGCAGATAAAATGTGTGATTTTTAAAATTTAATATCTAAATAACTAAACGGTTAATCTTTTTAAAATTTTGAGATTAGATGAATGACGTATTTATTAATACGTATACTTAATTTCAAAGGTCAAAGTTGGAAATTATTTTTTCTTTATTAACTTCCTTAATTTCAGAAATAATAAATAAATAGATGGACATTTTTTTCTTACAAAATATGCTTTATTTTCAAAAGAAATTTTTCTCTGTGTTATTTAAGTGAGAAAAAAAAAAAAAAAAAAAAATAGTTAAATTTTCCAATAAGATTTAAAAAATTGTTTTTTGCGAATCTCTATTTTATGATATAAGAAAAGTTTTGAACAAATTTTGTCTAAATAATTGAGAAGGCTCGATTCCAACAATTAATTAAATTGATAGGGCATGACTTATTATATTTATTCATCCAATTTATTTTTTAGAGATCTCCATTAATAAATATATTTAAGTATCACTATACTTCACATGCTGTTGTCAGAATATACTATACATCAGGTTTCTGTACATGAAGCGACCTCTAGCCTGAGGACTTAGGTCCTGGGTGACTAATCGAATTTTCTTCTTACTCTCAAAAAAAAAAATCGCACATTCTGCTAGTGGCTCAGGTCAAGTGCACACTAGTTGCATAGCTACTGAAATTAAGTTGATTGTTCACTAGTATATTTTGAAAAAAACCGTGTTGTAAGTGTTATTACATTGGATAATAATCTACTGTTCAGTGCTCAGCTAAAAGTGGTAAATATTTTTTTTTCTTCATTATATCGGGTGATAGAAGCCAAAAGGGCGTATAATCAGTTAAAATTTCTCCAAAACGTACTGATCAGTAAGAACAAAATTTTGATTTACTAGCGCCAATATGGCGCATCTCAAAAAAATACTCTGTTTTGGCTTCAGAAAATTTTTTGAAGCCAAAAAGAGCGTATAAATAAAATTATATATATTTTTTTTATAAAATATGAAAATAATGCAACACCGATGAAGTAATTTTATAATAAAGGTGAAAAATAAAAATTGAGCCATAAAAGGGCAAAATGAGCAACAAAAATTTTTTTCTGAATTTTTATAATATTGTGAATTTTTTTGAGTTTTGTCTGGCTCTATTTGGAATTTTTGAAAATTATCCAATTTTTTTCTCTATACTGTATTTGAAACTATTTTCTGTGGTTCAGATTATAAAAAAATTCATTCTTTTAAAAAATGCACCGTAAAAAATTTTGCATCATTGCAACAAAAAACAGTGTTAATAATTTTTGCTTTAAATATTCAACACTTTTATGTGTAAATTTAACACTTATTTTGTTAAATCAACACAAAAAAGTGTTAAATATTTAACATAAAAATTTCTAACATAAAATTATTTGACGCGAAGACGTAAAATTTTTTACTGTGTAATTATGATGATTGAATACACATCTCACCAAAATTAAGGGAGCAAGAAAAAAATCCAAATTTTTAGGAAATTTTCTACAGGCTATAACTTTTAGAAAAATCGTCCTACCGCAAATAAAAAAGAAGCAAATTGTAGCTCTCAGTATCTAGTTCTTGGATCTGAGTTTCAAAAATTTTTTTCTTGAGTAATATTAAGAAAATCACCGAAAAAAAAAACTTTCAAAATTTTGTTGGTTTTTTTTTTTCAACCTGCGGACTTAAAGCTAAATAAACAAGTTATCCGATTCATATAAAGGTTGAGTCACAAACATTTTTTCCAAGTCTGTAGGTTAAAAAAAATTCAAAAAAAATTTTGAAAAATTTTTTTCTCTGTCGTTTTCTTTAGATTATTCGAAAAAAAATATTGTTACAAAAATTTTTGGAACTCAGATCCAATAACTAGATACTAAGAGCTACAATTTGTTTCTTTTTTAATTGCTATATGAGGATTTTTCTACAAGCTACAGCCTGTTGAAAATTCCTTAAAAATTTGGATTTTTTTCTTGCTCCCTTAATTTTTGTGATAAGTGTATATTAAAAATTTATAAAATTTCGCGCGTTAGTAGTCTGATAATTATATAGAATATTTGATATCCATTTTTATAGTTTAATAATAAAAATATCATTAATATTTTTATGTAGAATTTTTATCTTCATTTTTTATTTTTCTAATATTAGAGCCATTCAAATATATAATTTAAGACATAAATTTTTGCGACTTGAAATTTTTCGGCAAAGTGATTAGAAAAGAAAAATTTTTATGCGCCCCTCTAGCTTTGCAAAGCCAAAATGGCGTACAAAAATTGTTTTGTTGCTAATTACACTTTGTAAACTTATTATACACTCAATGGGGGAAATAAATTTTTTCTATTATTTGAGACACACAACCTTTGTGTTTAGAAAAATTTTTTTCAGAGTAATTAGCAGGGGCATTCCATGCAGAAATGGGAAAATGACAAAAACTTTTAAATTTCTCTAATTCATTCTAATTTAGTCCTAATATGTTATTAAAATTCTATAATTTACTAATTTGTAGAGAAAATTTTTTTTTAATCAATAAAAAAATCTACTTTTCTCTCTTAGTAACTTTTCAGCCGTACTATAACTTGTATCCGGGTCAAATGTTGTTTTAATAGTTTTAAAAGCAAATTCATTTTATGTTTGTTATTAACCAACATATTTATTATTATAGTTTTAAGAAAAAATTTTTTTATGTTCGTTATTAATTAACACCTAAGTTTATCAAGATCGTGTTGTTAGCATGCTAAATCCTTTATTTGTTTTTTTTAATTATTTTTTTTTTTTTAATTACCCTGAATAATATATAGTTAAATATATAAACAATAATGTTTCTAAGGTTGAAATAATATAAAAGTCTTTTAATAAACAACTTTATGTTTAAATTTTGTACTTGTCCCACCAGTCGCAATAAAAAAATTTTTTGGAAAACGATTGACCCTAACGGCCATCCCCGGCAACTTCCCGCTAATTCCATACTTAAGCGCATAAAATTGCACTTTTTACTGTTTTCGCTCTTCGAAACCATAAATATAATTTTCGTGTCATTTTGAGCTATCCAAGCTCATTCAAAAATTATTATCGTTGAGACGTGAGTAAAGAAAAAAAAACAGGGTGAAAACAATAACTTCCTAATTTTTGAAAATCTTCGAATTTGTTAGTGGAGAGTTCAAACTGTCGCAGTGATTTTAAAAACACTTGTTTTCAAATCTTTTATTGACGATATCTTTTGAACTAATTAACCGATTTCTACGTTTTTGGCGGCAATCGACGCGGTTTTTAAGCTCTATAAATTATGCTATGTCATCAAAAGTGATCCGAGGAAAGAAATGACGAAGTTATGTGAAAAACACTTTTTCGGTTTTTGGCGGTTTTCTTTCGTTCACGCTATCTCTCGAACGAATCAACCGATTTTGATCGGGTTGACGCCGATCGGCGTGGTTTTTCAAGCTTAAGGGCGGATTAGTTTTTGAAGTTGATCGATAGAGCCGTTTAAAAGATATTCCAAAAAAACTACTTTCAAAAATGATTTTTTTCTTATTTTTTTTAAGATTTTTCAAGATTTCTTAAAATCTATCGGTCCGAATCGGTTCAAATTCTCAGGAAATCTAAGTTCAGCGTAGCCCTTTCGAATGGCACCAACCGCGATGAAATCGGTTCAACCGTTCAAAAGTTATAAGCGAGTCACATAGTCACACACACACACACACACACACACACACACACACACACACACATACATACATACAGACATAGTGACAACATCGTAGGGGTAGTCAGGGAAGCTTCCTGTGACCTTCAAACGTCGAGATCTGATGAAAACTCGATTTTTGCCAAACGGGGTAAAAACAATAACTTCCCGATTTTTGAAAATCTGAGATTTTTAGCGGGAAGTTAAAAATTTTTTAATTGTTTCTACGTAGGTAATCAGTCTAATTATTCATAATATTAAATGTTTTTAGGATACATTTTGTATTGAGAAAGAAGTATTTTTTAAAAGTTTAGTGGTCGAACTGAAATTCGACTTTAAGTATACTGCGGTAAGAGAGAAGGATTTTTCGATGTCCCACCATTCACACTCAGTCAAATGATAATTACGAGAAACTTAAGAAGTAATCGAGGTTTTTGACAAAAGGATGTTGTTAATTAGTTATTCTTCTATGTTAAGAAATATATTTTACTATAGTATGAGTTTTAGTCACATAATTATAGCTTATACACTGATAAGAAGGATTTAGTGCGGAGTACTAAACTGATTTAGTAACAAAATTTTTATTCATTTATTCGGGAGAAACAAATATTTTGTACCCATCAATATAATTTGTTACACTTTAATAAATAATTTCTTTATATGAACAAAGCCTTATTACATGGAAATAAATATTAAGTTCCACCAAATAATATTTAGCAACAGGTACTCAATATTTCTTTGGCAAGTATTGTCGGTAGATGGCTATAGTCCAGTCGGCAGGGAAATATTAGGCCGTTTGTTTACGATTTCCAATGCAGATGAGAGAAATTGCAATTTTTTGTTTTTTAAATACTCAGAAAAATATGTAGATCATTTTTACAAAAAAAAAAATCGCGGGAATTCAATTGTTTAAAAAATAGCCTTTTTGCAAGTAGCTTTACATTGAAATATCTCGGAAAATACGCAAAAGTAGTCGAAACATGCTGCGTATGAAATTTAGAAAATTAAATAAAGAACAAAATGAGCCAAACCCGATGTCTATACAACCAATAGTTTACGAGATATTAATTTTTTAATTAAAAAAAACGCGGTTCCGCTTAAGCGCTGATAAACAAATAGCTGTATCTCGGCGAAAAATCATTCGATTTACTTTTTTTTTTTTTTTCAAATCAAAGCTATTGTTGTCCTCTATACGAAAAAAAATCAGCTAAGCCAAAAAAAAATTTTTGAATTTATAAGAATAATTTTCTGTTTCTCGAATTTTTTCATTAAAAAATAGTTAAAATTTTAAAAAAATTATTTTTTTTGCATAAAAATGTTTTTCCGTCAACAAAAAATCAATACGAAGAAAAAAATTTTTTTTTTTTAATTTTTTTAATGCAAATAAACAGTTAACAAGTTTAAAAAAATATGAGCTCTGCGGGACTCGATGTCAGGATCCGAAGAAGTGCGCGTGCGCCATTCCTCTCAAACCGTTGTTGGAGAATGATGGGGGAAATAATAATAATGTGAAAGTGAATATAGGTGTAGAAGTTATGGATAGGATTGATTATAAATTAATATTAAAAGCCAATTGAATTTTAAACATAGAGTGATTCAACTTTATCTGAATCTTTATTAAGATGAAGATTGTGAGTGTACTTCGAAAGGACGTCGTTACTTCACAGAGTTTAGTCATAGACTGAAAGAGAAAATAATAATATTTTGCTATGAGGTCTAACTCTATATAATACTAAAGTAAAATTATTTTAACTATATCTTAACTAAGACCGTAGCACTCTCTTTGTAAATGCATTTACAAAATATATATATATAGATATACAAAGAGTCCTTTGTATAACTCAAGGGACCTACGGTCGTAAAATTAATCCTAAACAGACTTTGAAAAACTAAGTTCACGAATGTGCTCAAACATATGTTTTTAAAGAATTTAAAAACTAATAAAATAAATTTATGTAAAAGTAAATAATTCTACAATATAAAAATAAATATTGTTAGCTCTGAGATTTTTATTTTTGCTCAGAAAATCCAACAATAGGTATCAAACGATTGCAAATTTCATGAATGGTAAATATATCTTATCGCGTAGAGAACTTTTTTTAAAAATTTTTTTCTATTTGTTTAAACAAATAGTTAATTAACAATTAAAAATTTGTTTCCACAATATGGGTATCAAACGATTGCCAATTTTATGAATCGTAAAGATATCCCATCATGTGGAAAACTTTTTTTCGAAAAATTTTTGTTATTTGTTTCAACAAATTATTACTTAACAAAAAAAAAATTGTCTTTACAATATTGGTATTAAACGATTCAGAATTCTATGAATCGTCAATATATCCCATCGTGTGGGATACATTTTTTTGAAAAACTTTTTTAAACAATTTGTTTAAACAAATAAAAAAATTTTTCAAAAAAATGTTTTCCACACGATGGGATATCTTTACGATTCATAAAATTGGCAATCGTTTGATACCAATATTGTGGAGACAAATTTTTAATTGTTAATTAACTATTTATTAAAACAAATATAAAAAATTTTTTTAAAAAAGTTCTCTACACGATAGGATATCTTTACGATTAATGAAATTTGCAATTGTTTGATACCTATATTGTGAAAACAAATGTTTTTCCGTTAACTAACTGTTTAAACAAATAGAAAAAAATTATTTAAAAAAAGTATTCCACACGATAGGATATCGTTACGACTTATGAAATTTGCAATCGTTTGATACCTATATTTTGAAATTGATTTTTCAAAAGTTAATTAAGACTTAGAAAAAATTATAAAAATGATGAAAAACTAGGCGCGCACTTACTATTGTTATTATTCGCTTCACATTATTATTATTTCCCCCATCATTCTCCAACAACGGTTTGAGGGTAATGGCGCACGGATCCGGACATCGAGTCCCCGCAGAGCGCATATTTTTTTAAACTTGTTAACTGTTTATTTGCATTAAAAAAATTAAAAAAAAAAATTTTTTTTTCTTCGTATTGATTCATTGTTGACGGAAAAACATTTTTATGCAAAAAAAAAATAATTTTTTAAAAATTTTAACTATTTTTTAATGCAAAAATTCGAAAAACAGAAAATTATTCATATAAATTCAAAAATTTTTTTTTTGGCTTAGCTGATTTTTTTGCTTATAGAGGACAACAATAGCTTTGATAAAAAAAAAAAAAAGTAAATCGAATGATTTTTCGTCGAGATACAGCTATTTGTTTATCAGCGCTTGAGCGGAACCACGTTTTTTTTAATTAAAAAATTACTATATCGTAAACTATTGTTCGTAGAGACCTCAAGTTTGTCTCATCTTGTTCCTTATTTAATCCTCTACATTTAATATGTAGCATGTCTTGTCTTCTTTTGCGTAGTTTCCGAGATATTTCAATGTAAACCTACTTGCAAAAAGGCTATTTTTTAAACAATTGAATTTTCGCGATTTTTTTTTTTTTTGTAAAAATGATCTACATATTTTTCTGTGTATTTAAAAAAAAAAATTGCAATTTACCTTATCTGCATTGGAATTTGTAAACAAACGGCCTAATATTTCCCTGCCGACTGGACTACTATGCTTTAATTCCAATGTTTATGTGATACATAACTTATTCACTAACTTAGATTAATTTATTCAGCTCGATTTTGGGAGATTTATTAAACCTTCAAAAACACACATACTTCCAATAAATGTCTTCTATTTATGTCTTTTCTCAGTGGAGTTTAGTTTTAATTTTTCAATATGTCTATTATTGATATGTTAAAAATTTGTTTAATTTAAAATTTTATAAATGTCTCAAAAAAAAATATAATTATAAATATTATTATAGAAATATAATAATTTAATGAGATTCTTTTTTTTTATACCTTATATTTTTACTTGAAATTATTTATTTTAATTATTTTTATCTATTTTATGTTAAAAATTAGGTTACACGCTGAAATTAATTGAAAAATTAATTTCTTTTGATACCAATAAACGATTTATTGAGTCCCAATAAATAATTCGTTAAATACTACTAAATATTCATTTGGTGGGACTAAATGGGCTTTAATAAATGATTTACTACCCATTACTAAATATTAGGTAATGAAAGGTTTGTTACTAAATCATTTAGTATCTGTTACTAAATCTTATTAAATAGAACTAAATCCTTCTATCAGTGTAATTGATGGAATTCTAGAGTCAAATGTCCCACCAGTCACAATGGAATGCCCCAACAACAAAAAAAATTTTTATCCGCCATTTTGGTTTTACATAGATTGGGATACGCCCTTTTGGCCTTTGTCCCGCGCTATTCGAATATAGCCACCATAGTGTTGAAAGATTACAACCTTTAAATGATTTCAGATCTTGAAAAATTCAAAATGATGCCAGAACAATTAGGAACCATCGTGTCTGAAAGTGTATGGGAAAAATTCGACTTGGAGACCTTTTAACTCTTCAGGAGGCTATGAACAAGATAAATGTTCTTTATTCGACATTGCTCCTGAAATATTTGAAAGCACGGATTATTCCAAATACGTACAGATTCTTGCACATGACTGTATGTGGGTAGGATTGTGCGTAAGTAAAGAGCATAATAAAATGTGGGCGACTAAAAATCTTGGAGTTTCACCGCCAAGATTAGTACCAGAAACACCCCAAAATTCTTCTTTTTCATACGAACATTCCGACATTGAAGAAGAAGTGATGGTATATTTGTCTGCATCTCCAAGTGAAGTCACCGGACAGTATCTTAGCAAATCATCGGAAATAAAGGACGAGGTCACTCAAACAGATCTCGATTACTCAACTGGATATCCGAAGTGACAACACTGTATCAAAGTCATCAGAAGTCAATAATACCCTTATTGATCGCGATGACTACGGAAACGATCTCACTCTTATCAAAAAATTTAATTGTTTGAGTGTGCAAAAACCATCTGGCTCTGAAGAGGAAATCGTTATAGTTAAGATCGAGGAACCAGCGAGTATATTTACTTCCTCTAGTACAGAAGATCATGAAACTCTGCAATCAACAGTAGAAATTGTTGTTAATAACAATCCTGCGCCAAGACGACGAGGAACACAACTAGAATCATATAAACCTCCAGCAGATATTCAGGTAGAAGCGCGGATATCTGGAAAAGGTGCTGCAGTGCGAAGATCGTGTCAAAACAAACCACAAATGGACCAAAAGATTGGTTCATCAACTTCAACATCTATGAATACAAAGAAATATTCATCACCGGCGTCTGTAAGGTCTGAAGATAAATCTGATACTGATCAACGAAGTTATTACAATAAAATGGAACAACAAAGGAGACACGCTATGAAGATTGAATATAGAAATTTACAATGTTTAATACCAAATCTTCAAAATAAAGTGAACGCATCAGTAATTTCAATTTTACGTGAAGGAATTCAATATTGCAAAAGAGATTTGTAAAACCGAGAGAAATTTAATAACCAAAAATTAGAGCTGAAGAAACGCCAATATGAATTAATGAGTGAGTTAAGTTCATTAAGAAGACATTTAGCACAACACCGTTAAAAATTAAAAGCAATGTAATTATTTTCAATAATTAGGGTCGTGAATTATTTTCAAACATTATGAGAAATTTTATTTATACAGATGAATTATGTTTGTACATCATATCGTGAGGCGAGGGTTCGACCACCGACGGTTGTTTGAATAATTCCAACACCAACCGCCGGGGGTCACTCCAGTAACCGAACTGTACTGGTATGGGTTTTTCTGTGCTTTCCCCATACCACTATTCCAACAGCCTATAGAAAGAAGTAAGGAATAGGGCGAATGCAGTACAGGATACACAAGTTGGTCCACAGCCAAAACAAAAAGGCAGGCATGAAAAGGCGGTAACTAAGCAAAATGAAAAGGCTTAGAGTGTAAAAGGCTTAAATCGCCTGTACACTAGAAACCCGATAATAATAAATGTATAATAGTAATAATTAGGATTAAGAATTTATTATATAAAAATATGATTAATTGGGTGTAAAAAATTTTTTTATAATCATGCTATACCTTTAAAAAAAATATTCATAAAAATTAAAATATATAATTATGTAAGATATAAAGTTAACTCTTAGTTTGACTTGTAACAAAGCTTGACGAACTGTATATCTTGTAATAATTGAAAAGAAAAAAAAAGAAAAAACTATTATTTACATTATTTTTGTTATTTATTATATATCCTTGTAGACTTTAGTTCACACTGTATGAATCACGAATAACACCGTGTATTTCATCAATTTTTACATTGTGTATCCTCAGTAGTTTCGCGGCAAGTTGACCGTATAAAAAAAAAGCTTACTTGAATCAAGTATACCCCCATGAAAAAATAATATACGTCGAAATATATAAAAAATATATTTTAAATATATAAAAAGTATATAAATATATAAAAAATATGTACTGTAAGTATATTTTAAATAACTAACTTTTGACCGATTTTTATATATATTTTATGTATATTAAATATATTTTGGATATATTTAAGACATACATTTATCCCACTAGAAGCACTTGCGTATTATCATGCGATTTTAGCTATGTTGTAAATTTTTTTTTTCCAATCCTTAATTTTATTAATATTTCATAATTAAATGAGCATTTTGGGTCGTGCACTTTTGGATTTTTCAAACTTATTTTTAACTTCCCGCTAAGAAAATCGAAGATTTTCGAAAAATCGGGAAGTTATTGGTTTTACCCCGTTTTGCAAAAATCGAGGTTTCAACAGATCTCGACGTTTTGAAGCCCTACCCGACTCGAAATTGTAGTGAGGAATGTCGAAGAATTAGTGAGGGGCAAGTTTGGCTTGCCTAACTTAGTCAAGCCTAATTTGTGCCTTCTTAAATCCACGTTAGGCAAAACGAAGATTGGCATGCCAAATTTTCATGTAATTTAGGACATCTATGGCCGAACTTCGGTGAACCTTTGGAATGCCTGACTAGCTGGAAGTAACAATAAGCAAAGATTTGCCGAAGTTTAACTTGCCATAAATGTCCCTAATCATCTTTAAGTTTGGTAAACCGAACTTTCGTAAGTCTTTGGATTTTATAATTTCCTGCAAGTTAGGTATTCCAAACATTCGCCAAACTTCGTCTTACCATAGATGGCCCCAATTACTTTTAAGTTTGGCAAACCGAACTTCCGTAGACCTTTGGATTTTATAATTTCCTGCAAGTTAGGCATTCCAAACGTTTGAAGAACTTCGGCGTTTCTTGCCAAAGTACTCTAAAACGGAGTGGGAGAAGACATTTGGCTTCAAGTCTTTCCAAGGTTAAGCCTTTTAGTTCTATACATATAAAAGTGTGTATTTATGAGAGTATTTGTGTTTTGTACATATAAACATGGTGTCTCATGTACCTGACTAGAAATTTCATTGAGGCATATGCCGAAGAACCAATTCGGGGCAAGTTTGGCTTGCCTAACTTAGGCTTGCCTAGATATTACCTCATAAAAATCAAGGTAGGCAGAACGAAATGTTTGGTTTGCCATATTTGAACGTAACTAGAAAAGTTTCATGGATTCCTTAAGTCTCATATATCATGGGAACGCCGAACTGGTTTCAAGTAACGATAACCTGAGTTTTGCTAGTTTGGAGCGAACTTGGCTTTCGGAACTTAGGCTAGCCCAATTCGAATCTTATTTGTTTTAAATTAAGCAAGCTGAACATTGGTTGTGCTTATAAGTATCTTGAAGTAAGAGGTCGCTCATCATCGGCGTAGCGTCGCGGTATGGTATAGGGCCCTCGGGCGTCGGGTACCGTGTTCGAGTTTCGCGTTCGACATGTACGATTTTTAATAATTAATAATTACTCATTATAATTACTATTAAGGCGAGTGTGAAGTAAAGTTAAGTGTTATGTGTGATTAGTGTATCTAACTCCTCCATTATCTCCTTCCCCCTTGACTTATCAAATCTACCAATCAAAAAAATCTCTTCACATTAAAAAACGCTCCAAAAAACAAAAAATAAAATTAAATAATAAAAATAATATTAAATAAAAGCAACAAAGTTTTTTTTTTTTTTTTTTTATGAAATATTTAAAAAATTTAGTCCTAAATTTAATATTTATACTTAAAATAGTAAAAGAAGATAAAAAAATAAGCATTCGTTATTATTAATTTTCGCTTGATAATAAAAAAGCTAAAAATCAAGAAAGAATTAGATTTAGATTCTTCGATGCGAATTTGGTTTCCAAACTGCAACCTAATCAGGAAGCCAAGTTAGGCTGAGCCTCGCAACTGCGTTACATCCCAAACTTCGGCCTGGTTTGGATGCCTCACTTGCTGCAAGTTTGGAATTCGGCATGCCTTACTTGCGCCAAATCACTGCCTCACTGAAATTTCTAGTCGGGATTTTGTCGTATCTGTTATAGCTAATGAGATATTTCGATGTTAAAAGCAAAAAAAATTTTTTTCCTTTAATTTTTATAAATAATCGCTAAAAAATTATTGAAATAATAAAGTTTGAGCTCTAGTTTTGTTATAAATTTGTTGAGTAAATAATTTAGAAAAAAAAAAGTTCAGATGAATTTGTTGTA
The DNA here is from genome assembly GCF_020080835.1 of Cotesia glomerata. Classification (NCBI taxonomy): domain Eukaryota; kingdom Metazoa; phylum Arthropoda; class Insecta; order Hymenoptera; family Braconidae; genus Cotesia; species Cotesia glomerata. The sequence goes on along the minus strand of NC_058163.1, from coordinate 5,450,377 downwards.
TCTGCAATAGTTTATAAGTAACTTTAATAATAAATAAAGAAAAGCAGGCGCGAAAGGTAAGTTTAAATATACGAGAGAACTTCAAATTAAATGAAAAATTGAAAAATCAATTTTTTCTCAAAAACGGACACTGGGCTGTTTTTACGGTATTTTTTAGAGTGAAAAAAAAAAATTAAAAAAAAAATTTCATTGTTTATAAGTTATAAACTGTAACGGAGTGATCGTTACCCGTTAAAAGCCCTTTTATTTGCACTCATTAAGTTATCGACGGATCACAGAGCGCTGTGATTTGAAGCCCTCGTAGTCATAGTTTGAGACTTGTAAGTAAGTCCCCAAGGGGGAAGCGCTGGCGCCGAGAGTGAGTGGGGAGAGAGCCGAGGAAGAAAGAAACTCACCAACAAGATTCAGAAGATTCATCGTGACCGAACAGTCCAGCCAAGTAGACACGCAAAAAGTAATAAACAGCTATCCCAGGTAATTATTTTATTTCGCTCGACTCTTGTGGAACGAAGCGATAAAACTTTATTAATTATTGGTAAGTGGCAATTGCAAGACACCGCCTCGTGGTCGAAAACAGCACTACTCAAAACGGGTCATGTATTCTTATGGCGGTGACGTACTTGACATCTGGCGTTAAAAAATTTAATTACTCAAAGCGGGTTTTGGCAATAGGCCTTTTTACACGGTGCCATTTACCAATATTGCTTACTAGGCCTTTCTGTCAGCTTGCATTAGTTAATTGAATTTGTAATAAGTACTAATGCCGATTTGCAGTTACAGGTAAAATATTTGCTGGGGAGTAAGTGACGCGACGCGGTGACCAAGGCTTTGCCGCCAGACCAAGTAACTCCTATTCTACTCACCGAGGAGATTTTAGTACCAGCATCGAGACGAGGAGTTTGCAGCTCGACGAGGGAGTGCACAATTAAAATCATAATAACTCCAGGTACAACTATTATGTCTAAATAATCTCTCGGTGGTGCGGCGTCAGCCAGGCACTCAAATCGGCTGAAGGTCATCGCCATTTCGCGTTCGGTCGCAATCATTAGATTAAGAATTTAGTCACTAGAATTTACTTGAAATATTGTATAGAATTTATTAATCAGAAATCTTTAGAATGTCATTAAGAATTTAGTCATTATAATTTACTTAAAATATTATTTGGAATTTATTTATTTAGAATTAATTTATCAGAAATACTTAGAATGTTACCAGAAAATGATTAAGAATTTATTTAACATAATATTCAGAATAAATTTAAGAATAATCGAGACAAGTCCAGAAGCAAAATCAGAATAAAATTAAGAATGAATTTAAGAACAAGTCAGAAATAAAAGTACTAAATATTTAATTAATAAAACCAGGAATTATTTCGGTTCATTAATTTACTACGTAGGCAGAGTTTGGATTGACTTTACTAGAATACTTTCGGTTGGTCAATTCATGACTTCGGTGCCATGTAAAACAAATTTTCTTTTGGTAATTGAGTTTAAGTGAATTTATCTAATTAATTGCATAAAAGTAAAAATCAGTAAAACGTTTTTAGAGAAGTTTTAGTAAAATCATTTGAAGTTAAATTAATTTAAATCAGTAAAATAAATTATAATAAAAATTTAATTGCTCAAAATAAAATTTGTTTGTAATAAAATTAGAATCAGTCAAAATCACTAAAATTGTTAATGTAAATTATTTAATTGAAAGTAGAAAATAAAACTGGTAAAAATTCGTCAGAGAAAAAATTACACTAAAAACTTGCGACAGAGACGCAAGAGCGTTAGCCATCTTGTCCCGCGCGAAGCGCTGAGTAGAGGACACTCAAGGTCGAGACTAAAATCTTACTGTGTTGCTAGTATAGGCAGAATATAATCCTCAAATAAAATAAAATAAATGCTAAGTTTTTCAACCAAACACAATAGAAAGTAAAATGAAATAATTTAGGTAAAATAAAACTCGGTTATTCAAGGACAAGTAAAATAGTTTAGTCAAAATAAAACAAACAAAATCAATTGATGAATTTTTGGTTAATAAAAATTGAGTTCTTAAATAAATAAATAATTCTTAAATTCTGGGAAAATAATTCGGACTAAAATTATAAACGACCTAATAAAATATTTAATAAATTCTGGTAAAATAAATTAAGTAAATTTAATGTTAAAACTTGGAAAAATTCATTGGTAAAATCTCGGAAGTAACCAAACATTGTTGGCAGATTATTAAGACCTCTGTCAATAGATTTTAATCTATTAATTCAAGATACGAAGACCTCTTGTAATTAAATATTTATTGTTGTATTATTAAGACCACGGCAATAAATTAGTTAACGATTTTAATTTGAAATTTGGAATTAGGATTTATAATTAAGTTGGGATGAATGGAATAGTAACTTTGGGAAATAAATACATAAATTTTAATCTGTAAAATCTGGGGAAATATTTAGTGTGTTTGGAAATTAATTAATAGTGTGGGTGGGGTAGTATTAAGTATTGTAGTGTTGCCTAGGGATTCATGGTATCCTCCTCTGTTTCCTGGGCACATTTAGAGTTCTTTGCATAGACGCCCAGACGCCCAGGTGGGGGTGCAATAGGCGTAAGATGGAAAATTAAATATTGTGGGTGTGTGTGGAAAATATTATTGCAGTGTAGCCTAGGGATTCATGGTATCCTCGTCTGCTTTCTGGGCGCACTTAGAAGCCGTTGTATAGACGCCGGATTTGGGGTACAACGGTAGTAAGCTAGAAACCGCGGTATAGACGCTCCATATGAGGGTACTGTCGGGAATAGTAACTATGATAGAAACCGCGGTATAGACGCTCCATATGAGGGTACTGTCGAGAATAGAAACTATGATAGAAACCGCGATATAGACGCTCCAAAGAGGGTATCGTCGGGATTGTTTATTTGATATTTTGTAAGGGGGTTTTATTGTATATTAAGGGTTGGTTAAATAAATTAAATTGTAAAAATGAATTTCTTTTAATAATTTCTATTTCCTTCCTAATGATCTCTCACGACCCTGAGTCTTCACTCCATGTTCTGGTCCAGTTTCTGGATACTGTGCGAAAAATCCAGTGACGCCCTAAATAAAATTAGGGGCGACCAAGAGAGCGGTAGACCACCCGTTTCATTACATAAACATAAACATAACATAAACAATGTAAATTATAACAAATTTTTTTTTTTTTTTTATTAATTATTATTTAGAGTCGGTTTTAACTGCTGTGGTCATATCGCCGACTTTAACTGTTGGGAGTGGTACGTTGGGGTCTTTTTGGGTTGTGTAAATCTTAACCTACGCGACAAGGGCCGAATATCAACCAAGTTGGTTTCTAAGACCAGCTTGGGATTCGAACCCACGCCTGACCGGTAAGTTAGTCCGAGTTCTTTATAGGCCATGCGCCTTAGACGATTCGGCTAACGTCACCGGTTTATAACAAATTGTTTATTGTATAAACAATTAAAATTTGAATAAAAATAAAAAATTTTTTCAGATATCGAAGAGCAAGATGAATAATGATTTAAAAAAAAAATAGAAGAGGGTTCCTTAATTTTTATAACAAGTGGTTAAAAAAAATAGTTAATTAACAAATGCGTTATTAAGCAATAAAAACATTTTTTTAAGAAACGGTTTTTTTTTTTTAAATCATAATTTTCATCAAAGATTATGTTATCAAAAAAAATTTTATGATTATTTTATAAACAACGCATTTGTTTATAACAATTTTTTAAACAATATGGGATAAAAATGATTAAAAGTCATTTTTAAGTAGCTTATGATCATAAGAAAATGGACCAATAGCAATATTATAAAAAAAATATTTTTTTCAATGTTTAATCGAGGTTGATAATTTTTAACTTAAGTAAATTGTTAATAACAAAGTGAAAATTAACAATTTTTTAATTTTTCCAACGTGAATCTTTTCTATAGCCTTTGTAAAATAGCTCCATAAAAGGAAAAAAAATCCCAGATTAATAGTTTAACAACTATCGTACTTTCAATGCTGATGTTCGTGCTACAAAAAATTGTTAATTAATTAATGGATAATTATTTGAAAAATCGCGATAAAAATTTTTGATCGCCGGATTATTGTTCATTGATCTATCCTGTAGGTGCCTGAATTTTTTCATTTCTTAATTTTCATATTTAATAAGTTTAAATAATATTTATTCATTAAAGGTCCAAAGTGGGCGGAGCTTACGCAAGCGAAAGTTCCCGTTTTCGGCCGTATTTTCAACCCTCTAGAAAAGTTATAAAAATTTCTTCCTCTTTATGGATCTTTTTTCAAATTTCGAAAATTTTGAATACTTTTTGAGATATTCGCAAAAAACAAAACCACCCTTTTTTTTCTACTAAATTGTTTATAACTTTTGTAATTTTTGCAATCAAAACTCCAAATTTTTCAAAAAGTTTCTAGATGCGATGACGAATCGAATGACACCTCGATCATAATTTTCCGAGGCGAGCTAAAAACTTAGACCTAAAAGGCACATGTTGACTAAACTACTCCGATCTTGACCGTTCTCCCTCTCTTGACGAAATATACCACACCTTTAAGCCCTTAGAATTATTATCAATGCAACCCATTTGAGAAACTAAATGCCCAGGTGCGCAAAAGAATTTAAGACCGACGAATCAAATGCTAAACCCAAGGTATCCAATAGTATCAAAATTAGATTAAATTAAAATTTCAATAGTTTAACAAAGATAGCCAAATGCACAGTCATACTTGAATGCATCCCAATATATTGAGATATACTAGGTACATCTAATATATAAAATTCTCGTGTCACAATGTTCGTTCCCATACTCCTCCGAAACGGCTGGACCGATTCTCATGAAATTTTTTATGCATATTCAGTAAGCCTGAGAATCGGCTACTATCTATTTTTCTAACCTCTAAGTGATAAGGGGTGTTCACCCTAAAAACTTTTTTTTTATTTTTTTGATAAAATTATTTTTTTTTTATTTTTTTATTATGTGGCATCAAAAAATACATACAACTCTAAATTTGTACTTTTTTATCACCAACCCTTGCTTTTTAATAGTCATTTTCATAATTTTATCATTTTCTATCCCGCTCGATAACATCAATTATTATCACTTTGTAAGTTATCCCCTCCATGTGTCTACCGGTGTCACTTCTCACCCTGTAAACAGCACGGAGTAGGGATGTTACCTCTACAGTTTTCGGCTATTATTAGTGTTTATGCTTCAAGCTTAGTAGTTAAACATTTTTACTATCTCAGTGTAACTCTCATATCAAATATATTCTCGAGTAACTTTATTATTTATTTATTAATAACTAATATTATTGAATATAATTAATTATTAATAACTAATAAAATTATTAATTTTGAGTGTAAATCGCACGATCAGTTAATTAAGTGACTTACATAACCTCTAAAATACTCATCCGCGATCCGAATATTTTCCCGAGAGTTAAATCATTTCTTTATAGAACTAGGCTGAAATTTGAATTGTTTATAATTTTTGTGCTATTGGTCAGACGTGGATGCTTTAAAATAGATGAAAGTCTTTGAAGTTCGCCGTTAGTCAAAACTTGCAAATAAATAGCTATGATTCTTGATTGGTCAAACGGGAAACTTACTATACTAAACTTACTAAACTTACTTACGGGAAACTCACTTACTATCACTCAAGCCTAAAAATGTCGATATATATCACTATATATCGATATGTATCAAATAAGAAAATCAATAAACAATGTATTACACTAATGTATAAAGCTTAAATTAGGAGGCATGTGGATGGGCACTGTTGAAAATTTCTAATTAAAAAAAAAAAAAACATTACTGTTTTTTTTAAGTTCTACAATTCATTTCTGCACCTCGAAAATCTAAAATCAATTATCTCGGAAGAATAATTAATTAATTAACAAATAGTGATCGTCATTCAGTTTGTTGTAGAATTTTATAATATTCTGTTGAACTATCTAGAAAGAACCTCCCGAGTCCAATTGAAGGTAATGTTATTTAATCGAGTAAACCCACGTAAAATTGACTATCTTTTTTGGGCTATTCGACTGATTTTTTACGTTAACCAGTATTCGGAAAATTTAACAAAGAAGGGTTGCTTTTTATTTTACTATATATATATATATATATATATATATATATATATATATATATATATATATATAGGAAAAATGGCCGACTAGCTGCCTGACGTGTTTTGTTCGCTCCTTATTTTATTGTTGTTTGTGCCAGTTTAAAGTTACTATTTGATATCAGTTATATTGAAGTGTGCCCAGCTAGGGTCTTGTTACACTCTGACATATTATTTGCAACGACAACTTTCGTTGATTTTTTGTTGTACGGCTTTTTTGGTTCGCTAATTCGGCTCTAACCTAAAGAAAATTTATTTCCATCTCTCTTCTCCTCACCGTTCTCACTCTCTCTCTCTACAAGTATGTCTGCACTCGAAAATGCTACCAACACAACATCTCAGAAGCTGGCAGTAAAACCCGATAGTGGGAGCCACTCGTCTCAAAATGCGAGCTCTCTCAAAGGTAGACGAAGGTTAGCTGACAGCTGGGACAAACTCAACATCGAGGTGTTAGGAAATCCGATTGAACTACTAAATAACAAAAAACGACTATTAGAGAGTGAATCGATGGACGATGACATTAGTAATAATCCACCGAAAAGAAGAGTAGCTTTAGATTCAGCAACTCTGTTAGAGCTGAAAGAAGGAATCGTGGAAGCCTTGACAGGTAGCATTGAAAAGATATTAAACGAAAAACTAGCTGTGCTGACAATATATTTACTCTATTAGCGACGATTCAATCTGTTTTGTGCAGTAGGGGGGGACAGCTGTACGGGCTATTCGTTGATTTTAAAAGGGCTTTCGATTCGGTGCCCCATAACCTTCTCTGGCTCAAATTGTTCAACTTAGGCATCAGCCCTAAAGTAATTCGCATACTGAAAAAACTTTATGATCTAGCTGCTTTTCAAGTAAAATCAGGAAATCTCCTATCAAAGGAGTTTGCTGTTACTGAGGGCGTTCTACAGGGAGAAATCCTCAGTCCGATCCTCTTTATTTTATACTTGCATGACATCGTAGTTTTCTTTAGAGCCAGAGGAGTCAAGGGCATCGGTATTGCGGACTCTTATGACCTTTTAATGCTGCTTTATGCGGACGACCTAATTATTCTAGCAAAAACAGTCGCTGACTTGCGTAAAAAACTACAAATATTAGAGGAATATTGTTCGATTAACTCTTTAAAAGTTACTCAGAAAACCCAAGCTATGCATTTCAGAAGAGGTGGCCCCGGGGAGAAGGCGAAGTTACGCTACTTGAATCAATCCATTGATTGGACAGATCAATATGTATACCTTGGTGTCCCATTTACCACTTCATCTCTGGGCCATGTACCGTCAATTACAGCCTCACAGAAGGCTAAATCTGCCATGGGAGCAGCGCTGGCAACATTAGCAGCCATTAAAGCCGACCACTGGGCCAGCTTTGTAAAAATCTTTGACAGTATTGTGGCCAGTACTCTCCTATATGCCGCACACATATGGGGTCTCAGGTACTTGGACACCCTGGAAAAGACACAACTTCTTTTTTTCAAACGTCTTCTCCTTCTCCCTCATGGTACTCCTTCTGCTGATCTGAGACTTGAATTAAACCTAAAAAATGTAAAGGTACAGGTTTTGAAGATGGCTCTCAATTGGCTCTGTAAGTTATTAAGCATGCCAAATCATCGACTCCCCAAGTTGTGCCTCTTACAATTGATAAAGCTGGCCAAGAAAAGTAATATTAAAGCTAAATACAATTGGGTTTTGCAACTGAAAGACATCTTAGCTTTGACTGAAGCCCCGACTTCGCTCTGGGACAATCTCACAAGCGATTTCTGGGAAAAACACACAGATATAATACTAAGTTCCTATTCCGACTATCTTAGAAACCTGGACTTAGTAACTTCTCAAAGCAAACTCTCCTGTCAGATCATTATTCCAAGATCTATCAACATGGGCATAGCTGAGTATTTAGTAACTTGTCCTCTGTATATTGCTAGAATAATAGCGCAAATCAGACTTGCCAATAATCATTTCATCAAACTAAGTTCGAAGCGCATTCACAATGTAATTTACCCGGCCCAACTATGCACTATTTGTAACTTGAACGAACCGGAAAATTTAGCACATGTGTTTTTGAAATGTCCTATATATATACCGTTTAGAGAATATTACTTAGCTCAACTGTTGGATAGTTCTGATTTTAATATTTCTGATGAAGCAGCAACTCTGTCTAGGATGTTCATTAATACAGACATAGAGAAACTCAAAAACATTTATTTGTATGTCACGAGAGCGCTAAAACTAAGAGCCTTCTGCTTGAATATTTGATTGCCTGTGTTTGTTCTGCCCTATTCTTCCAGAAGTCTGTTCTCACACACTTTTTTATATTTTTATATTTGTATTATATAATTTTATACTTCTGTATTTGTATTATTTGTATAACTCTTGGCCAAAGAATTAGGTAGACTTTTTAAGCAAGATTTTCTATTTATTCATATAGTCCTGCTATCTTAAGCCTGATAATTAGTATTAAGAGTACAAAATAATATCTAGCCAACTTACTAATGCAATATCTTTGCCTTTTAATCCATATAAGACTGATGTATTTATTAACAATGTTAAATATTGTATTCTAATTTCTTACTAATTATCAAAATTGACAATATAAAACTGTAATTTGTAAGCAACATATAGATTTTTAAAATTCGTTGTTTAGCCGATTTGTATATCTGATGTTTTTATCTTTTGTTAATTTGTAAGTCAATTAATTTGTTAAATTTACTGTAAGCTAAGCTTGAAGAGTAAATAAATAATTATCAATTAATTATCATATCTATATATATATATATATATATATATATATATATATATATATATATATATATATATATATATATATATATATATAACAGCAGGTCGAATTATTAGGAACTACTTTGCCCTCATGATCATTTAACGTAAGTCAGGTCGTAGTGGGATACTTTGGTCAAATTTTATTAACAATTAGTCCTTTTCAACTAATTTTTTCAACATTTTGCAAAATAAGTAAAAATTTATCCAAAAAAAACTTTAAAGCTGATTATATTAAAGTATTTTATAATTGAAAAATTACATTAGATTTCTCAAACGTGTTGTCTACTGTATCTTTGGTGCAGCTTTGAAGCACTCTATTTTTTAAATGAATGAACAAATAGAAAAATGTTTTAATTTATATCTGTGGATAATTTTACTCTTTACAAACTCTCAATTAGTTGTATTTTCTGTGATTCCAATATAGTTTGAGCTATTTTGAAAAAATTGAGAAAACTTGTGAATTTTCGGAAAATTCTGTTCAGACATTATATAGGATTTTATATAATTATATAAAATTTTATATAATTATATATATTTATTATTTTAAATTACAATTATGTATAATTATATAAAATTATATAAAATTATATATAACTATAGAAAATTATATAAAATTATACATAATTTTATATAGTTTTGTATAATTATATATAATTTTATATAATTATATCTTATTATATAAAATTTTTTTCCCCGGGAAGATAACATTATATATAATTATGTATAAATTTATATATTTATACAAAATTATATAAAATTATACATAATTATATTAAATTTTATATATATTTATAGAAAATTAGATCAAATTATATATAATTAGATATAATTTTATATAATTATTTATAATTTTTTTTCCCCGGGTTGCTTACTCTCTTACTCAGTAATAATATTCGATAGGAAGGAAAAAGGAAATTTCCACGAGTTACCTTGCTCTAACCTAAAGAAAAATTGCTTAAATAATATTTTAATCCGTCACAATCGACCAGTCAATTTATTATTAGTGTAATCATCAAGCATAATTATATCGTTCAAATATATATATCGAGTGAAATAAAAAGGTCATCGTTAGCCCATATTCTTTATTTTGAAACCTAAAATTTCAATTTAATACGTAATTATTATTAAGTATAAATTATAATTCTATTTGAAATAAATCCATCCAGCTAATTCACTACGAGGGAATCTCCATCGGCGTTGTAATCGGCAATTAAAAGGTATATTCCATTCGTATTTCTTTTATCGTATACGCAGTATCTTCCGTCGCTCATTTGTGCCTGACCTGACTCAAGTAGCAATCTAAGTCTAATTTATTTTCCTATTCCATGTGTTTATATAAAATTTAATCATTTTAAATTTGCGTAAATTCGTGAGGTCTTGACATACGATTGCTCATAGGCGCGGTTCCCGCCTCCCGAGATATATAATCTTAAGTGATTAGTCTCAAATTTAAGAAACTGTTACAATTGTTACGCCATTAACATCCGGACTTAACAGAGCTCAGCTCTCATGATGTTTAGACTGAAACCCAAGGATTTTTTATCAGAGGCGGTTTCTATTTCCTCAATGAATTTTATTCATCACCAACGACGCAGTCAATAATTATGAAAATTATCAAAGTCATAAAAGTAATTATTTAAAATTTTAATATTTTTCAATTTAGCAAGAACTTAACTATGATATTTTTTTTTTCTAAATCATTCTGCACAGAACGCGAACTTCTGAATTAAAATAAACTTAAATAACCGTAACACTGGTTTTAACATACATTGCGGACAAAACGTACTAAATAAAGTTTTTTTTCACGGAATCAAGAAACAAGAGAGTTTTTAAACAATTGCTTATAAGATAAAGAGTTGAGGGGAAGCGGGCACTTCAATAAATTATAAACTGAATAATAATCAGAAATAAAGGCTGAAAGTTTACAGGCATATTTTAAAGATTTTATGCTAATTATTATGCAAAATAAATCATTTTTTTTTTAACTTCTCGCTAAGAAAATTAAAAAAATTTTTTTTTTTCATTTCACATCTATGGCTCTCCTCAACTTCTTTCTTTTCTAAGTAGTAGAAAGACTTGACACTTCAAAGTTATGACCTGTTTTTAAATCTTATGAGTATTTTTTTTTTTTATGGGAGAGTCAACTTCCAAATCGACGAAGAGATAAAAAAAATATAATATTGAAAAAAAAAGTCCCTGGCTTTTAAAACTTCTTATAATTTAATGATTAAAAAAAAAAAATTCTTACTATGTTATTCGAATATCACCGGTTGTGCTGACTAAGCGGTTAACGTGAGTTACACATATAATATGAAATGTTGCCATGAAGTTACATATGAATTTACGACAGTCAGACTTCAACGACCGAGAAACTCAGACATGGCCAGTCGCATATACTAACACAGCGTGTCACTGATTTGTTGATATTAAATCAATCAACCCGAATTTTTTGAAGTACTATAGTTTAAAATTTATCGAAAAGAGAAATTAAATTGAAATACTTCTTCATTGTTTCTGATTAATTACAAAATAAAGTGAGATTTTACGATGCATCCTCGAAAGTTGCGGAAAGGATTAGGAAAAGCAGGGAAGAAGCGTCGTCACAGGCGTATTCTTCGCAACAATATTACAGGAATCACGAAGTCTACAATTCGTAGGCTAGCACGCCGAGGAGGAGTAAAACGTATATCGGCATTAGTTTACAGCGAAATTCGTGATGTGCTTAAAACTTTTCTTGAAAATGTGTTGCATGATGCTGTTATTTATACTCAATTTGCAAAAAGAAACGTGGTGCATACATTAGATGTTATTTACGCTTTAAAAAGACGTGGTCATACACTTTATGGATTTGACAAGTAAAAAAGGTAATTCTTTTGTTTAATTATTCTTGTCTGATATTCAAATCCCTTTTATGGTTTATGAATAAAAGTACGCTCTAAAAAAGTCAGTTTTTAAAATGAACACAATTTAACACCGCTTCACCGATGCTAAAGTAGTTGTCGTGGTTAAGGCATGCCGTCAGAAAATTCTAAATTTTTGTATACTTATTAAGGACATGATGATACAATTATCCTAAAAATTTGAAGTCGATTGACCACCTATAACCTGAGATGAATTCAATTAAAAATTGGATATTTAACATTGATTGCATACGCTCTCTGCAGTTCTGTATCAGTTTCGTAGTTATAAAAAAAAACTAACTGTCAGAAACTTTAAAAAAACTGATAGTCATTTAATGTATTTGATGTGAGTTAAAGAAAAAATAATAAAAAATTTTTGACCGTCTAATTATTTATAAATAACGGATTAAAGTTGAAAAATTTATGAAAAAGTATACGTGGGTACAGTCTTGCGTAAAAATTATGGATTACTTAGCTACAACCTTATATATACTTTTGTGGCGCGCATAATCTCTAATTTTTTGACAATATTTTACCATGCGACAACTACCTTAAGTTGAAATAACACTGGTGTACTTTTGTTAAAACACCGCACTGAGAAAACAGTTTGTTGGATTTTAATTCGTAAATTTATTTAAAATATCTTAAGAATATGTATTTAGCATTAATTTAACAAATATATTTTATTTAAATATGGATTACTTTGGATCAAATACTATTTTGTTTTGATTTATTTGATTGAACGTCGTTTTCATGGTCGAAAATATTAAAAAAAAAGTGTTTATTTTTACATAACTTCGAAATTTTTTGTCCGATTGTTTGTAAAGTGGAAAGTTATTTTTTGTGCTTTTTACAATTCACAATTTACATAAAAAAGTTTTTCGAATATAACACATAGGTCTTATAGTTTGAAAAGCTCTAAATACAAAAAAAAAATTGAATTACTGAGCTCAAAAAGCTCAAAACTTTGAAATAAAATTTTTTTCAGAGTCAAATTCAGTAATTAATATGAATTTTTGATACGCATATCATTAAAAGTACAAATAAAAATAATATTATAATTATTTGTGATGTACTATTTTTTAATTTAAATATTAAATAAAAAAGTAACATTAACCGATCATCTATTTTTTTTTTCAGATTTTATTTCATTTGATAATTTTGGCTCATCGCAATATTCACTTTATGGAAGAAAAACTGAAAGTTCTTGTGGTTCTGTACTAAAAAATTTTTCAAAGTATTATATTTTAAACGTAATTTTTAATCTTTATTGCATAAGAATTATTGATAGAATTTAAGGTTGAATCAACTATGTCAGATTTGTTAATTTTTTAATAAAATTAATGTAAGTTATTCATAAGATTTATAGGTAATAAGATGATCACAATTGATGGTTGGAGCGAGTGCGGTCAGATATCAAATAAATGATTATGACATCCGTAGCAGTTATCGAAGATATATCGTGATCTAAGTCACGATTTTAATTATTAAACTCAGTGTACAAATAAAGGCAAAATATATTTTGAATTCCATATTGAGTTCTTATATGCAATTTTATGACAAATAAGACATTGAGGGGCCGCAATGATCACCAGTCGGGTTCCCTTAGATGGTTGATGCATTAATTTTTTGATCAAATTAATAAATTCAGCAAAAACTCGGATTATGAATTTTAATTAAATGTTCATCGGGATATAAATGCACTTTAGTAAGAATCACAGCTTTGACTTATCCAAGTTAAATATCTTAACTATGACCCGATAATGTGCGAACTTGGATAAAAATAAAACAATTAATTTTTTGCATATTTTTTTATCAAAATTTTTTCAAATAAAAATCATAGATAAAATTATTAATTAAAAAATTAAAATGGGAATACGGCAACAGCGAGCTATTGTTGGTTACTACATCTGTTACTAGCTGGAGTGTCAACCTGAAACGAATTTTATGATGTGGTTTTAATAGTTCGGCGAAACGTAAATAAGAATACAAAAAAAAAGTAAAAAATAGTTGAAAAACAACAAATTCAAACTAAAAAGTATAAAATAATTTTCAATCAGCTTAACATAAAAATAAAGTTATTTAACAAAAAAATTCATTTTATTCCACATATTCACAATTTAAGTAAGTAAAATAAAATTTTTGATGTAAGTTGATGTAAATTTCGTTCGTATTTTTATATAGCCGAGTTTGAAAAATAACATGATATCCATTTATCAATATTACCAATTGTGATTTATAAAGATGATGAATTTTATTAATAAGTTTATTAGTAGATGTAATATTAAAATAATTTAAAAAATGTATAAAATCGTCAACAGTGAAATCTTTATGAGTTTCAATTAATAATTTCACGCATTTCCGATTCATAAACGGAATTTATTGTCAATTACATAATAACAATGTGTTTATTACGTCGATTTCAATTACAGAGATCAAGATAAAATCCTTTGTTACAGCTATTGATAGATATAAAATTCACTCAGAAAGTGAAAAATGTAAAATCTATCGATATTGATCGATAACAAAATCACTTGAAAATTTTTTCTGATTTCAGAAAAAAAAACATTTATCATTGTTTGTTACTGCATTTACTTAACTTTTTATCTTAGGCATATATGTTTGAGGTAGAATATATTATGATATGTTATCTTGATATGTATGAGAGTTTTTCGTCATTGTGTATAGTGTTAAAATTTGTGTGTTGAATATTACACTCTAGTGTGTATAATTTAACATTCTAGTGTGTTAAATTCTACTCACTAGAGTGTAATATTCAACACACAAATTTTAACACTCTACAAAATGACGAAAAATTTTTTACTGTGTAATAAATTAATTTGAAAAATCCTCGAATTCAAATTTAAGAAAAGTAATTTAAACCCCAGTTCTATAGAATCACGAAACCATTTATAGCAAAACATAATTTTCATAATTTTCTTATAAATTTTTAAGGAACAAATCCAGAATGTTATGGTTGTTAGCATTATAAAATCGTTTATTTAGTATTATTTCTCAATATTTCATTTGGTATAAAATGTTAATCACTATTTTCTTAAGATTGTAGTTTTTTTACTTTTTAAATAAAGATGATAAAAAAATCATTATAAAATCAAATTATTTTCAATAATTTTTCAGTACTCAAAATTTTCTAACTAAGTTTATTAGAAGACACTTTATTACAAAACTGTATAATCAACAGACTGCAGAAAATATTCACGTATAAGCTGGTTCATTGGCAAGTAACAGCAATCAATCTCATTTGATACCGCTCAGACGAATCATCGGTGTCAATTAATATGACTAAATACTTTTAATCAATAGAAATCTCGGTTGATGCATGAATAGCTTTATTGAAGGTGTATCGGGACAATTGATCTATCTATAACACTTAAATAAAGAGAATAAATCTAATGTATATATAACATGGATCAAAAAAAAATATGCTTACAAATTTGATTGTGCGATAGTTAAATTTTTACTAAATTTATAAATTATTTTACTAACAAAGATTTATTTCGTAAATAAACCAATGAAATTAACTAGTTTTGAGTATAGGAAAGTATTGACATGTATAATACGTCACATAAGATGAAAATGGGTGTAATGTATTCAAAAATTATAACGAGAGTATTGATGAAAAAAAACTACATATTTTTACACGCTTTTTATTAGGGTGCTTTTTAAGATATTATCGAAATGATAATCCTTCTTCTCTGTCAATGAAATATTTATAACTATTGACACCATGTACCCAACGTTTTTTTTACAATAAAACATTTTTTTCTTATTTACACTATTATTAGTTTATATTTATTAAAATTTTTTACACTATTCTTAATTTAAATTTATTAAAAGTTATTTTCTATTTTATAGTTTGGTTTTCTACAAAAAGCGTGTTTTTTAGTTTTTTTAAACTATTATTTAAGATACATATGAGTTCAAAATAATTGATACACACTTATTCATGTCAAATATGATGTTTCACTAATGATACACTGTAAAAATTGGCGCAGTGAATGTGAAGTACATGATTTTCAATTGGTTAAGGATACGATGTATCCGCATTAGAACCTCAATGGAACCATCATGGTGAAATATCACAAAACCACGGAGGATCCATCATGGATCCTCGATTTTACCACGGTAAAGCCACCAGCATGGATCCGTCCGCCTAAGAAATTCATATTGTAAGACAATCCGGAACGAATTCGGAACATTTACGGAACTTTTTTTGAGGAACATTTTATGAACTTTTTGTGAACTTTCGAAAAATAGTATTCGGGAAGCCCTTGACACTTTTCTGACGTTTTAGAAGTGACTAAATTTTTATGAAAATTATTCATATTCTTGAGGAACGTTTTATGAACTTTTGGGAAACTTTTAAAAAACAGCATCATGAAATCTCCTGCTACGTTTCTGACGTTTTAGAAGTGACTACATTTTTATAAAAATTTTTTATATTTTTGAGGAACGTTTTATGAACTTTTTGTGAACTTTTGAAAAATGGCATCATGAAATCTCCTGCTACTTTTCTGACGTTTTAGAAGTGACTAAATTTTTGTAAAAATTATTCATATTTTTGAGGAACGTTTTATGAACTGTTGGAAAACTTTGAAAAAAACCCCATCACGAAATCTCCTGCTACTTTTCTGACGTTTAAGAAGTGACTAAATTTTTATAAAAATTTTTATAAAATTAGACAGTTATATGAAGCAGTCAGCAATGAGCAGGCGGTTATATGAACTTTTGAGGAATTTTTTTTTTACATGGGCCTTTAGTTTTTTTTGTTGAATAAGAAGAATATGTCTTCTATATATTTAATTAATATATTTTTGATAATAATAGTATAGATAGTAAAAGACTTGAGATATGTTTTTCTGGATTTCCCGATCTTAATTACTAATTTTATTAAAAACAAAACTATCAAACATAGTTTTAAAATGATAAGCTTCAATTAATAACTACATTATCTTATTAATTATCACAAAAGTTCAACTCCAACAATAAATCCAGTGTTATTAATTATTATCTATTAATCTATAGAAGTTAAAAATACGTTTATAAATTATAACAATGTAATGTACGTACATACTCTAATCACATCACTAATGACATTAAGGTTGTAATTAGCTTTGTAACCTTGCCATAAGTTATTTTTTTCGACTGATATTAATTAATACTGATCAAGATTACGATAAAGATCGAAATTATCAGAAATTAACAAAAAAACATATCAATATTATAGCTAATAATGCGTCTTTTTTTCTGTTACAATTATTAACAGTGGGGATTATATCTCTATAATTTTTTATATAAAATGTCCCCTTCAATCATTTTGATCACTACCTCAAAATTTTCGATTGAAACATTATAACTTTTTTCCAAATCGTTAAAATGGAATTCAAATTTTCATTTTTTACCAAATTGTGTATATTGTTTTTAATAATAGAAAACCTCGATGTTGCCACTGGAATCGGACCACTAATACCAGTAATAATTTCTGCAGTAAGTTTGGGAGTTAGCATAATTTCCATGAGTTTATCGGCAGATACAGCAGCTGATAGAAAAAATAAGTCACCAACAGATCAAGAAAATCAAGAAGCTTTGATGAACAAGCTGGAAGAGATACGTTCTTTAATTGGACAAATAGATGCGAATAGCCAAGCAATACAGGGAATAAGCAGCGCTATACAATCTGAAGGTCAACACATCTTAGAGCAATTGTCACTGAAAGCTGATAAAGAGATAATACAAGAATTTTTCAATGTCATTACTCATGTCGACCGGAAATTTAAAAGAAAATTCTTGAAGTACGCTGGAAATCTCCATAAGTACCATAACACTACCATTGACCATTATCTTGAGGAAATGATCGATGAAGATGAATTTAAATCTAAATTAGAATTTGTTGTTGATTCAATTGTTAAAACTGACGAAGAAAGACTGCTGGGCATCGATAAGGTACTTGACGTTATAAAAGGATACTTGATCAAAAATGTAAGTACTAATTTTGAATTTTTTTTTTTTTTTTTTTTTTATTAAGGGAACTTGGTGGTCTAGCAGTCTAAAATTTAAGCTATTTTGAAAATTTTATTGCTATATGAAGGTAATAACTAATGCTTTCAATTTTTTTACACATATTCTATTACTTATCAACTGGACAAAAATGAAAATCAAAACAAAAAAAATTTATTTTTAAATTAGAAAAATGACTCTGAAGTCCCCTCCCCCTCTTAAAAAAAATGGATCTGACTGGTGCGAGTTGATTGATCTCTCCATCTGATCTGAAATAAAAAAAAAATGGTGTGTGTACTTATGTACACAAGTTAGAAGTTATACTTCTTTGGCACATAATAAAAAAAATTTTGAAGAAAAAAAATGCAAAAATGATCAAAGAAAAATGTTAAAAACAATCAAATAGGTTTTATTATAGTAAAAATTTAGCTATACCGTATAAATATAAAATCATTAATTATCATATGAATTTAATTCAATATTATTTAAGATTTTTCTAAATCAACTAATTTCGGAGCTGCAAAGTATCAATAGTTTACAATCGATAATTATAAAATATTTTAATTATTATGAAAATTAAGTTAGTTGACATATAAAAATTTTTATAATTTTTTTTTTATTGAAAAAATGATTACAAAAAAATAAAAGAAAAATTTTTACTTATAAAAAAACTTCAAAAACTGTAAGTGCAATTTTTAAAAAATATTTTTTTGTTCTAATTTAATTATTAAAAATAAAATCAAAAAATTAAAAACGTCGACTAACTTTAGTATCATTAATTATTTATTTAAAATATGTATTTCTTATAAAATAGTTCATTATTTATTATTTAACCTAGTGATAATATCTTTTTAATTAATATTTATTCAAAAATAATATTAATTACATGAATTAAAAGACAAATATTGTAGTATGAAACTAGATTTTGCTTCCAACAAAATTCCGGAAAATTATTGAAATGGTCTATAATATAAATTTAAAATAATATGGATAGAATTACTATATTCGATAAACAAAATGATTAAGTCTGTATTAAAAAATTATGAACTCAATAAAAAGATACCTAAATATAATATTATATAGGTACTACAATATTTATATTTTAGTTCAAATATTTTAATTCATGAAATTACTATTATTTTTGAAAAAATATTAATTAAAAAAAAATTATTATCAAGTTAAATAAAAGCTAAAATATTTAATTGACCATTTTTTAGAATTGATTATTAATATGAATAATATATTTCATATTAAATGGTATTTCTATCGAATTTGAAAATAACAACGTTTCGTTGGATACTTTGCAACTAGCCTGTATATGAGTTAACTTAGTCATTTAAAAAAATATATACTTTTAATCCCATTCTGTGACCAACTTCAAGATGTAGATTTTCGTGTGACGGTGCTGCGCGCGCATCATAAAAATTCACTCTTTTCATTTCTTCATAACCCGTCTAAAGAAGTATAACTTTAAAAAAATGACAGATTTTTAATCAGTATAAGTATAGTTATCGTCGGAACTAGAACGGAAAAAAAAATATTTGACAAAATGGCGCGTGGTTAAAAGTATTTTCTGAAAACGAGTTTCAGAAGTAATCTTCTTTTATCTTCTTTACAGAACCTTTCCTGCTTGGAAGATAGATCGGTAAGATGGACGGTGTGGCTTAATTTATATAGAATAAGCGAAAGGAAATTTAGTATAGCATTATTTATACAAATATAAATAATGCTGTGAAGCGGGAAAGAATAGGAGTTACGGTAATTATTACGTGAAGCGTTCCACATTCACGTAACAGGATATTGGTAGGAAAGGATTGAGAAAGGAATGTGGAGAGGATCATCTTAATGTGAGTTTATAGAATATGCGAGAAAAAATTATTAGATAGCTCGGACTGGGATTCGAACCCAGAACCTTCCGAAGACATGTCGGCTACTCTAACCATTTGAGCTATCCGGTCTATACTAAATTTCCTTTCGCTTATTCTATATACATTAAGCCACACCGTCCATCTTACGGCAAGCATTTATACAAATATAAATAATGCTGTGAAGCGGGAAAGAATAGGAGTTACGGTAATTTTTACGTGAAGCGTTCCACATTCACGTAACGGGATATTGGTAGGAAAGGATTGAGAAAACTTCTTATCAGAAGTAATCTTCAAAAGTAATCTTCTTTTATTACAATCACCTCTATTATTCAAATTCATCCTTGACTTATAAAATAATTAAAGTCTATAAATATAAAAAAATATAGAGCATTTAAAATTAAAAAAAAAATTTATATCGCTTATATAAAAAAAAAAAAAAAAAAAAAAAACCTGATTGAAAATGAAATTATAGTATTATTATATATTCCGATATGATGATTTTATATTTTCACTATTTCGTTCATCTTCCTGTCAATTGAAGAGCTGCTTTTAAAATTTGACTTTTCATATTTTTATCCTTTATTTTAGATATATTTTAGCAATGCTTCTATTTTTTAATTTTTATATCATGATTTAATAGAAAAAATTTCCAAAAAACACAGTGAGAAAAATTCTGAGCGTACATAAAATTGATATCTCTTGTAAGTTTTAACCTATAATGTAATTTGAAACGAGGTAAACAAACAAATAAGATATAACTCCAGTCCATCTTTCGACTAATTCTCCTAAAAAATATTTCTTAACTATCAAAAAATCATTTTTTTTTTACAATAAATATTTATTTAAATGTACCAATACTTTGTTAGCATTTAAATTACTTTTTTAATATGAAGGAGTGACTTATTTGGTTTTAATAAATATTTTTTATTTAAAAATTAACACTAAAAAATTTATTTTATATACAAATTTTATTTTAAAACTACAATTTATCTATTTTTTTTCTCGAGACATCTAATTATCAAAATTTACATTAAAAGCAGTAATTATTTAGCTGTTCTTATTTTTCGTAAAATTAAATTGATGCCACTGAATATAAATGCAATGAAAATCTTATAAAAAAATAAATAAATACATTTTTTAAAAATATATTTGTATTTTCAGTCTGATAAATATCTTTGTGGATCAAAATCATTATATGATCAAATGTTTGGAATTTATAATCTTGCGGTAGCAACCTTAGTCAAAGGATACACTATGATTGGATACGCTTATAATATTCGTCGGGAACGATTATCAGATCCGAGTATGTACTCTGTGAATAAGAACGATTTTTTTATATTTTTAAAAATGACACAAAATTTATTCCATTAGATGCCTTCAAACAAGAAATGTTGGATATTGTGAAAATTTTCAAGGAAGCTGCGATAAAAATAACGCAAAATGCGCGCCATTATATATATGCAATGGACAAAGTAGAGTACGAACAACATGAACTTTGTGATCCTGAAGAATGGAAAGAAGGTCAAAAAACTCTTAATACTCCTATCATAGTTTTTTCTCTAAAGTTTTAAATAAATAATAATGAATTCATGATTTACAGGTGAAAATTACTTTAGGTTAAAAAATTGTCTGACTACAAGCATACTTCCATTTATGTATTCTGAAACTCTCAGACCAAGAATTCATAAAATGATAAAATATCCTCAAATCTTGTGCCCTAGTCATTATGAAGATACTTGCACGAAACATGATTTTACCCATTTTTGTGTTGCAGTATGTTCATTTTCAATTTAATATTTTTAGTATGATTTCAGATACTTGAACGCAAAAATAAAATTATGCAATAAAACAACTGTAATTTACAGCCACCTGAAAGTGGGAGACGTTTCTGGTCTGTAGGTGAAAAAATAACTTCTAAACTATCAAACCATAAATTCAACGAAAAAGTCATTACCCTTGGAATTAAAACACATCAAGAATGTGTAGACCTAGATGTCTTTACTAATTTGACAGGCACCTTCAAGGCATGTACTTGTGTTGATGAACGTGTTAACCCAAACAAGATTAATACTAACTTACCAGGAACACTTAAGACATTTACCTTAAGAGAACATTTTACTAACGTCAGTAGATATAGGTATGTTCATAGAAATTTTTGTTATAAAATAAGTATTTAAATTGTGAATACTGGAATTTGCAAGAATTTTTTTTCATTAGTGTTGTGACTGGCGTACGATTCTACGTACAACTTGAAGCTGTTACCATTATGATTCAAACAGGAACTTTAGTTAATGGTGTAGTTGATCCTAAAACTGTAAAATGGGACGACAATTATGGGATACCCCCTGCTGATAAAATTTATACTGTTGATATGACGATGAATATGAGATCATTCAATTTAGATGAAATTATTTTACCTAAAGGAGAATTTGTTACAGGTATTGAAACTTAAAATTATTTCTACTTTTCATGAAAAACAATGCACTGAAAGAAAAAATTTCTTTTGGAAAATATGAGCATTTTCTTGTAACAAGAAATTAATTTGTTGAAAATTTTCAATAATTGTATGCCTTAAGGTAGTTGTCGTGGTTAAGGCATAGGTCGGAAAATTCTAAATTTTTGTATACGTATTAAGGACATGATGATACAATTACCCTTAAAATTGAAATCGATTGACCATCTAAAGCCCGAGATGAATTCAATTAAAAATTGAATATTTAACATTGATTGCATACGCTCTCTGCAGTTCTGTACCAGTTTCGTAGTTATAAAAAAAATCTGTCAGAAACTTTCAAAAAACTGTCAGTCTTTTAATACATATGTTGGGAGTTTAAAAGAAAATAAAAAAAAATTAGGAAAACGGTTGACCCTGAAGGCCATCCCTGCAACTTCCCGCCAACTCTATACCTAAACGCTTGAAATTGCATTTATGACGTTTTTGAGCTCTTCGAGCTCATAAATACAATTTGTGTTGTTTTGAGCTCTACGAGCTCAAAAAATAGCTTTGGTATGCTTCACGCTATCTCTCGAACGAAGAATATATGGTGAGACTTTCGCCTACCTCCGAAGAGACCGATTCCTGGGCTCAAAAGAGCTATACTCGCACGTATATTTGTCCTACTTCTAGCATAGCGAAAACACGGCCAAGATCACGGACAAGGAAAAACCTCTGCTCTCTTGTGTTTATACACAGTCATTGAGCAGCAGTAAGTATCTCTCGAACGAATCAACCGATTTTGACCGGATTAGCGGTGATTGGCGTGGTTTTTCAAGCTCAAGGGCGGATTAGTTTTTGGAGTTGATCGATGAAGCCGTTTAAAAGTTATTCCAAAAAAACCACTTTCAAAAAAAATTTTTTTCCGATTTTTTTTTGAGATTTTTCAAAATTTCTCAAAATCTATCGGTCCGAATCGATTCAAATTCATAAGAAATCTAAGTTTGAGGGAACTCTTTAGAACGCCGTTTGATAGATTCCGATCGATTCAATCGTTCAAAAGTTATAAGCGATTCACATACTTACACACACACACACACACACACACACACACACACACACACACACACACACACACACACACACACACACACACACACATACAGACATAGTGACAACTACGCGGGGATAGCCAGGGAAGTTTCCTGTGACCTTCAAACGTCGAGATCTGATGAAAACTCGATTTTTGCAAAACGGGGTAAAAACAATAACTTCCCGATTTCTGAAAATCTTCGATTTTCTTAGCAGGAAGTTAAAAATTTTTGACCGTCTAATTATTTTTAAATAACGGTTTAAAGTTCAACAATTTATGAAAAAATATATCTTTGGAGTCGGACAGAAACAATTGTATGGGTTGCGTCTCCATGGATACAGTTTTGCGTAAAAATTATGCGTAAAGATTACTTGACAATATTGTACCATGACAGTTACCTTAAATTAAGATGAAATAACACTGGAGTACTTTTGTAGTGTTAAAGCACCACACTGAGAAAAAAGTTTATTGGATAAAAATTCGTAAATTTATTTAAAATAACTTAAAATTATGTATTTAAGGTTGTACGGACAGTACCCCGTAAGTCAAAGTAGAATCTAAATTTTTTTTTCATTAAAATTAAAAATTTGAATACAAAAATTCATTACTATAATTTAACCGTTACCTTATATTATTATTAATTGAAATAATTAAATAATTTAATTAACAAAAACAATAAATAGTCAACGTTTGACTCAAGTATTTTTTCACAAAACTCGGACCTGACAACACCGCGCTTAACAGCTGTTTATATTTATCTCGCTGTGTAGTGTTGAGTTTAAAAACATAACCCATAAAAATACACAGGAATTATTAAAATTCCAAAATCGCGCCTTCTATTCCGTGCAACGTTGCCACACTGCGCTGAATCACGTGGTTTATTTATTTTTAAATAAGTCGACCAGAAATTTTCGTGAATTTCTCATCTTTTGCATTAAAATATCTTTAAAAGCCTTCGTCAGAAAATTTTTATTTTATTTTTAACGTATTCTACGAAAGTTGATTGACTGAAATAGAAGTTTTTAGTTTTTTAATCTTTCTATGAGGTAGTTACATAAATCGATATATATGCAATCCGCCAATAGTCTCTATAGGCCACATTAGACTGGGCCAAAAAAACTGACTATTTTTTTTTTCTATCGATACTGTGAAAATATCATTCATGATGATAAAAAAAAATTATTGTGCAAGTTTGAGTCCTTAATAATAATATTAAGGGGTGTATCGTTACGACTATTGATTTTTCAACAGTAATCGCATTTTTTACTCAAAATTCGTTAATTATCAATCTGAAAAATTTTAGCGATATGTATTCTTATAGGAAATTAAATTTCCTAAAAAAAAGTTATCTTTGTAAATTACTGTAAAACAAGCCGTTTCCTTGTAATCATGCCTTAAACAAAGATTTATTTTTTCAATTTTGCGTTTCAATTTTGGATTTTTGTAGCTACCAGAAATATCAATATTTTTACAATTTAAAATACTTATTTTCAAAGGAAATTTAATGCTCTACAAAAAAGGTCTCTTAACATTTTTGATTAAATTCACTCCTTTCAAAGTTATTCGACGTTGAAGTTAAATTCAAAAATAATTTATCGTTTTTTTCGCGTTACACATGATTTTTCCTTTTGATTGAAAAAATTTATGACTTTAATATTGAGAATAATTTTTGTTTGTTGGAAGACTAAATTTTTTTATAAAATCATAATTTACCAATGTATTATTTTGCTTTTAACGATTAATTATCGACATGAATTTATTTTACTGTATTTAACTAACTCCAATAGTAAAATAAATTCGGTCCCTTTATTATAAATTATTTATTTGTATAGGGATATATTTTTCTATAAACTTACACTTTTAAACTTCCGTTTTTAGCCCTCTTGTTGTTTTGTCCTTTTTAATGTCAACGAGAATTTAATTTTACTCTCCCTCCACGATTACATTTGTAAGTGTTTATTAGCGAAGTCGACCACCTGAAAATGACCTTGAAAGTTTCACGTTACAGCGCTGCGAGTTATCGTGAGCTTTTCCGTAATCTGTTACCGAAGCTGAAAACATAGCCTTCCTTTCTCCCACCACCTTGCTTCTATTATTGCGCTTTTCAAAAAAAGGGAATACTATCCGTGTATAATAACTTTGATTTCCTTTGATCGGAAAATGACCTTGATTGTTATACGCTACAGCGCTGCCTTTCTTCACGCCAAAGCGCTGCGAGGTATCGTGAGCTTTTCCGTAATCTATTACTGAAGCTGAAAATATAGCCTTTCTTCACTCCCACCCCCTGCTTTTTATCATTGCATTGTTCAAAAAAATGAATACTCTTTGTGCATAATTACTTTGATTCTATTCTTCATTGTGCAAAGTAACTTAAACGTTGTCAACGCAAATTTGAGTTTTCATTAAGTATTTATTTATTGTTTGGTATATAATTTTCTTCTTTATTTCTTTTAGATTGTTTAATTGTAATTGATAGTTTGAATTTATTTATGGTATCTAATTGTTTCAGTATTACAAATTAAGCGTTTAGTTAATTCTGTGTTTGTGAATTGTTTCATTACGTTACTTTGTAACGTTTAAGTTCGATTTGATAAAAAACTCGCCACTATGTCATTGGAGAAAACTTATTTAATCGGTGTTCCTATTGAGAAAATTAATAACCGTAAGCTTCCGACTGTCAAAGAAGTTTTATCATTATTTTTTTATCAACATAAAGTTCTCAAATTAAAATTTATGATAGTGCTTCAAAAACTGCTAGTGTCGTTCAAGACTGCTGGAATAATTTGCAGATTTCAACTTCTGGTTTTTGCAACATTGTAAAGAAAATAATTAGTATTTTCAAAAAGTGGAAATATTTACTGTGCAATCGCAAAAAAAAATCACGTGCTCAAAAACAAAGAGAAAATAGCTTTGAAAAAAAACTCGAACAATTATTTGACATCGCTGGGAAGAATAGTTTAAAAGGTTTCGATAGAAATAATAATATTGATTTTCAACTTCCAATGTCTTCAAATCTGCAAGAAAATAATAATAATATCTCAGACGAAAAACACGAAGAAATAATGGAAATAGAGGCGATAGGTACGTATTCATTAATAATAGTTTAATAAAGTCAAAATAACTATTTTGTACCGTGCTAATAATAAGTTACTATGTTCTAATGAATAAATACTTATCTAAATTATTATATTCAATAAATTTTTAAGTTTTACACAAAGTAAGAAAAAATTCTTCAATAAAGAATCAATTTTCTCAACTGATGAAAATATATCTAAGAAAACTAAAATAATTTGATTCAAATCGA
This sequence comes from Cotesia glomerata, assembly GCF_020080835.1. Taxonomy (NCBI): domain Eukaryota; kingdom Metazoa; phylum Arthropoda; class Insecta; order Hymenoptera; family Braconidae; genus Cotesia; species Cotesia glomerata. Next base: position 5,423,866 of record NC_058163.1, on the reverse strand, counting down.
ATTGTTTTAGGCCAATGAAATTATTTCACGCTCGAAAAATCTCAGATTTTCCTAAAATTTATATGGCTGATGATATAATCTTTTTCTGTACAATTAACTTAAATTATGTTAAGATTGACAATTTTTATAACTTATTTTTTGCATATTTTCTACACAAAAATAATATTTTAGTAGTTAATTGCCTTGCAAACTTACACAATTGTGTAATTTTTATCATACTCTTACAAAAATTAAGGAAGTAAGAAAGAAATCCAAGTATTCGGAGGATTTCCAACAGGCTGTAACTTGTGAAAAAATTATCGTACAGTAAATAAAAAAAAAGGAAATTGCAGCAAATTTTGATTAGGCAATTGATTTTTTAAAAAACTACGAAAAGCCCTTTTTTGTTGCTTTTTAAATTCATGTAATGATTAAAAAAAAATTTTTTTTCAAAAAATCAATGGCTAATTCTTGTAGAAAATTCATCCAAGTTTTCAAAACCCATCTTGAATTTTCTTTACGATCATTGGTTGCTGAGGTATTGATAATCAAAGACAGAATGGTCTTTTTTCATTAAAACGCCGATATCTCAGCGAGAAATGCTCAAATCGAGGTTTTCAAACTAACAAATCGAAGCTCAATGAGCAAGATATCCAGTCCATATAGAGATTAAATCAAAAAAATTTTTTCCAAATCCATAAGCTAAGAATAAAAACCAAAAAAAATTTCAAAAATTTTTATCTCGGTAGATTTCTTAAGATTAGGAATAAAAAAATTTTTGGAACTCAGATCCAAAAATAAAATACTGAGAGCTGCAATTTGCTTTTTTTTTATTTGTTGTACGATAGTTTTTTTATAAGTTACAGACTGTTGAAAATACCCCAAATATTTTGATTTTTTTCTTGCTCCCTTATTTTTTGTAAGAAGTGTATTTTCTATTTAACAATGTCAAAATAATTTATATTTTTCAGAAGACACCTCTCGTGATTATAACAGTAATGATGATTGTGATGCTACAACATCTAGTCAGGAGTTGCAATCAAAGTCAGATTCATTTATGAGTCAAAATTCAAATGTGTCTAACTTTGAAACAGATTTTTAACAACAAAACGGACACCAAAAATTAATATTATGACGCCAGAATTAGCTGCTGCACTGGATCGTGGTAATGTAAGTAGCCGAAGCGCCACATATGTTTTGGCAGCTACTTTAAAAAGTGTGGGATTCGATACTCGGAATGTAAATTTGAGTTATAAAACTATTCAACGACAGCGTATAATTCATCGGAAAGAAATTGCTAAAGGCTTAAAAGAAGACTTAAAATTCAATGACAATTATGTGGTCCATTGGGATGGTAAACTGCTAAGTGATATTGTTGGGACAGAAACAGTAGATAGGCTTCCGGTGCTTTTAACATCGTCTGGCAGTGAACAGCTATTGGGTATTCCAAAAATTAATTCAGGATCTGGGATTGAGCAAGCTTTAGCTGTATACTCAACTATGGAGCAATGGGGTGTCAGTAATTACATAAAAGCGATATGCTTTGATACTGCAGCAACCAATACGGGTAAATTTTAATTATTAGTCTTATTTACTTGAAAAAGCTCAGATTTGAAAAAGTAGAGAAAAATTATACTTAAGATCTTTTCACAATTATTTTTCAATATTCCAATTAAAAACCTCTAAAACCGACAAGTTGATTTTTTGACAAAAATAAAGTTTTCTGTGGTCAGATGATAATATTTAAAAATAAACTTTATTACAAAATTAACTCCACTGATTGTTATATTTTTCAGAATTTATGGAAGTAATATAGTTCAAAATAAAAATCACTTGATTTGCCATTCATGTTTCTAATCAAATCTTTATCTTTCTAATCTATAGGAATTCATCATGGCGCTGGCGTAGAGCTTGAGAAAATTCTGAAACGAAAGCTTATATGGTTACCCTGTCGTCATCATGTAATTGAACTTGTCATAAAGGCGTTTTGAAGCTTACTGGCCAGTACAATCAGGTCCGAACGTTCCATTTTTAATCGATTTAAAATCGGTTGGAATAAAATCAACACATCCAAATATAACGCTGGCATCAACGATAAGATAGTGGCTAATATACTATTAAACAAAAAAGATGAACTATTAAGTTTTATCGATAATTATTCGCAGGTATATTTTGAGTTGTTATTTGAGTTGTAAAAGTACACAGAAAAAACTTTTTGGTCAAAGAAAATTTTCATTTTAGGCAAGATAGTGTTCTTTTTAATAATTTTCTTAATTCAAGTTGACCACGTTTTGTGTGCACAATTTAAAATCTCCAGTTCTCATGTAAAGATATTACCTTTCAATAATAACAGAAATGATCATATTTTTTTGCAGAAATTTCTTCCAAGAAATGACTATCGAGAATTTTTGGAGTTATCATCTATTTTCTTGGGAGCTACGCCAAAGGATAATTACACTTTTAAATGTCCGGGAGCAATGAGTCATGCTCGTTGGATGTCGAAGGCGATTTATTGTTTGAAAATATTTTATTTTCGAAAAGAGTTTAAGATTACACCTAAAGAGTTAAATAATCTTCGTCATATTTGTATTTTCATAGTTACAACTTATATAAAAGCTTGGTTTACTTCATCCTCGGCAATTTTGGCTCCAAATAATGATTTGACTTTGATGCAACAATTGATATTATATAACAAAAATAAACTCGACTGTATCGCTAGCTGCCCTCAAGTAAATGGTGAGACATTTATGGTATTTGAGTGATCAATTAGCCATAATGTCTCTATTTGATGATTCTATTGACCTGACTGTGAAGAAAAAATGATTGAAAATCTAATAAATAATAAATCATCAAATACTAAAACCAGAAAATATGAAGTAGCAAGCGATTCAGATGAATTGCTAGAAAAAGATATCAGTGACTTCATTTCTGTAGAATCGCTCACCATATTCAAAGAATTTGATTTGCCGTATGATTTTATCGATGAAGACATAAGCAATTGGTCCAATAATGATAGTTTTCAAGAGTGTAAGGAATTTTTTGGAAAATTAGCTGTCGTCAATGATGTTGCAGAACGTGGTGTATCATTAATTGAAGATTACAATAAGTGTCTCACTAAAAACGAAGAACAACTTCAGTATTTGTTGTTAGCCGTTAGTGAACACCGGAAAAAATACCCAAATTGTAATAAAAGTAATTTGATTGAATAATTATTTTTCAACTGATCATTTGCCATGATTTGATAACAATTAAAGAATTTTTGTAAAATATAAATTATAAGTGAAAATAAAATGATTTTTTATCTCTTTTATTGATTTAATTTGTTTTGACTTATTATTCAATTTTTTCTGTAAGTAAAAGTATGTCACTAGGCAAATAAATAATTTATAATAAAGGGACCGAATTTATTTTACTATTGGAGTTAGTTAAATACAGTAAAATGAATTTATGTCGATAATTAATCGTTAAAAAGCAAAAATAATACATTGGTAAAATTATGATTTTATAAAAAATTTAGTCTTCCAACAAAAATTATTCTCAATATTAAAGTCATAAATTTTCAATCAAAAGGAAAAAATCATGTGTAACGCGAAAAAAACGATAAATTATTTTTGAATTTAACTTCAACGTCGAATAACTTTGAAAGGAGTGAATTTAATCAAAAATGTTAAGAGACCTTTTTGTAGAGCATTAAATTTCCTTTGAAAAAATAAGTATTTTAAATTGTAAAAATATTGATATTTCTGGTAGCTACAAAAATCCAAAATTGAAACGCAAAATTGAAAAAATAAATCTTTGTTTAAGGCATGATTACAAGGAAACGGCTTGTTTTACAGTAATTTACAAAGATAACTTTTTTTTAGGAAATTTAATTTCCTATAAGAATACATATCGCTAAAATTTTTCAGATTGATAATTAACGAATTTTGAGTAAAAAATGCGATTACTGTTGAAAAATCAATAGTCGTAACGATACACCCCTTAATATTATTATTAAGGACTCAAACTGGCACAATAATTTTTTTTTATCATCATGAATGATATTTTCACAGTATCGATAGAAAAAAAAATAGTCAGTTTTTGGCCCAGTCTAGGCCACATGTTATATTTCAATTTTTTAATAATTTATTAAAGGATAAACGTTCGTCAGATCTATTCCAAAAAATTAATTTAGACGTATGAGATAGCAATTCATAACATATCAAAAAATCATTTTTTGATCTTTACAAGTGTATTAGTGTCAGAACAACCTTAATATTAACAAATTTGTTTTATTCAAATATGGATTACTTTGAATTGAATACTATTTTGTTTTGATTTATTTCATTGAACTTCGTTTTCACTGTCAAAAATATTCGAAAAAAATTCAAAAAGCTCAAAACTTTGAAGAAAAATGTTTTTCAGAATCTAATTCAATAATTGATAAACTTTTCTATTTCTTAGCTGAAGAATTAAAAATTTTTCTTACAGTGACTTTCTTATTGGAGAAAAGTTTTCTAGATTTGAAAAAGAAAATTCTGGATGAAAAATTCTATCCACAGAAATGTTCATTTTTTTTTTTTTTAATTTTTTTTTTCTCAGTATAATAATTGATTGCATGTAAAACTGTGATCTGTTTTTAGGAGTAAAGTTCGTGGTGGAAAATAATAGAATTGCATTGAGAGTAGCCGGAACGAAAATGTATGATGAAGATGGATTTTTGATTTCAAATCCAAAACTCAAGTGGCGCTCTGCATCAGATTCGGATAATAGGTAATATTATTAGTGTGGTTTATTTTTATTGATAAAAAAAAACTGACTAAGAAATAACATCTTGAAAGCATTAAAAAAATTAAATTTTTCATGTTTAACAGGTCGAATCTACTGGGGTCATATAATTCAACTGCATCTCATAATAATACAAATGATTATATCAAGTTTGGTGTTTCAAATTGGGAGAAGGATTTAGGCCAGACGACGCTTCCATTCTTTGATTCACGAGACGTAACTAGTAATCCTCCATCACCGCTTGGTGGTATTGGAATTTACTACAAAAATCCCGAACCAGGAATGAAAGAATTTCTTTCGTTGAAAACGATATCAGCTGTACACAATAGATTGCTTACTGACCAACAATTGAACGTCTTTAGAGACACAGAATATTCAAATGATTTTATTTCCAGTAATTATTTGTAAAATTTGTAGAATATTGTATATTCAATAAAAATTCAATCTATGCACGACATTTTTATAGTTATATTCTTTACCTTCAGAAAACTTCCTAACTTATCAAAAATTGATATAATATGAAAAATTACTTATCATACACGGAAAAAAAAATTAGCTTCTGCAACAGGATGCAGTCCTGCGGAAGGTACAAGATAAAATTAAAAAAAAAAATTAGAAAAACGGTTCACCCTAAAGGCCATCCCTGCAACTTCCCGCTAATTCCATACCTGGGCGCTTAAAATTGTACTTATGATATTTTTGAGATTTTGAGCTCAAAATATAATTTATGTGATATTTTGAGCTCACTGAGTTCAAAGAGATAATATTTCTATGCATTTGAGCTCTCCCAGCTCGAAAGTCTGATAGAAGTTTCATAGAACACTATTTTTGGAATTTTCAAACCGCAATAAATTTTGAATGAATCAACCGATTTTCACGCGGTTGGCGGCATTCAACGCAGTTTTATCATCCTCATAAGTTATTTTCAAGTTTTAATTGATCGAACCAGAAATTTTGGAGTAATCCCGAAAAAACACTTTCTTCGGTTTTCTTTCGTTCACGATATCTCTCGAACGAATCAACCGATTTTGACCAGCTTGGTGGCGATCGACGTGGTTTTTTATTGTCTAGAGCTGATTAGTTTTTGGAATTGGTCGGTGGAGCCGTTTAAAAGTTATCCAAAAAAAACGCATTTGAAAACATTTTTTTTCTTAGTTTTTTTAAGATCTACTGATCCGAATAGGCCCAAATTAAACTCAAAATTTAAGTTTGGCCAAGCCCTTCCAAATGGCACCAACCGCGATAAAATTAAATCAGCCGTTCAAAAGTTATAAGTGGTTCACACACACACACACACACACACACACACACACACACACACACACACACACACACACACACACACACACACACACACATACAGACATAGTGACAACCTCGCGGGAGTAGTCAGGGAAGCTTCCTAGGACCTCAGAACGTCGAGATCTGATGAAAACTCGATTTTTGAAAAACGGGGTGAAACCAATAACTTCCTGATTTTTGAAAATCTTCGATTTTCTTAGCGGGAAGTTGAAAATTAGAAAAATGGTTGACCCTGAAGGCCATCCCTGCAACTTCCCGCTAATTCCATACCTAGGCGCCTAAAATTGCACTTACACTGAAAAAAAAGTTTTCTGCTCGGCACGATCTACTGTATAGTAAGAGTGAATCGTTACCGGTACGATTCGTAGAGGCTACGAGTAGCAGTCTGGATAGTGACCGTCACGATCTATTTGGTGCCATTCACGAAACGTATTACTACCGTTACAGTTACAGTATACAGTTTACCTAATCTTACTCTCCTCTACACTGTAAAAAATTTGCGGAGTGAACGCAGAGTGAATGAAGAGTGAATGATTTTTAATTGATTCACTCCCAGCGGGAGTGATATTTACTCCGAGAAGGAGTTAATTTTTACTAATAATAAAATTCACTCCGCATTCACTCCCAAAATAAATGAATTTAAAAGTAAATAAATTTTTGTAGAAAAAATATTTTTATAAACCCTTTTTATATCTAATTATTAAAAATTTAATTTATTATTTTTAATAATATTTCATTTTTAAATTTTTTCCATTTGTTTAAACAAATAGTTAATGAACAATTAAAAATTTGTTTCCACAATGTAGGTTTTAAACGATTGCAAATTTTATGAATCGTCAAGATATCCTATCGTGTGGAGAACTTTTTTTTCGAAAACTTTTTTCTATTTGTTTAAACAAATAGTTAATTATCAATTAAAAATTTGTTTTTACAATATAGGTATCAAACGATTGCAAATTTCATGAATCGTAAAGATATCCTATCGTGTGAAGAACTTTTTTTTCGAAAAATGTTTTCTATTTGTTTAAACAAATAGTTCATTAACAATTAAAAATTTGTTTTCACAATGTAGGTATTAAACGATTCAGAATTAATGTAATAAATAATTTTTATTATAATAATTATTATCTTTATTATATCCATTATTATTAAGTGTGAAAGTAAAACTTGGTTTATTGAATGAACTAATAAAGTAAAAAAAGTAAGTAAATTAAAAAAAATAATTTTAATACTGATAGTTATATTCAAAATAACAGGTACCTAACAATTGCAAATATTTTACAAAATAAAACATACAATCATTTAAAAAATGTACAAAGACAAAAGGTTTATAAAATTGATTCAAGCTTTTGTTCTAGTGAAAATGATTTAAATATTGGGATACAATTATTATAAACTATTATAATTATTTCCAGCTTGCATTTTTCCGGATCAAAATTTTTGGCGAAAAAACAGCGAAAGGATGCATTTGTAAAATGGCATCTGCACTGATGACCAAAAATGTTGAAAAAAATTACTCTTAAAGTGTATGGAAGGTATGAAAATGATTTTTATATAATTTTGTTTTTTAATGTATCGTATTATTTATTTATTTTTTTATTGCAGATGTAGTAAAAGAGAAACTTGGTGACGGTGAAGATTGCAAAAATTTTGCCGGAAAAGTTGGCCGGTGGTTGTCAGGGCAAGGAGATCGGGAACAGGGTCGAAAACAAAGATCCTTATCTTTATAATCTATTTAATATAATAATCCTTATCTTTATAATCTATTTAATATAATAATATTCCAATAACATTATTATTAAAATAATTAATATTAATATAATTATAATTAATATAAAATTAATATTAAAATTAACATTAAAATTATTAATAGATAATAATCCTTATAAAAATAATGAAGCAATAATAATAATAATTTCAAAGTGAAATGTAAAGTGTAAGTGATTAATTATAATAATAACTGTTATTACAGCAATATTATTTATAAAAAAAATAGTTCATCAGTATGAAAATGAAATTAGCAGACATCTGACAATTTTAATTATTGAAAGAATTATAACTAAAAAATTAAAATAAAATTAGAAGATCTTTTCGAAAAACGATAAATGCACTTTTTGGAAATTAAAAGAAAAATTTTACATGCAGAAGATTTTTTTGAAAAATTATAAGTGCAATTTTTGGAAATATTTTTTTAGTTCTAATTTAATTAATGAAAAAAAAACAAAAAATTTTTAAGTGACTGCTGATTTCAGTATTATCATCACATTATCAACAATTTTCAAATAAAACAATTGAAAATTAAAAATTAAAAATGAGTTGACAACAAATTAAATTAAAGGCTGGATTCTAGGCGTCGAATACGTTGTCACGTGGTGAATTTGAAAAATATATGGGTCATTCCATGTCAAATCGACCAATAGTTGGAGTCGACCCCCTTCGATTTGGATAAATTTTGGTCAGAAGTTTTCTTTTATCATTTATAATTTAGCGTGATATAATTTGTTATTTGTCCTTTTCTTACTTCATTTGTAGTTGTTGACGCCACTTATCGTCGTATTAACATGGGAATAATTTGTAATTTGAGATTGAGAACCATTAATGTGCAGAAATTTGTAAGTAAATAAGTATTCGAAAGGGTTCCATGCGTTTTCATCCCCGGACAAAATATCCCCGATAAAATATCCCCGGACAAAATATCCCCGTGTCAAAATATCCTCAGACAAAATATCCCCGTGACACAATATCCCCAATAAAATATGAATTATCAGGAACTAACATGATTGCGTGACAAAAAAGATGGAGGATTTTATTTAAAGAAATAAAAAACAAGTTAATAATTTATAATGAATATTTATTTTTAATCAGTCTTTCATTTTAAAAATAGATATTACTTAAAAAGCCACACATAAAACCAACACAAACGCGGGTAATCGTATTGCGCCCTTTTAACATGGTTTAAATGTGTGTTTACTCAGTAATAGGCCAACACAAACGCGGGTAATCGTGTTGCACCCTTTTAACATGGTTTAAATGTGTATACACATACATAAACATACATGTTTATTCGATATTAAACCAACACAAACGCGAGTAATCGTGTTGCGCCCATTTAACATGGTTTAAATGTGTGTTTACTCAGTAATAGGCCAACACAAACGTGGGTAATCGTGTTGCGCCCTTTTAACATGGTTTTTGTGTGTGTTTATTCGATATTAGACCAACACAAATGCGGGTAATCGTGTCGGGGATATTTTTTACTGGGATATTTTGTCGGGGATATTTTGTCACGAGGATATTTTGTCTGAGGATATTTTGACACGGGGATATTTTGTCGGGGATATTTTGTCGGGGATATTTTGTCTGGGGATAATAACGCCTGATACCATTCGAAAGAACGAAAAGAAATTGATATTCTCATGAAATTATTTCCGATTTTTATTGAAAATTAATATCTGTTTGAGTTATTTGAGGTTGAAAACTGTAATTGAAGTAAAGAAACGGACAAAATATATCATGCGTTAAAAAAATAAAAAATTATATCATGCGTTAAAGATGACTTCAAGATTATATATCCAAAAAATAAAAAAAAAGTTGAAATTAATTTATGTAATATTCCCACGTCGTGCATTCAATTTTTAAATGTTCAAAATTACAATATTATGTATCTGCATAATTTTACCTTATTTAGAAGTTGCAAAAAACAAAAAAAAATTTTTTTTTTAAATTAAAAAATTCATATTTTTGAAAAAAAAAACACCTCTCCAAAAATTTCAGGATCTTTTAAGATCAGTGCAAGGTATTATACAAAAAAAATTGAGCCAAAATTTTAATGGCGGTCGTCATTTTTGACGATTTTCAAAAATTCAAAATTTGGCATTTTTCGAAATTTTTTTCTAAAATATTTTTTTTTCAATAGCCCCAAGTGTCCTCTTTCAAACAAACAAAAGCCCATTCCTGTATCTATAATAGCGTTCGAGATATTACAAAAACAATATTGAAAAACTGGAAAAATCGCTAAATTTTGAATTTGGATATCTTTGAAAAAAATTTTTTTATTTTTTTTCCTTTGGCAGAACTTCGCTATATGATAAAAGAAAACTTCTGATCAAAATTTATCCAAATCGAAAGGGGTCGATTCCAACTATTGGTCGATTTGACATAGAATGACCCATATTAGTTTATTGTTGATTGATGGAATTTTTTTTATCATCTTAAATATTTATTATTATCACATATTTTTCATGTATTAAAGTAACATAAATTATATAAAATACTATTTTATTTTATTAATTGAAAGTTGAAAATAAATTTCTTATTATCGTTAGCAACCAACTGTTGTGTAAATATGGGACGGCGTAAAATTATACGAACAATAGAGGAAAGAAGAAGACATTAAACGAATACGATGTGAAAAAAAAAGAAAAGGCAACGTAATCCACAAATTGTTAAAGAAAAACCCGCCGATCAATCCTCTCATATTAGATCATCTTCAAATAATTTCGACAGATATCACATTATACTATGCATCACAATACTTCCCCATTAAAGTCATTTATAACTGAAGCAGTCTCTACAATAACATCTAACAAACAACACAATGCGAGATCCAATCATTATTATTGCTCTACTGTACATGACGGTTTTTCTACGTCAATCCCTACATCGTTTTCGACAAAATCAGAATATCAATATTCTGAAGACAATCATATCATTCTCCATCTTCGTATGAATTAACGACATCTCAATATTGTCAATCTGATCATAATTATAGTAAACCAAACGACGAACTTCATCAAACAGAATTTCCTAATGATAACAATCCAAATCAAAATCAGCCTTTAAGACAACCGAATGAAAAAAACTTAACAGTAGCAAACAATAACGATGAAATTCAAGAGCATTACATCATTGGTGATATGATTGTTAAATGTTGACATTGTAATGCAAAACATTTTGTTGCTAAAAAAGTCGCTAATAAATATAATTATTTTAATGATTGTTTCCGTCATGGCGAAGTAGATTTGAATCAAACAGATCCTCCAGCTTTACTAAAATCTTAATTTTCGGGAATTCATGAATAATCATAAAATTTTTTTGATCGCATTAGAAATTTTTAATAGTTTATTCTCTTTTGCTTCTTTACATGCTAACTTAGCAAATCTTTTTTCTCATAGACGTAAGTCATATTGTTTCAAGATTCAGGGACAGATATATTATCAAGTAGGGGAAAGGGGGGTGGCAAAGTAGGTTCCCTGAAATTTTTTAAAAAAAAGGTGAATAACAAATCATTTATACTTTTAATAATGATTAAAAGTGGTTTTTGTCAAAAAAAATGTCATTGATTATAAAAAGTAAGAAAAAGAATTAAAGAGAACGGTTCGTCAAATTTTGCCATATTGCTTTTTCGTAAAGCGTAATGAGAAACAAAGACTCAGAAAAAGAAATAAGTCAATAGGATCATTCGCACGCTTTTTCATATTAAAAAATAGCAGATTATTGATGGAACGATTTTATTAAATTTTTTTAAGTCTATAACTTCGCTGAAAGTTGACCTTTGAAAATTTTTTGGTATTTTTGTTTTTTTTTTTTTTTCGAAAATACATTTGAAAACAAAAATTTTCTATATGATACGTTTCCGAAAGATCAATTTTTAAAAAAGTGATGGCTATTTGAGAATAAAAAAGCTGATTATTTTTAAATTCATTCTTTGTTGGGTTGGGTAAAAAATTTTTAAAAATCCTGAAAACAGTTTTTGGTAGTGTAGGAAAGGACAAAAATTTTTCAGCCGAATCAAAAAGGATCGAGTTCAAAAATGACAAATAAAATACCCCGTATTTTCTGTAGATTTTTAACTAGATTTTTAATTTTGTCCCCTGTGTTGCACAGGCCTATCGAAATACCCTGAAAATTTTATATAAAGATTAAACTGCGATGGGATTCGAACCTGAGTCGTCTGCATGAAAGTCTGGCCATGTATATCAAATATGATGGAAGAAATTCAGCATTATTGAGTCAAATAGCCATGTAAACATAGCTTCCATAGTTCAATTCCGCCTCTAAACACGTCATATGCTTGACATTTTTCTATAGAGTACCACTAGTATTGAGCGAAAAATAATAAAAGTTCACAAGTTAGTCAATTTGACGTTTCTGACTTGATGTATTTATATATGTCGTGATATAACACGACTCTATAGTTGAAAAAATTCCGAAAAATATATAAATTTATTTAAATAAAAATAAATCAACATTAAATCACATGTTAGGGTTCAATATTTTTGCCCATTAGCTTATAATTTCTATCATCAGTTGGCGTGACAGTCTAGACGCTCGGTCCCTCTATATTGTAGCAGGAGAACTACCCTAAATTAAAAATTTTTTTTTTGTTTTTTTTTTTTAACATCTAAACAAGGTAAAGTAATGCAGATACTTGGTATTGTATTTTTGAACATTAAAGATAAAGTCCAGTTCATTGAAATTTATAAACAATAATTTAATTGTGATTGATCTTGTATTTTATGACATGATCTTACAGATGTTTTCAGGGACGAGTTGCGTTGAACTTTCTAAAATATTATATTCTTCGCCAAATCGAGTACTTTGGAACCTGACCCCTCTCAGTGGAGCTGGAATTTTTTTATCCTTTTCTACCCTAATCAAAATATTTTTCAGAATTTTTCAAATTTTTTTAACCATAAAAAAAAGTTATGAATTTAAAAAAAAATGACTTTTTAAGTAGATTTTATAGAAATTCAAGTGTTACAAAAATATATTGACTTTTTGGAAGATTTTATTCAACAAGAAGTCAAAAATTAATGAATGTCAATTTAATTTCAAGAAAATATTTCCAAAAATTTTTTTTTGCTGGCTGGGTAGCCATAACTTTTTGAAAAATTGAATTATTATTACGTTTGTTTTCTTCAGAATTCAGATTTTTAATGTACTCTATTTATTGAATTCACTTTTAAGTAATTACTTTATATATAAAAACTTCAAAGATGATAATGTTCAAAAGAAATAATAATAGAATGTCATTAACGAACACCCAGCCATAATCCGGGCCTGGAAATTTTCTTCCTTAATGAATAAACTAAGGCTAGGTGGGTCTTTTGTAGGTACCTTTAAAACTCATCAACCAATGTCGAGTCGTCCGTAATTTATGAGACCATTAGAAATTTGTTACTTACTTATAGTACCTCCAGTTAATATTGTGTACACAGAATTCTAAAGAAATTCTGTAAATATTAAGAATGTTTCAAATCAATACAAATAGAAATATAATTAGCTATAACAAGATCAGATAATACGATAAATTAAAAAAATTTTTAAATAATATCTGTAAATCTAAATTTAATTATTCACAAACTGAGGACGTTCTAATTAAATGATTTAAAACTTAATACTTTCTAACATAATATTAATAAACAAAATAAAGCTTAACGGTTAGTAAAAATTAGAAGTAAAAAATAACCTGATTAGATGTAATCAGCCTAACGAAAACGTCGGCAGCATTGCAATACTAATAAGATCTACAATAAATTAGAAAACTGTTAATAATAAAATTTCAATTAATAATTTGCTAGAAAATATTGTAAATAAAATTTAGATAAACCAAGACACTAATTTACTCGTAGTAACTTCTGACACAGGTCGTGGAAAATTTGATAAATTTTCTAATAAATTGAACAATTTGTTCACATCTTTAAAATTATAAAATCTAAGCAATTACTTTAATACTGCGAGTGACCTTATACGGAAAAAAGTAAACTGTAATGCTAAAAGTTACCATTTCAAACAGTAAAATCGTAATTTTACTAATTATTTTTATAATATTAATCGTTTAAATGCTACAATTTATACTTTACGTGGAAGAAAATACCATTTCAAACAGTAATATTCACTATGTTAACGTCGAAAATGTTAAAGTATAATAATAAAGAATTTAGACTTTGACATATATCATTTCGTACCTAAAAAATGATAGCATGATATGTAAAAAATATAAAATACAATTACTAAATTTCTAATACAAACAACGTCAATATTTACAAAGTAAAATAGCGAATTTTAAACGCAATACTAAAAATCAAACTATAATTATTGACTTGCTTAGACTGGTAAAATGTATATTTTACACTAATAAAAAATTTAACTTGACTCAACAGCAAAAATCTTGAACCAAGAATACCAATTGGAAGAAAATGAATTTTTTGAGCCAAGAGGGAAAATTCTTGAGTCAAGATATATTTTCTTGAACCAAGAAAATATATCTTGGTAAAATATATTGAAAAATTTAAATATTTAGGAAAAATTCTAGGAAAAATATTTTAGTAAAAATATTAGGAAAAATTTTTGAGTCAAGATATATTTTCTTGAACTAAGAAAATATATCTTTTCTACTCAGAGCCAAGTTAAAATTTTTATCAGTGTAAGAGTAGAATTTTACTGTTTCAAATGTTAAATTCTTCTAGAGTAAGTTCCCCCTTTTTCTCATAGTATGGACTCTAATTGAAACGGCCTTTTTAACTGTTGGAAACAGAATTTTTATAAAATGAGAGTTGTTATTTACTATAGTGACAGCTACTAATCACTTATTTTCGATATTAAATTATAAATTGTAGCTTTTACACTTTCTACACTAATTTCAGTAATATTTATATATTTGTCATTCTGATGTCTGCTGTTCTGTTTGAAACTATAAAAATTAACCGTAATCCCTGTGAATTTTACGATTTATTTCTTTCCGTGTAGTAATAAGTATTACAACGGAATATGGTATATTATTTCGAACGTCAAAAATACTGTAAATATTCTTTATTAAAGCGGAACCAAATGGATGTAGTTGTTACAACAAATCGAGGTAAAAATCGAAAAGACCCATTACCGGCCATAAGCCGGTAAGACTGTTACCTGATTTTGGGAAAATCTACGAAGTAATAATATGTATATGTATAAGACCACTTACAGACAGACAGCATAAAAGAAAAATTTACAACTCTACTAAATGGAATACAATATGGGACATCATTTTCTCGTTCGTTATTTAACTTTGTCATTCCATGTCTAGTTAATCATTAGTTGAAATCGATTTATTAGAGTTTGGACAAATTTTAGTCAAAAGTGTTTTTATCTCAGAATAAAGATTTGCCAAAGGAAAGATAATCATAATTAAAAATATATTATCGTTTTGGATTATAGAATTTTATTTTTAAAATATAGGAGAGGAAAGGGGCACAGTAAAATTGTTTCTTGTGAGAAATGGATGCCCCTTCAGGTTGTATCATAAATAATACATTATTTTTGACTGATACTGTGCACAAAGAAAGGTTACCTATACACTACTTATGTATATACATATCCGAACAAAAACAGTTTCACTGTAAAAAAAAATGGCGCCAAGTCCACGTTCATAAGACTATTAAGAAAAAAAAATTTGTTTTTTTCTTTACAAAAATATATAAAATAAAAAAATAAAAAAATCCAAGTAACCGATATGATTGTTTATGATTTACGGAAATTAAAAAAAATTTTGTTACAAATTTAAAAATTAAAAAAAAAATTTGGAACGTATTTAGTGTGCGCGATTGCAAAATATTTTACTTTTAATGAAATTCGTAAAATCTATTTACTAGGATTTTAAAAAAATTGAAATACACAATGACGCACACCAAGTACGTTCCAAAATTTTTTTCTTAATTTTTAAATTTATAACACAATTTTTTTTAAATTCCGATAATCATAAGTAATCATATCGGTTACTTGGATTTTTTTATTTTTTTATTTTATATATTTTTGTAAAGAAAAAAACAAATTTTTTTTTCTTAATAGTCTTATGAACGTGGACTTAGCGCGATTTTTTTTACAGTGAAACTGTTTTTGTTTGGATTTTAGTATTTTTTGTAATTATAATAAAAATTTACAATTGGTATCAACTTAAATCTCGCGTTGGTTGCATTTTTTATAGCAAACTATCCCCTTGAAACTACAGTTTATGTAAAAATAATTCCAGTGCACCCTGGCGGGTGTAGATGCAAGCTGTGAAATATCTTTTTTTAACTGTAGTTTCCCATCTAATGAAGGATTACTATGCATTCTCGAATTATTTAGTCTGTGGCAAATCACTTTGCCCATCAAAAAAAGTCAGGATCGAAATTTTCGCGTTGCTATAGTTTGTGCTGATTAAATTTAATAATTTCAAGTAGATTAATTGTTATAAGTGAATATAATTAAATAATAACAGTCAAATAAAGTATGAATTACTGTTATAATACACAATTTATGAAAAAAAAGGACCGTAGAATTAAATAAAATTTTGCAAACTCAAAATACCGTTCTGCTTACAGTAAACATAGTCGGTAGTCTGGCGCTCCGTTTACAGCAGATTTGAACGGAACTTGGCGCCAGATTCTACCGAATCTGTGGATCCACATATACTGTTGAAGTTATTCTTAAATTAAAATCTGACAATGTCACTGTGCTCTATCAGTTGCAGTACAGTGTATTAAATTTTCTTCTCAATAATACTATCTACCCTGATTAATAAATCGAATTTGAAATTATTAAAGGAAGTTCGAGCGTAACAAATAAGTCAAAATAATGCTAAAATTTTTTTTTAATTTTAGTCTTCCCAATATTCGTTAAAATTCTTTATTTCAATTTAAAATAATTTAAACAATTTAATAATTGATGATTTTTATTTACTTAATAAAGTAAAGGAATAAAATGACTTTCGTATTTATTACTTGCCGGAATAAATAAACAGATTTGGCAATAGCGCGCTTGATTATACCCATTACAGAGACGTGGATGAGTGTGTGAGTTAGACATTTCTTTCTTTGTAACTATATTTCTATCCTTTTCTTTTTTCTCAGCTGTTGACGCGATGTTGTCAAATCTTTATTCGAATAAATGGCTGAGGATAAACGAGTTACAAACATAAAATTTAACTTTTAATATTTCAAAAATTATATCGGTAATGTATTATTATTAAATTGTTTTTATATCTTGCAATAATCCAAGTTTCTTGTGTATATTTTTTTATCCGTTAAAATTGGGAGGTTAATATTGAAAAAAATAATTAAAGTCTCGACAAAAGTTTGTCCGCCATAAGAGCCCCTGTATAAGCAGATGAAATGTGTGATTTTTAAAATTTAATATCTAAATAACTAAACGGTTAATCTTTTTAAAATTTTGAGATTAGATGAATGACGTATTTATTAATACGTATACTTAATTTCAAAGGTCAAAGTTGGAAATTATTTTTTCTTTATTAACTTCCTTAATTTCAGAAATAATAAATAAATAGATGGACATTTTTTTCTTACAAAATATGCTTTATTTTCAAAAGAAATTTTTCTCTGTGTTATTTAAGTGAGAAAAAAAAAAAAAAAAAAATAGTTAAATTTTCCAATAAGATTTAAAAAATTGTTTTTTGCGAATCTCTATTTTATGATATAAGAAAAGTTTTGAACAAATTTTGTCTAAATAATTGAGAAGGCTCGATTCCAACAATTAATTAAATTGATAGGGCATGACTTATTATATTTATTCATCCAATTTATTTTTTAGAGATCTCCATTAATAAATATATTTAAGTATCACTATACTTCACATGCTGTTGTCAGAATATACTATACATCAGGTTTCTGTACATGAAGCGACCTCTAGCCTGAGGACTTAGGTCCTGGGTGACTAATCGAATTTTCTTCTTACTCTCAAAAAAAAAAATCGCACATTCTGCTAGTGGCTCAGGTCAAGTGCACACTAGTTGCATAGCTACTGAAATTAAGTTGATTGTTCACTAGTATATTTTGAAAAAAACCGTGGTGTAAGTGTTATTACATTGGATAATAATCTACTGTTCAGTGCTCAGCTAAAAGTGGTAAATATTTTTTTTTCTTCATTATATCGGGTGATAGAAGCCAAAAGGGCGTATAATCAGTTAAAATTTTTCCAAAACGTACTGATCAGTAAGAACAAAATTTTGATTTACTAGCGCCAATATGGCGCATCTCAAAAAAATACTCTGTTTTGGCTTCAGAAAATTTTTTTTGAAGCCAAAAGAGCGTATAAATAAAATTATATATATTTTTTTTTTATAAAATATGAAAATAAGGCAACACCGATGAAGTAATTTCATAATAAAGGTGAAAAATAAAAAATTGAGCTATAAAAAAGGGCAAAATGAGCAACAAAAAATTTTTTTTCTGAATTTTTATAATATTGTGAATTTTTTTTGAGTTTTGTCTGGCTCTATTTGGAATTTTTGAAAATTATCCAATTTTTTTCTCTATACTGTATTTGAAACTATTTTCTGTGGTTCAGATTATAAAAAAATTCATTCTTTTAGAAAATGCACCGTAAAAAATTTTGCATCATTGCAACAAAAAACAGTGTTAATAATTTTTGCTTTAAATATTCAACACTTTTATGTGTAAATTTAACACTTATTTTGTTGAATCAACACAAAAAAGTGTTAAATATTTAACATAAAAATTTCTAACATAAAATTATTTGACGCAAAGACGCAAAATTTTTTACTGTGTAATTATGATGATTGAATACACATCTCACCAAAATTAAGAGAGCAAGAAAAAAATCCAAATTTTTAGGAAATTTTCTACAGGCTATATATAACTTTTAGAAAAATCGTCCTACCGCAAATAAAAAAGAAGCAAATTGTAGTTCTCAGTATCTAGTTCTTGGATCTGAGTTTCAAAAATTTTTTTCTTGAGTAATATTAAGAAAATCACCGAAAAAAAAAACTTTCAAAATTTTGTTGGTTTTTTTTTTCAACCTGCGGACTTAAAGCTAAATAAACAAGTTATCCGATTCATATAAAGGTTGAGTCACAAACATTTTTTCCAAGTCTGTAGGTTAAAAAAAATTCAAAAAAAATTTTGAAAAATTTTTTTTTCTGTCGTTTTCTTGAGATTATTCGAAAAAAAATATTGTTACAAAAATTTTTGGAACTCAGATCCAATAACTAGATACTAAGAGCTACAATTTGTTTCTTTTTTAATTGCCATATGAGGATTTTTCTACAAGCTACAACCTGTTGAAAATTCCTTAAAAATTTGGATTTTTTTTTTGCTCCCTTAATTTTTGTGATAAGTGTATATTAAAAATTTATAAAATTTCGCGCGTTAGTAGTCTGATAATTATATAGAATATTTGATATCCATTTTTATAGTTTAATAATGAAAATATCATTAATATTTTTATGTAGAATTTTTTATCTTCATTTTTTTTTTATTTTTCTAATATTAGAGCCATTCAAATATATAATTTAAGACATAAATTTTTTGCGACTTGAAATTTTTCGGCAAAGTGATTGGAAAAAGAAAAATTTTTTTATGCGCCCCTCTAGCTTTGCAAAGCCAAAATGGCGTACAAAAATTGTTTTGTTGCTAATTACACTTTGTAAACTTATTTTACACTCAATGGGGAAATAAATTTTGTTCTATTATTTGAGACACACAACCTTTTGTGTTTAGAAAAATTTTTTTTCAGAGTAATTAGCAGGGGCATTCCATGCGAAATGGGAAAATGACAAAAACTTTTAAATTTCTCTAATTCATTCTAATTTAGTCCTAATATGTTATTAAAATTCTATAATTTACTAATTTGTAGAGAAAATTTTTTTTTAATCAATAAAAAAATCTACTTTTCTCTCTTAGTAACTTTTCAGCCGTACTATAACTTGTATCCGGGTCAAATGTTGTTTTAATAGTTTTAAAAGCAAATTCATTTTATGTTTGTTATTAACTAACATATTTATTATTATAGTTTTAAGAAAAAATTTTTTTATGTTCGTTATTAATTAACACCTAAGTTTATCGAGATCGTGTTGTTAGCATGCTAAATCCTTTATTTGTGTTTTTTAATTATTTTTTATTTTTTTAATTATCCTGAATAATTTATAGTTAAATATATAAACAATAATGTTTCTAAGGTTGAAATAATATAAAAGTCTTTTTAATAAATAACTTTATGTACAAATTTTTTGTCCCACCAGTCGCAATAAAAAAAATTTTTTTAATTGTTTCTACGTAGGTAATCAGTCTAATTCTTCATAATATTGAATGTTTGTAGGATACATTTTGTATTGAGAAAGAAGTATTTTTTAAAAGTTTAGTGGTCGAACTGAAATTCGACTTTAAGTATACTGCGGTAAGAAAGAAGGATTTTTCGATGTCCCACCATTCACACTCAGTCAAATGATAATTACGAGAAACTTAAGAAGTAATCGAGGTTTTTGACAAAAGGATGTTGTTAATTAGTTATTCTTCTATATTAAGAGATATATTTTACTATAGTATGAGTTTTAGTCACATAATTATAGCTTATACACTGATAGAAGGATTTAGTTCGGAGTACTAAACTGATTTAGTAACAAAATTTTTATTCATTTATTCCGGAGAAACAAATATTTTGTACCCAACAATATAATTTGTTACAGTTTAATAAATAATTTCTTTATATGAACAAAGCCTTATTACATGGAAATAAATATTGAGTTCCACCAAATAATATTTAGTAACAGGTACTCAATATTTCTTTGGCAAGTATTGTCGGTAGATAGCTATAGTCCAGTCGGCAGGGAAATATTAGGCCGTTTGTTTACGATTTCCAATGCAGATGAGATAAATTGCAATTTTTTGTTTTTTAAATACTCAGAAAAATATGTAGATCATTTTTACAAAAAAAAAAAATCGCGGGAATTCAATTGTTTAAAAAATAGCCTTTTTGCAAGTAGCTTTACATTGAAATATCTCGGAAAATACGCAAAAGTAGTCGAAACATGCTGCGTATGAAATTTAGAAAATTAAATAAGGAACAAAATGAGCCAAACTCGATGTCTATACAATCAATAGTTTACGAGATATTAATTTTTTAATTAAAAAAAACGCGGTTCCGCTTAAGCGCTGATAAACAAATAGCAGTATCTCGGCGAAAAATCATTCGATTTACTTTTTTTTTTTTTTCAAATCAAAGCTATTGTTGTCCTCTATAAGCAAAAAAATCAGCTAAGCCAAAAAAAAAATTTTTGAATTTATATGAATAATTTTCTGTTTTTCGAATTTTTGCATTAAAAAATAGTTAAAATTTTAAAAAAATTATTTTTTTTGCATAAAAATGTTTTTCCGTCAACAAAAAATCAATACGAAGAAAAAAATTTTTTTTTTTTAATTTTTTTAATGCAAATAAACAGTTAACAAGTTTAAAAAAATATGAGCTCTGCGGGACTCGACTGTTTAAACTGTTTAAACAAATAGAAAAAAATTATTTAAAAAAAGTATTCCACACGATAGGATATCGTTACGATTCATGAAATTCTGAATCGTTCAATACCTATATTGTGGAAACAAAGTTTTAATTGTTAATTTACTATTTGTTTAAACAAATGGAAAAAATGTTTTAAAAAAAAGTTCTCTACACGATAGGACATCTTTACGATTCATGAAATTTGCAATCGTTTGATACCTATATTTTGAAATTGATTTTTCAAAAGTTAATTAAGACTTAGAAAAAATTATAAAAATGATGAAAAACTAGGCGCGCACTTACTATTGTTATTATTCGCTTCACATTATTATTATTTCCCCCATCATTCTCCAACAACGGTTTGAGGGTAATGGCGCACGGATCCGGACATCGAGTCCCCGCAGAGCGCATATTTTTTTAAACTTGTTAACTGTTTATTTGCATTAAAAAAATTAAAAAAAAAAATTTTTTTTTCTTCGTATTGATTCTTTGTTGACGGAAAAACATTTTTATGCAAAAAAAAAATAATTTTTTAAAAATTTTAACTATTTTTTAATGCAAAAATTCGAAAAACAGAAAATTATTCATATAAATTCAAAAATTTTTTTTTTGGCTTAGCTGATTTTTTTGCTTATAGAGGACAACAATAGCTTTGATTAAAAAAAAAAAAGTAAATCGAATGATTTTTCGTCGAGATACAGCTATTTGTTTATCAGCGCTTGAGCGGAACCACGTTTTTTTTAATTAAAAAATTACTATATCGTAAACTATTGGTCGTAGAGACATCAAGTTTGGCTCATTTTGTTCCTTATTTAATTCTCTACATTTAATATATAGCATGTCTTGTCTACTTTTGCGTAGTTTCCGAGATATTTCAATGTAAACCTACTTGCAAAAAGGCTATTTTTTAAACAATTGAATTTTCGCGATTTTTTTTTTTTTGTAAAAATGATCTACATATTTTTCTGAGTATTTAAAAAAAAAATTGCAATTTACCTTATCTGCATTGGAATTTGTAAACAAACGGCCTAATATTTCCCTGCCGACTGGACTACTATGCTTTAATTCCAATGTTTATGTGATACATAACTTATTCACTAACTTAGATTAATTTATTCAGCTCGATTTTGGGAGATTTATTAAACCTTCAAAAACACACATACTTCCAATAAATGTCTTCTATTTATGTCTTTTCTCAGTGGAGTTTAGTTTTAATTTTTCAATATGTCTATTATTGATATGTTAAAAATTTGTTTAATTTAAAATTTTATAAATGTCTCAAACAAAAAAATATAATTATAAATATTATTATAGAAATATAATAATTTAATGAGATTCTTTTTTTTTATACCTTATATTTTTACTTGAAATTATTTATTTTAATTATTTTTATCTATTTTAAGTTAAAAAATTAGGTTACACGCTGAAATTAATTGAAAAATTAATTTCTTTGATACCAATAAACGATTTATTGAGTCCCAATAAATAATTCGTTAAATACTACTAAATATTCATTTGGTGGGACTAAATGGGCTTTAATAAATGATTTACTACCCATTACTAAATATTAGGTAATGAAAGGTTTGTTACTAAATCATTTAGTATCTGTTACTAAATCTTATTAAATAGAACTAAATCCTTCTATCAGTGTAATTGATGGAATTCTAGAGTCAAATGTCCCACCAGTCACAATGGAATGCCCCAACAACAAAAAAAATTTTTATCCGCCATTTTGGTTTTACATAGATTGGGATACGCCCTTTTGGCGTTTGTCCCGCGCTATTCGAATATAGCCACCATAGTGTTGAAAGATTACAACCTTTAAATGATTTCAGATCTTGAAAAATTCAAAATGATGCCAGAACAATTAGGAACCATCGTGTCTGAAAGTGTATGGGAAAAATTCGACTTGGAGACCTTTAACGCTTCAGGAGGCTATGAACAAGATAAATGTTCTTTATTCGACATTGCTCCTGAAATATTTGAAAGCACGGATTATTCCAAATACGTACAGATTCTTGCACATGACTGTATGTGGGTAGGATTGTGCGTAAGTAAAGAGCATAATAAAATGTGGGCGACTAAAAATCTTGGAGTTTCACCGCCAAGATTAGTACCAGAAACACCCCAAAATTCTTCTTTTTCATACGAACATTCCGACATTGAAGAAGAAGTGATGGTATATTTGTCTGCATCTCCAAGTGAAGTCACCGGACAGTATCTTAGCAAATCATCGGAGATAAAGGACGAGGTCACTCAAACAGATCTCGATTACTCAACTGATATCCGAAGTGACAACACTGTATCAAAGTCATCAGAAGTCAATAATACCCTTATTGATCGCGATGACTACGGAAACGATCTCACTCTTATCAAAAAATTTAATTGTTTGAGTGTGCAAAAACCATCTGGCTCTGAAGAGGAAATCGTTATAGTTAAGATCGAGGAACCAGCGAGTATATTTACTTCCTCTAGTACAGAAGATCATGAAACTCTGCAATCAACAGTAGAAATTGCTGTTAATAACAATCCTGCGCCAAGACGACGAGGAAGACCACCAAAATCATATAAACCTCCAGCAGATATTCAGGTAGAAGAGCGGATATCAGGAAAACGTGCTGCAGTGCGAAGATCGTGTCAAAAACAAACCACAAATGGACCAAAAAAGATTGGTTCATCAACTTCAACATCTATGAATACAAAGAAATATTCATCACCGGCGTCTGTAAGGTCTGAAGATAAATCTGATACTGATCAACGAAGTTATTACAATAAAATGGAACAACAAAGGAGACACGCTATGAAGATTGAATATAGAAATTTACAATGTTTAATACCAAATCTTCAAAATAAAGTGAACGCATCAGTTATTTCAATTTTACGTGAAGGAATTCAATATTGCAAAGAGATTTGTAAAACCGAGAGAAATTTAATAACCAAAAAATTAGAGCTGAAGAAACGCCAATATGAATTAATGAGTGAGTTAAGTTCATTAAGAAGACATTTAGCACAACACCGTTAAAAATTAAAAGCAATGTAATTATTTTCAATAATTAGGGTCGTGAATTATTTTCAAACATTATGAGAAATTGTATTTATACAGATGAATTATGTTTGTACATCATATCGTGAGGCGAGGGTTCGACCACCGACGGTTGTTTGAATAATTCCAACACCAACCGCCGGGGGTCACTCCAGTAACCGAACTGTACTGGTATGGGTTTTTTCTGTGCTTTCCCCATACCACTATTCCAACAGCCTATAGAAAGAAGTAAGGAATAGGGCGAATGCAGTACAGGATACACAAGTTGATCCACAGCCAAAACAAAAAGGCAGGCATGAAAAAGGCGGTAACTAAGCAAAAATGAAAAGGCTTAGAGTGTAAAAAGGCTTAAATCGCCTGTACACTAGAAACCCGATAGTAATAAATGTATAATAGTAATAATTAGGATTAAGAATTTATTATATAAAAATATGATTAATTGGGTGTAAAAAATTTTTTTATAATCATGCTATACCTTTAAAAAAAATATTCATAAAAATTAAAATATATAATTATGTAAGATATAAAGTTAACTCTTAGTTTGACTTGTAACAAAGCTTGACGAACTGTATATCTTGTAATAATTGAAAAGAAAAAAAAAATAAAAAACTATTATTTACATTATTTTTGTTATTTATTATATATCCTTGTAGACTTTAGTTCACACTGTATGAATCACGAATAACACCGTGTATTTCATCAATTTTTACATTGTGTATCCTCAGTAGTTTCGCGGCAAGTTGACCGTATAAAAAAAAAGCTTACTTGAATCAAGTATACCCCCATGAAAAAATAATATACGTCGAAATATATAAAAAATATATTTTAAATATATAAAAAGTATATAAATATATAAAAAATATGTACTGTAAGTATATTTTAAATAACTATTTTTTGACCGATTTTTATATATATTTTATGTATATTAAATATATTTTGGATATATTTAAGACATACATTTATCCCACTAGAAGCACTTGCGTATTATCATGCGATTTTAGCTATGTTGTAAATTTTTTTTTCCAATTCTTAATTTTATTAATATTTCATAATTAAATGAGCATTTTGGGTCGTGCACTTTTGGATTTTCCGAACTTATTTTTAACTTCCCGCTAAGAAAATCGAAGATTTTCGAAAAATCGGGAAGTTATTGGTTTTACCCCGTTTTGCAAAAATCGAGGTTTCAACAGATCTCGACGTTTTGAAGCCCTAAGAAGCTTTCCTGACTATTTTCACGATGATGTCCGTACGTCTGTATGTTGTGTGTGTGTGTGAGTGTGTGTGTGTAAGCCTTTTATAACTTTTGAACGGCTTAACCGATTTGACCGCAGTTGGTGTCATTCGAAAGGTATTCACCCAACTTAGATTTCCTGTAAGTTGGAACCGATTTGGACCAGTAGATTTCAAAATATTGCAAAAAAGTGAAAAACAAAGTTTTCTTTTTTTTTTTTTAAATATCTCCGAATTGGCTAAACCGACCGACCTCAAAAACTAATCAGCTCTTAACCTTAAAAACCCCTATCGATCGCCACCTATCCCATACGAAGTTGCCGTCGATGGAAAAAATGCCGTAGATCGGCCGATGTCCAACTGCCAGCGATCGGCCAAGCATTGGCTATTAATAATGGCCCAATCCTGGTTGATTACTGACGCTTATAATCAATGAAATATTTAAAAAAAAAAAAAAATTTTTTTTAATTAATATTTTTTTAAACTATTATTTTGTATTATTCGAATGTAAAAAAAAATTTTACTAATATTAATTAAGTTAATTTACGTATGAACAACTAATTATTAAATGTTTTTAAAAAAATTGTAATTAAAGTTTTTAACGCGGTCTTCTGATATATAATTGGTGGTTACATAAAATCTGCATTAAATATTTTTTTCATTATATTCTTTCAAGTCTTTAATTGTCACTACAAATATTTAATGCAGAATATAGTCGACGCTCTCTGTATTGGACCTCTCTGTATTTGACCGCTCTCTGTATTTGACCACATTCTTCCTCTGTATTTGACGATTTTACACAGCTCTTATGGACAAGGACGAGTCAAATACAGAGAATGGTCCTGTACGGGCGAGTCAAATACAGAAAGCGTTGACTGTAAAGCATTTCTTTGGACTGATTGACGGGTGATCAACGACTGTGCTCCAGCCGATACTACAATCCATAATTCGTTGCGCAAGCGCAGTACATTTTAAATCAGCTGTTTTTTACTAATTTTCTAACTTTTCTTATTGTGGGTTGCAGCCAATATTACTTTAATTTTTAATTAAATATAGTATTTAATTTAAATTCTATCTCTATGTCAAGCGCATATCAACTAGTTAAAAAATATCGAGTACTAAAATCATTAAAAAAAAAACAATTGCCAACAACAAAATCAAAACATTCATAGTGCAATTGTAGAAAAGGAAGATGTTATTTGTGTTTATAACGATACCGGTGACTCTAGTATAAGCTCTCAAATCGACTATAATATTTATGAGAGTCCTGTCAATGATGATGTTAGTTTAAATAGTGATAAAATTAGTGAGTGTAAGTAATAAAAAAATTATTAGTGTTCATAAACTTCGAAGAATGTTTTTTTTTTTTCATTTCCAAGAATTGAAGAAAAGTCGGCTCGTGACAAACAAAAGAGTTACGCAGCGCCAAGTGTAACAAATGTGTGTGTCCAGTGTCTTGCCTCAGTTCTGTTGTGTCGTGTATAGCTTCTGGTTTGCTGACTTTCTAACCTAAAATTTATGAAGTGAGTGTATAATTAATTAAGTAAATCAATTATTAATTGATTTTTTGAGAGTTTTTACATATTATTTATCGTCTATCCATTTTCTGTCAATTTATCTGATTTAAATAAATAAAAATTAGGTTAACCGACATCTAAAGATTTTCAAAATTTTTTTTTTAATTTTAAAAAACTTCATATTTAAAAAATTTTTAAAATTATAAGTGCAACTAAAAAAATTAATTGTGTTAGCTATTATTTAATTAATGAAAAAAAAAGTATTAAATTGTTAGATATTTGCTAATTTCTTATCATCTTAAATAGCGATTGACTTAATAAATAAGCAATATTTATAATTGGTAAGGTTAAAGTGATTTAAATAATATTAACGATTTGATTTAATATATTTATAGAAGAAAGTGATGGATTTTTTTGCCAATATCCGCCACCTAATAATTATGATAAGCTGGAAAAGTATGCTCGTTTTATTCAATAATGATTTATAATTTATTGATTTCACACAAATTCATATATATTTTTTTTTCAGATGGTACTTCTTCGTGTTATAATTTATGGACAGACTACTACTAAAGGATCTATATGTAAAATGGCATCTGTTTTATTGACTAAAAGTGTTGAAACACATTATTCTGGCACTGGAAAAATTATAAAAGGAACTGGAAAACTTAACTTCAGTAGTACAGAAAGTTTTAAATGCATGAGAGGTAATGTAAAATAATCAATGTTTATCAAAAGTGTTTTCAAGTAAAGTATGCAGAATTAAATTTAGAATTTTTTTTTATATTACAGATGTAGTCACCAAAAAATTCGGTGATTCGGAAGAATGCAAAAATTTTGTTGAAAAAGTTGGGAAATGGCTTTCTGGTTGTAATGACCGAGAGCATGGACGAAAAGAAAGATCTCTTTCGACATAAATTATTTTTTATTTTTATATTTTTGATTTTTTAATTTAAAACTTAACAAATAAGTTAAGAACCAAGTTATTTTCAACTTGTAAAAACAAAGTCACTACTTATAATGTTTCACTCAAATAAGAATTATCTAGAATAATAAAAAATTGAATATAGACAGGCAGTTAAATTTTTATAAATTATCAAACAACTATTCTAATTAAGTTATTAAATGATTGCTTAAAAAATTATTAATAATGTAGCTCATAAATAAATATAATAATATCATAATAAATAATAAATAATAATAATAATAATAATAATAATAATAATAATAATTGATAACAATAATAATATAAAAACATTCGAAAAATTATTATTATTATTATTATTATGTTATTAAATGCTCAGGGGGGTTGTCCCCGAAGTCCGACTCTCCGAGGGCCCAGCCTGAGCTCCATCCATTACTGCTGGACCACTCCGCACAACAAGGCGGTTAGCGGCCACAGCAGGCCAAAGTCATTTCCCTAAGTAGACGGAGGGAACCTAATATTACAGCCTTCTGCATCCTGACAGCCAAGAACTCAGATTTTGACGTGCAAGCTGGAACTTTGGCAAGTGAGGATACAAAAGACTGTTACATCCCTCCAAGGACGCCAACGATTAGGACGACTAGTTTAACACGGTAACCTGGGTAAAGTTTGCCAATTTCAAATAGGAGATCCTGATATATTTTTCTTTTGTGCTCTTCTTTGGCAGAGATGTTGTGTTCAGCCGGGGCCGAGAACTCAATGACATAAATGTCACGAGTGGCCTTGTTGAAGAGCACAATATCAGGTTTGTTGTGATCGATCCGCCGGGTTCTTGCAAATGGCATGTTCCAGTAAATTTTGCAACTGTCATTCTCAACAACCTGGGGAATATCTCCTGGTAGATAAGGCAGCACTGGTGTCATATCAATACCGTAGTAATGACGAAGATAGTAGTACAGTACTCTCAGGGCAGCGTTGTGACGCTGGATATATGCACCTCTCGCCAGCACAGGACATGCCGACAAAAGGTGCATGAGCGTCTCCGGGTGTTGTTTACACATCCTACATGACGTGTCCAGAAGCTGCACCTGGAGTACCTTGCTACGGTATTCTAGAGTGTTAATGACACCATCTTGGCAGGCAAATATGAACCCTTCAGTCTCGGACATCAGGCCAGCTGACTTTAAGAAGGAAAAGGTCAGCTGGGTGGACAAGCCATGATCACTAGGGTGTTTCAAAAAAAGACGAATTTTTTTTTTTTCTTTTGGTGTCTAAAAATTGATAGTATACCTAAAAACAAAAATTTTGGCGCCCATGTGAGCTCTTAATATGAATAGTAAGATTTGCCTGTATCCATTTCTTTATTTTCCATTTAAATAACACGGGAAAAATTTTTTTTAATTTTTTAATTTTTATTACTTTGGAACGGTTCATCGTAACAACAATCTGAAAAATGATATTAGTAGGAAATTTTACGCTCTACAAAAAACGTCTGAAGACCAAAGTTCCTCAGATTAACGGCTTCAAAGATATCCGCGGTCAAAGATAACACTAATAAAAAATTTCAAATATTTTCCAATAAAATTACAAAAAAAATATCACATGCTATATTTTTATTATTTTTTATGTTAAATGACTTCAATTCCGTTAACCTGAGACTGTAAACTTTTTTTTTTTACTAATTAATTCAATACTTAACTCACGAAATGCACTAATATATAAATATAAACGTTAAAAATGTCACATAAATGATTTTTTGGTCTTTCTTATAACAAATTTATTTTATATTTTATAAAATTTATAAATTTTTGTAAGAGGAAAATGTAAAGTTCCTTATTACACAAACTCACCAAACACTCATCATTGCATATTATTCAAAATAATATGAAAATTCTGTAAATACGTTAAATCAATTAAATCTACTATAAAACTTGATCAAATGTTTTTTATTTGAAAAATATCAACAGAGCTTTATTTAGCTCTGTCGGTACAGAGTATTATATTCATTTAATTTGAGTGTTGTAGCTAATAAGCTCTGTGTTGGTAAGCCTGGTTGTTCCCCGTGCAAAAAAAATTATAATTTATAATGAATTTAATTTTGACTTTGATAAGTAAATTCATTATTTGACACAAATATGAATTTATTTTTGAGTCAATTCGACTTTGTAATTACTTATGAGATAGTTTGCAGAAAAATCATTTTTTAAAATCATTTTCTATATGTGTATATAATTTAAGTTAAGTATCAATGTTCTTCAAATTGATTGTGAATTAACACTTGTGAATTTCAAAATAAATAAAATTTCAATTGAGTCAATCTTTTTGGGGAAATAATGAGTAGTTAAAATAATTTTTGAAAAACAATTATTTTGAAATTCGAATAAACTTAATACAAAATCATATCACTATTTTTATAAATTATTAACAATTTATAATCGATTTATATCAAATATGCTCTCGGATGGTTAATTTATTTTAAGCTTAATATTGAATAGTATTGAATTTATTGAATACTTACATGCTTACTCCTGTATTTACTCCAAAAAATAAAGTAAGTATACAAATTTATTTAAGTTGAAATTCTTTTTTTATTATACGAAAATTAATTTTAGAATTTAACATTAATTATAAATTTAATAACAATTCAACATAAAATTATTTTAGCTTAAGATAATTTTAACATGTGTCAGGTATTGCTATGCATTATAATTATGTCATACAAAATTGATATAATTGTAATCTGTATAATTATATTTTTTAATATTAATTCCAGTGTATTTTAATCTATTTCTGTCAAATTAATCGGTCTCATAACAAAAAAAGTATTATTCTCACCATTATCATTATCAATAGAAAAACAAACAGTTATCAAATTGTTTATGTTAATAGCTAGTTGAAGCTGATCAGATTTTACATAGAGATCAACCATATCAATTAAAGCATTAGGAATAATAGACTTTATCGACAGGCACTTAGTAATAATTGCAAAAAAATTACTAGTTATGCAATTAACATCACATGGAATATTTTGACAGGAACAAACTTTGAGAAATTCGCTAATAACACCAATATAATTTCGATTGTTATGGTTGTACACAACAATCGATGAATTTGTTTTTCTTTTACGTTTGTACAGTTCAGAATCGTAAACTAAATTATTTTTAAACAATCGTGCAAATTTATAAATGTTATTAAAAGCTGGCAGGTTGATGTCACTGTTTTCAAAAATAATTTGGAGTGAATCGGTAAGATTGTAAGGCGTTATTTTACCTAATATAGAACACTGATCTGAGAGATACACAAGCTTTCGTTTTCTTAAATGAAATAATTCTAACTTTTTACAAAATTCTTTAACATTATTATTTTCTTGCCTTGCTTCTGACTTTAATTCTATAAAATTAGTAAAAAGTGACAGCGATGAACAAATTTGGAGTTGTGCATACCGAGTACCTTGCACCAAACGTCCAAATGACCCATTTAAATTTTCATATGCAAAGCAAGAAGTTCCAGGTAAAGGACCAAATTTTCTAACAGCATCCGGAAGATGATATAAACAGTGCAAATTGCAAGTCATGTGAGTTAAACCATATAAGTCATTAAATTGCGAAATATACATTTTGATTGAAGTAAGTGCAACCGATATCATTTTTTGGCTGATAGATGTGGAGCTTAAGTAGCTGATAGCAGTCACCAGGAGTTTGTGGTGCTCTAAATATTCATCTGACATTATTGAACTCAAAATAGGAATCGAATAATATAGCAGCCATTGTTTCCACTCTGATGCTTTCCAGTATTTGTAATCATAAACTGATCGCGTTAATCGAGATACAAATGCAGGAGGGGAAATAGATCGAATCTTTTCATCGACCCAGTTCAAATGTTCGTGGAGAGAAAAGACATTTCCACTGTAACAGCTGTCAAAAAGTAAACTAAATACTTTTCTAACTACACCTAAATACACACAGTGCATGGAATCAACGACAGTCGTCTTAAAAACATCATGAACGATTATAGTTAAAACTGAAGGACCTTTGATTCCATTTACGGCTTTTTTAGTTCTAACTGCTTTTTTACTGTCAGCAATAAATTGTTTGGTTGTTCTAACGACCAATTTTTTTTTAAATGGGTAAATACGTCTTTTATTGAAATACTTACTCTGAATTTTACAATGACAACAACCAAATACTGACATATGTCCTTTCATATTTAAAAAAGCAGCTTTTGCTGGTAAATCACAAGTCCCACAAATAATCATACCTCGAACTTTTACTCGAGAATTTAAGTCAGTTACTTTACACCAAATACCTTGAAAAATTTTTTTCAAATCGTTCCAGAAACTTTTTAAAAATAAATTTGGTTGTGGCTTTACTCCAAACCAAATTCCTGCCAACAGTAAATTTTCTTTTTTGGTTCGATCTTTAAATGGAAGTTCATTTATTGTTAAATAAAATGGCCATAAGCTAAATTTTGAAGACTTAAAGAGAGATATACCGTCTGTGTTCCAGGTAAATGAGATATTCGAAGGGATCGATAAAAATTCATTATTTTTAAAAAGCGACTGGTAAACACTCCCGTCCCAGATATCTTCTAAATTTTTTTCATTAATTTTTTGCCTGTTAAATCGGCCTTGTAAAGAATTGTAGAAACCAGGTCGCTTAAAAAGATTCAATAACTGTGTCACTAAAGGAATTCTAATAAAATAACTTGCTTCCTCTTTTTTATTACAGTTTGGACATAGACTATTTTGATCATTTAGTTTAGAAAAGCATGCAGAGCAGAAAAAATGACGAGTAATTGGGGCCTGAATATTTTTGAAAAATTGTCGAAAATAATGGACTGATTTTATGCAAAAATTAGGCTGTGCACAATGTAACCTTAAGAGCCATAGTAAATCAGCTAATGCAGCTTTTGTTATTTTATGACGAATCATATATGCCAAAATGCATAAGACGCTCTCGCCTAAAGTTAAGGGAGAATTTGGATAAAGAGGAGAATTCAGATTCTCATTATAAAAACTAGAATCATTGGTTGAAACATCAGATTCATCGCTATCAGAACCACTAGCATTCGATTGGCTTTCATTCCATTCCTCGAAATTATTTTTATCTGAACTAACGGATTCAGTATCTTCGTTATTATCCGGACCAATAGATTCCGTTTCTTCATTATTATCCGGACTAATAGATTCAGTTTCTTCAGTGTAATCGGAACAATCCATGAAGTTATCATCTTGTTCATCATTGTCGTAATCATCACAACAACCATTGATAGTTTCGCAGCAATCACTGTCATCATCTGTACTCTTAAGATAGTCGAATCCAGGACAGACACTACTTGTATCACTACCGTCTGAAATATGTGATTTTTTATAAATAAAAGAGCATTTACAAATTCGAAAATAAATAAAATTCAATTGATTAATAATTCAATAATTCAAGCATTGAAAAAAAATATTTTCAAATTAAGTGATTTCCTGCTTCAAAACGTATTAATTTTTTATTCAATATTTCAAATCGTATTTTAAAAATCTTTGAGAAATTTTAAAGGATCTTAAAGAATTTTAAAAGATTGTAACGAATCATATTTTTAAAAGTTTTGAGAAATTTTAAAGAATTTTGAAGAATTTTAAAAGATTTTGAAAAATTTTAAAAGATAACTGTGAAAAATTTTGGTGTAAAGTTGGACCCGACGACTTTTACACCACCGTGTAAGTGTGAAATTTCGGTGTAAAATTTCCTTCGTTGGGAGATTTCTGATGGTGAAAAAGTTTTTTCGTGACTGTACAGGAGACTGTACTTCTGCGGATCAGAAGACGGTCCATAGGTCTCGTATATATGAGTGAAGTACTTCTGTCCATCAGAACATTTTACACCGAAATTTCACACTTAAATATTAATTAATCTTATTATAAGCCTACGAGAAATCTCACAGATAATCTATCATCGTTTTCGAATCAGAAACTCGCGATAAATTTATTTATTAGTGTCAAATAAAATCATCACCTGTTTCTCGAGAAACATTGGATCCCCTGTTGGAACAATCTTCGACTTCGTCATCAGACTTGAATAATATTTTGCGAATTCGATACTGCGTCGATCTTGAAAGTTTTTCATAGGGTTTACCATCGAACATTTTTCTAAATAATTGATAATTATTTTATTTTATTATGTTTAGTTCCTGAAAAATATTTTTACATTCATTAAAATACTCACGTAGAGTCGTAAATTACATTGATAATAATTAACGAAGCAACAGCAAGCGTCTAAGATTATATTAAGTTGAACAGTTTCAAATCTTCCTTTTGTAAAATAATTTATATTTTTTCCTCCAATAAATCGCTTAATTGAAATTTAGCTTGTTTATTTTATGCTAATGTCATTTGTTTACATAAATTAGTCATATGTTTATAACTTTTAACCTGCAAACTTCAAATAGCGAGATGTCACGAAAAATGTCAGATAAAATATTTTCTCTTGTATTTTGGGATGATTTAAACTCCCACTCTGTAATTAAAACGAGCTCTATTAAACGAGCGATCAGAACTGGAAAACTTACGGCCAAAAAAAATAATAAAAATGAAGCGGTAAAAATTTTACTCCAAGACGGTAAATCTATTTTATTATTTTATCTACTTTATCTTTTTTTTCTTATTAAAATATCAAAAATTGTTTTTTTAGATGATAAAGAATACTTGGAAATGGTCGATGTTGATCAAAATGGAAAGATTTTGCTAAATAAAAGAAAGAAAGATGTTAAGAAAGGAGGTAAGAAAGGAGAAAAAATCAAGACATCTAGAGCTGTTGGCCGAAAGGTAAATGATGAAGATATTATGCAGACCAAGTCTATTTTTGATGAAGATTCAGATGAACCATCATCACCATCTTCGAAATTAAGGAGAGTAACTAGGAAAATCATTTCGAGTGATGACAGTGAACTTGAAGAAGAAAGAACCAAAAATTATTCCAAGAAAGTATCTTCGTCAACCATCAAGCCAAGAGCTAGCAACCGTATGCTTATTTCAATTAATTCTGAG
Organism: Cotesia glomerata; assembly: GCF_020080835.1. NCBI lineage: Eukaryota > Metazoa > Arthropoda > Insecta > Hymenoptera > Braconidae > Cotesia > Cotesia glomerata. The sequence continues at coordinate 5,388,803 of NC_058163.1, read as the reverse complement.
GATGAAGACAATGAACCTGAGACAAAGAAGAAAGTGATAAGCTTCAAAAGACACGACCAAACTAATTTGAAGCAAAATAGTATATTTATTTAGAAATTTTTACTATCCAGAATAAAATAAAAAATTAATTATAATTTTTTTCAGATGATGAAGAATCTCGAGAACTAATTAATGTCAATAAATATGAAAGAGCTGTAAGCAAAGTAAGACCAAGAAACGAAGAAACAAACAAAGGAACCAAAGCAGGCAGCGTCGAAAATTCACCAATGCGTAACAAAAGGAATCCCCGATCGACATCCCCTGTTGGATTTTATTATGGGAAAATGTCTTCTTCAATGCTCAAACAAAGAACTAGCGATCTTGTATTTACATCAAGCGATGAAGAAAGTGAACCTGTTGTAAAGAAAAATCTTATCCAAGATGGTAAGTGTAATTTTTTTTATTTTAATCGTGTAAAACAAAATAATAAATTCATAGTGTGATTTTATCTTATTTTCAGATCGTGGAACTCGTTCAAAGACAGCAGATATCAATGATGTTACAATCAAAGTCAAATCAAAAGCTGGAAATTCAATCCTTACCTGTGATGATTTTGAAGAGGATAGTGACTCTGTTTTTAATCCAGTGAGAAGAATGAAAAAATCTCTGGTGGATAATGGTATATTAATTTTGAATTTTTATTAAATAATTGGCTAAAAAATACTTATTATATTTTTTTTCATCCCAAATAATAGTTCAAAAAGGTCTTGTTCAGTATTCAGACTCCTCAGATGATGCAGAAGGTAATTATGAGACCAATAATTCGGGTAACAGTGAAGTGATCAATAAAGAGGATTCAGAAGGTGACAGTGACATTAACAGACGACGTTATCATAAAGTGGACAACAAGGAGGAGTCAGAAAGTGATAGTGACGCCAACAGTCGCAATAACGACCAAGTGGCCAACAAACAGACTTGTATGTAATTTTTTTAATATTAATTAATTGCTTTCTATGATCTATAACTTTAAGAGCTGTTTATGATTTTTTATGTTTATAGCTAATACCTTTTCCAAAATAAACGATAATACTGAAGAGATTATCATTCTTGACGGACAAAAGGAATTAAACACAAAATTGACCAAGAAAAATTACCTCGAAGAAGATGATAGAGGTAAAAGCAGAAAAATCGACAGGAAAGCTTCTCGGCTCATTCTTCCGGTCCTTTGAAAGGTCAAGAGAGCTCAAGCTTAAAGGCTGTAACTGACTTTAAATCTAAAAATCAATCAAAGAGCAAGGGTTTGTGATTCTTATCTAACAATAATTGATTTAACCTAAGAATAATTATAAATTCATAAATAGCTCCAAGAGTCTTTAATGCCTATTATACCGTAGCTTTTCATCTAATTTAGATAATTAATATTATTTATTTTTTCTAATTATTTAAGTAATTAATTGTGATTTATTCTTACAGACTCCCCTGGAACATCAAAATTGATGAAGTTGACAATGATCAATTCTCTGCAGAGGGTAAAATTAAATTTTTTATCTCTATTCTATTATCTATTATAATTTATAAATCACAGAATTAATAATTGGATTTTGTTTACGACTTACAGATTTAAAACTATTCAAGCAATTTTTAGAACTTCGGAAAGCCAGTGTTCAATCACCGATGCAAGTTGCTTCAAGTACAAATAAACAAGAAAAAGTGACTGATAACAAGGATGAGGTAATAACAAATATATAAAATTTTGCAGCCGTCTGTCTAATTTTTAATTTATTAATAAACTTATACTAAAAACTGTTTTGTAGAGTAGAGGGAGTTAATCAAGGGATCAGAGATTATGGTCGATCGGTATAAATTGAGATTATTAACAAAAAACTATCAGAAAAAAGCAGGGCAAATGGCACGCCAATTATTGAGATTGATCATCGGAGAGGAAAACCTAGCTGAGATGGTTCCCCAAAAAGAGAAAGAAGGCAGAAAGTTGATTCCCCAAAAGATATCAAACGCCATTTTGAGTAATTACATTACTGATTTTTGAAAATTATTACACACATTATTAATCAGTGTTTAATTAATTGTCAAAAATTTCTATTAATAGTTACTAATTTTATTTCAACTTAATTAATATTAATATCGAATAATTAATTTTATCGTAGATATAATTTTCCTTCTCTGATGGTTTCAGGCTACGTTAATGCACATGTTATCGGTGGTCATCAACTTGAAATCGATGAATTTCAGAGCATTATGAGATCGTTGTGTTGCTCCGTTCGTAATAAATACAAGAAAAAACTCACCGTTAAAAAGGCATAATTTAATGCACATTAATACATAAAAACATGTTCACATTACTTTAAGTTTAGAATAATTTTTTACAAAATTAGATTAAATTTATTTTCAATCTAGAATTATTAAATTCTAGAATAAATTTTTGTATTCTCATAACTGATGATAAATAAACTGAAGCTTTTACATGAGCGAAGAATTATAATACAGATTTTGTGTGTCGTAGTTAATACATATTAACTAATACTTGATTACAGGTTGAGATTACTTTAAGTTTAAAATGATTTTCTCCGAATTTAGATTAAATTTATTTTTAATTTTGAATTATTATTATACTCTAAAATGAATTTTTTTGATATAAAAGCTGATACTAAATAAACTGTAACTTTAAATAAATAGATGTACTTACTTTATTTACAGGAGTGAATCTAAGAGTAAATACGTAAGTACTCATTTAACTTAATCATCAAATTATTGTTATTAAATATTTAATTAAAAATACATCAATTATTTACAAGAAAAATGAATATTAATTTATTCTCAACTCTGTTATAATTTATAAACTGATGCGATTTTGTATAAATTGCATTTAAATTTCAGCTAAAAACGGTGATTTTAAGTTTTTTATCATATAATTATAATGCATAGCAATACCTGACACATGTTAAAATTATCTTAAGCTAAAATAATTTTATGTTGAATTGTTATTAAATTTATAATTAATGTTAAATTCTAAAATTAATTTTCGTATAATAAAAAAAGAATTTCAACTTAAATAAATTTGTATACTTACTTTATTTTTTGGAGTAAATACAGGAGTAAGCATGTAAGTATTCAATAAATTCAATACTATTCAATATTAAGCTTAAAATAAATTAACCATCCAAGAGCATATTTGATATAAATCGATTATAAATTGTTAATAATTTATAAAAATAGTGATATGATTTTGTATTAAGTTTATTCGAATTTCAAAATAATTGTTTTTCAAAAATTATTTTAACTACTCATTATTTCCCCAAAAAGATTGACTCAATTGAAATTTTATTTATTTTGAAATTCACAAGTGTTAATTCACAATCAATTTGAAGAACATTGATACTTAACTTAAATTATATACACATATAGAAAATGATTTTAAAAAATGATTTTTCTGCAATCTATCTTATAAATAATTACAAAGTCGAATTGACTCAAAAATAAATTCATATTTGTGTCAAATAATGAATTTACTTATCAAAGTCAAAATTAAATTCATTATAAATTATAATTTTTTTTGCACGGGTCGGTACTAACTTCATTTAGTTGCTTTGCTCTCAACGCTTTACTATATCTTCTCGTCATTGTCTTTGTTCATTGATACTGACTGTTTTTTCAATCCGTCATATTATTAATTTAATTAGTTAAAATATATTAGTTATAAATTTTGTGACCATAATGGTGAAAACAGTGTACTTGATTGGTGATGTGTTAAGTGAATTAGTTGGAAAAAAATTACCCTCTCTGAAAGAGGTTATGTCGCTTTTATTTTATTATCTTGATACGAAAAATTTTTCAGTTAAAGAAAGTATATCAATCACTATCGACAAAGTTTTTGAAATTTGGTGTGCGGCACAAATCCCGACAAGAGAGAAAAGATCTGCTTTTGAAACTAATCTCAAATCACAATCGATGGAAGAATTTACAAAAAACCGTAAAATGAAAAAGTCAAAGTCTCAAAAAAAAAGGAATCCGTTTTCAGGATGAATTAAATAAACTATTTGATGTAGCTCATGCGGATGTTTTAAATATACTGGACAAAGAAAAAAAGATTATTTTTATTTGGGACAAAAATCTTCCAGTCGACGTGGTTTTATTTCATATAATTCTCAACCAATTTTAGAAGATGTCGAAGACATGGATGTTGATATCAGCAATTATGATAATAATAACAATAATAGTGATAATAATAGTGAAGAGAACATTGATAGCAATGATAAAAACTATAATAATAATGGTAATGATAGTAATAATAATGTCGGAGAGTTTGATAACGACAATGTCAACTATTATTGTGCAGTTGAGACTGATGATGTTGCTAATCATAAAATATCAAGTCATCCATCTCAATTATCCCAGAAATCTTTGGAAAGTAATACTTCTCGTATAATCTCTGATTATGAAGATGAAATGCCAAAACAACAAGTTCCAAAAATTGATATAATGACACCAGAACTTGCTGCGGCTTTGGATAGAGCTAACGTGACTAGTAGGATGGCGACTTACATTATTGCTGCTTTATTATCTTGCTTGAACATTGATTGTGCAAGCGTAAACTTTAGTCATGTGACTATTCACCGAGCAAGGGAAAAATTCCGGAAAGAAGCGGCGTTAAATCTGAAGACTAATCTGGAAACTGACAATTATGTACTACATTTTGATGGAAAACTGTTATCAGATATTACAGGTACAGAACAAGTTGACCGGCTTCCGATTATTTTATCATCATCAGGTAAATTTCAACTGTTAGGAGTTCCTAAACTAGAATCTGGGACTGGACAAAACCAAGCTTCAGCTATTATTAAAACAGTAAAACAATGGGATATTAATACTGACAACATCAAAGCATTGTGTTCTGATACTACGGCGTCAAATACGGGTAAATAATTTATTAATAAAAAAAATATAACATGGTTGATTACCGTAATGTTTAAATGCTAAATCAAATCAGATTTTTAGTATTAACCATTAATTTCCAAGTTATGAGTTATTTTTTTTTTTCAAATTGAAAAGATTTCTCTGTACTACTCTAAAAAATCGATACTTCACTAGCAATTCTCATTTTATTTTTTCAGGAATCAGAAATGGTGCGTGTGTATTAGTAGAAAAGGCTCTTAGTAGAAAACTGTTGTACTTGCCATGCCGACACCATATTTTTGAAATTGTTCTTCGAAGTGCATTTGAAGTATACTGGCCTGCTTCGTCTGGCCCAAACGTTCCAATTTATCAGAGATTTAAAAAGAAGTGGGATGAAATTGACCAATCAAACTTTACGGCTGGTATTTGTGACAAAAAAGTTTTGGAAGTAATAACACCAATCAAAGATGAGATTTTGAAATTCGTTAATAATCAAATAGAAGTAAAATTTTTTAATCCAGCGCTGAAGAATTATTAACTGATGTTAAAGTGGAAAAGAAAAATGTATAAAGTTCAGTATAATTGAGGAGCTGATTTTCAAAAGGGTATCTTTTCATATTTTAAAATACCAGTTTTCTGAACTTTTAAATACTAATTACTTTGAGAATTATGAACATTTATAAATGAAAATCGAATTGCAGCTTCATAACCGATTGCACTTTATAGCTAAATTAAAAAAAGTTCAATACAAATATTTATAATTGAAGATAACTAGTTTTTTGTCTCGATTAATCAAAAATCAAAAGATACCCTTTTGAAAATAAGCTCCTCAATTATCAATTTTACTCTGATTAATTAACTTGCCGTCGTGATTAAAAATATTGAAAATCAGTTTCACATGACTGTTATACTTTCAATCATCTTTAACGATTAAAATTGCGTTTGTAAAATATTTTACAACTTTTACCTCACATCAGTTAATAATAATTAGTCTTCTCAACTTTGAAATTGCGATATAATCAATTTCATTTTGACTTATAACTTTTTTTGTAGATGGATCATTGTCGAGACGATTACCGTGAACTTCTGGAATTATCATTAATATTTTTGGGTACTACTACCACAAATATTACATTTAAGCATCCTGGAGCGGTCCATCATGCAAGGTGGATGGCTAAAGCAATATATAGTTTAAAAATTTTTTTATTCAGAAATGAATTTCATCTTACTAAATCGGAAATAGATGGATTACGAGAACTTTGTTTATTTATCATAATATTCTATTTAAAAGCTTGGTTCACTGCGCCGTGTGCTATAACAGCACCTAATAATGATTTAACTTTGATTAAAGAATTAATTTCATATGAAAGATTTAATAATAGTCTTTCACAGACATGCTCACAAAAATTAGCCGATCACTTGTGGTATTTAAACAACGAGCTGTCTGTTTTATCTCTCTTTGATAAAAATGTTTCAGTTGGAACAAAAAAAAGAATAGTTCATGCTCTTAAAAACTGTAAAGCCAATGAAACTACAACAAATCGCTTTATAATAGATAAGAAAAATTTAGAGTCATTATTAAATAAAGATCTTAGTCAATTTATGTCTATGAGATCGATTAATATATTTGAATCGTTTGATTTGTCGTATGAGTTCATTGATGAGGATGTTACTTTGTGGCCTCAGAATCCGAATTTCTTAGAAAACTTGGAGTATTTCGGGAAACTTCAAGTTGTGAATGATGTAGCAGAACGCGGCGTGGCATTGATAGAGCAGTATAATCGATGCTTAACGAAAGATGAAGAACAGCTTCAATATTTGTTGCAAGTAGTGACAGAACATAGAAAACAATATCCTAATTGCAATAAAAGTAATTTTATAAAACTGTAATATTTTCAAGTTGAAAAATTGTTGTAACAAGTTGTAAATATAGTTTTTGTTATAAAGAATTAATTGTTCAATTAAATTTCTTAATATTTAGTAAAAAAATAAATTTGTTATAAAAGAGACCAAAAATCATTTATAAGATATTTTTAACGTTTATATTTATATATTAGTGCATTTCGTGAGTTAAGTATTGAATTAATTAGTAAAAAAAAAAAAGTTTACAGTCTCAGGTTAACGGAATTAAAGTAATTTAACATAAAAATAATAAAAATATAGCATATGATATTTTTTGTAGTTTTATTGGAAAATATTATAATTTTTTATTAGTGTTATCTTTGACCGCGGATATCTTTGAAGCCGTTAATCTGAGGAACTTTGGTCTTCAAACGTTTTTTGTAGAGCGTAAAATTTCCTACAAATATCATTTTTCAGATTGTTGTTACGATGAACCATTCCAAAGTAATAAAAATTAAAAAATTAAAAAAAATTTTTCCCGTGTTATTTAAATGGAAAATAAAGAAATGGATACAGGCAAATCTTACTATTCATATTAAGAGCTCACATGGGCGCCAAAATTTTTGTTTTTAGGTATACTATCAATTTTTAGACACCAAAAGAAAAAAAAAAAAATTCGTCTTTTTTTGAAACACCCTAATTTATATAGTTACTTACCACTTATATTCAAAATTTTAGAATCTAACACTTCAAATAATTTTGATCGTTCATTTTTCCACTTTAACTTTACACGAGCGTTTTCATATCGTGAATGGACAGGTATGTTTGAAGTTTTAATTGTCTGTAATTGTTTTGATTTGGTCCAAAAAATAAGCGCATATATTCCAGACATTTTTACAAAAATTTTTCATTTTAGTCAAGGAAATCAACAATAAAGTTAAAGATAACAAATTGATCACAATTAGTTTATTTGAACTTTTCACTTTATAGAATATGAGGTGCTCAATATGAAAGCCTAAAAAGTACTAACCGGGATATTCTTGAGATTGTTTAACTATGCTCGATTTTACTTGGTATGTATACATTGTTGTACATGTATACATGTTGTGCATAGCCAGACATATGGCCAAAATTTTTTTGAAAGTAGTGTAGACAAATAAAATTTTTATAGCTCTTTAAAGTATTAGAGTCGTAAAAGTTGCAAGGCTTTCTTTGTATTTTAAATCTTTTCAAGGGTACAAAATTTTTAAGTATACGGGTTTCGGAAAAAATTGTTCCAATATTTAAACATTGTGTTTATTACTTATAAAAATTCATTATTTATGAAAATATATTCTTGATTTGTCAGCTATTTTAATTTTTTTACTAACAAAAAAAATGAATAATACTTTCTGTCATTAAGTCATGCAATTTCAAGTATGGATCACCAGATAAATTTATGGAATAATTCGTTTACACATTAGAGAGTTGTCCCTTACTCTGTCTCAAGTAAGAACTAGAAAAAGCATAAAATATAATATTTCAAGTAAACTAAAAATATATAATAATAAAATTCGACATAAATAATACCATAAATAATAAAATTTAACATAAATAATACCGTACTTTTATACACATTTTAACATCGTTATAAGAAAATATTTTTAAGTTCCAAATTATACCTTCTATCAAAAGAGAAAATTTTTTTAAGTGTATAAATGTGGAAATATTTCTAACTTCCACATTATATATCTCATTTACTTCTCACTTCAAAATATTTGGATTGAGAGCGAAATGAGACTTTACTCGTAGACCGAAGTGTTTGAGATCTTCTTGAGACTTTTCCGAAAAATAATGACTATTTGAGACATGAATGAGACTTAAATTCACATTTGAGACCTAAAACCGTAGTTATTTTTCGACTCGGGTTGTGCACGTTTTGCAGGGTTTATAAAAGTAATAACGAGTGCTCCTAAGGAAAGTTGACCTAGTTGACGTGTCCCTTGCAAAAGGCACTACATAAATATAAACGATACTTTGTTCACTATAATTTGCGGTTGTCACAGGCAACTAATTTAAAACAAAATTATACGTTTGAAAGCATTCAATTCAGTCGACAACATGACTTCAAGCTATTCACTTGCTTCCTCGTAAGTTAGAATCACGTTGCATTTTTAGAGAAATAATAATAAATTCTGAAAATTTCTTTTGATTTTCCTAGCATTGTCTGAGGTCATTCTTCTGAATTGTCCATTATTAACTAAACAATGAAACCGGATAGCGGGAATAATAGACAATCCGACATTTACTATACTTATACATGGTAGTTACGGACAATGTCTCGGATAGCTTAACTGGTAGAGCCTTTGGCGCGTAACCAAACGATCCGGGTTCGAGTCCCGGTCTGGGCTTTCTGAATTATTTTTTCAGTTACCGAAAAATTCCTACTGAGTAAGGTCCCCCCTCCCTCCTTTATCCTTTATTTCCCCAGCCCCCAAATTTGTCTTTAATGACAAATTTAGCTATAAATTAATTTAGCTATAAATTTAGCTATAAATTTTTATAAATATAAATAATGCTGTGAAGTGGGAAAGAATAGGAGTTAAGGTAATTATTATGTGAAGCGTTCCACATTCACGTAACAGGATATTGGTAGGAAAGGATTGAGAAAGGAATGTGGAGAGGATCATCTTAATGTGAGTTTATAGAATATGCGAGAAAAAATTATTAGATAGCTCGGACTGGGATTCGAACCCAGAACCTTCGACGGGTCGGCTACTCTAGCATTCATAGAAATTATTTTATGCTGCTGTTGTGTATTTACTATGGGCACTTTTCAAATGGAAGCCGCATTGACGCTTCAGAAATCAAAACGCGGCTCATCAATCATACGGTGAGTTGATTATTTTTTTAAGTCAATGTTAATTATTTGTGATCATTTTCAATATTGTTTATTGTTTTAACATATGGAAATGATTAATGAAGGTTTTACGGATAATTTGAATCCAGTGATAATAAGTTCTGACTTAGTTTATGACCAAGTTGTAAATGGAAATGTCGATAATGGAAATCCGCTGATTATTATCAATGGTAATTTCAAACGTAAGCAAATTGAAGGATATCATCCTGGCTATCATACGGACGTCATCACGTTTGAATCCATGCAGAAGCTGGCTTCACTTATTTTTGGGTTCATGGGCTCAACAATTTGGAGTATAAAGTCACCAATTTTCATTCTGGACATTTCTGAAAGGTTTTATGCTACGACACCTTATTCAGTTCTTGGATTTCTCGCACACTTTGATATCTGGGTATCATATTACTTGCGTTATGATAAGGATCAAGATTCAACTGTACTCTACACTTTAAACGCTTACACACAATTCGCTCCGTTACCTTGGAAAAAAGTTAGAACTTCAAATGACAATAGTACAACAAAGCCGACATTATATAGTATGCAATATCCGAAAGGTAATTATTCAGTTTAGTAATTGATTACGATTTAAATAAAAAAGAATAAAACATTCGATTGAGCCAATTACTACAAGGAGAAAATAAAACAGCAATGATTACTGTTTCATACAAATATTAGAAAAATGTTCATAGTCAGTAGTGAGTGCTGTACGAAACACGACTGGTTAGTGCCAGAACACGACTCAGTAGTGTGCAGACAATAGTCACTAGTTTTTATGTAGCGCTCTCTATTGTCCCAAACATTTTAACCTCATTTTCTTCCAAAACAGTACTGAGTACTGTACAAAACAGTAATCAATGTTGTTTTTTTCTCCGTGCAGTAATTATATTATTAATTATTGATCACAGTATCCTCTGCTTCAAGCAGAATCCCAATCTCAAAGTTCTATTTGAATTCCTCCTAGGATGTCTTACTCTAAGCAATTCATATTTCTAATTTTGATTTGATAAAAATAAAAAAAAAATAAAAAAGGTCTAGTTCAAGATATTACGTATTTTAAAAGCTCAATCTGAAGACTCAACATGCGATTTCAATTAATGTAAACTAAAAATGTAATCAATTAATTGCTGAATAACATCTCTGTATTTTTTCTTGAACGTAGGTTTAAAACCTCTAAGTGCAATAAAAGAAATTAACTATATTATTAATTATTGTCTATTTAAAACTAATTAACAACTTAGCAATAAAATTTATAGTAATTTTCTAAAAACGTTAACAAAAATTAAACTTTGAATAAAACATGGAGCATAAATTTTCGATAATTAGGAAATCACATCGAGATAATTTAATGCTCACGGTCTAATTAGCAATTGGTCTAACTCTTTATTTTTTAGAGGCTGCACGGAAAAAAATAATCGGTAGCTGCTACCGAAAAAAATCGGTAGCAGATGCCGATTTTTTTTCGGTAGAGGCTACCGATTTTTTCGGTAGAGGCTCCCGAAAAAATCGGTAGCTGCTACCGAAAATAATCGGTATCTGCTACCGATTATTTTCGGTAGTCTACCGATTTTTTCGGTGCAGGCTACCGTTTTTTTCGGTGCAGGCTACCGATTACCAATTTTTGAAAATTTCTTCTTAACGAGAAGTTAAATTCGCACTTCTTAATGAATAAAAAAAAAGAACTTTATTTTAGATACAATTAACACTTACTTAAATACAAAATATTAAGAATGAGGAGTATTTATTAGATATTTTTTTATTATAAATTTTTATTAAATTAAATACCTTTCGTTAGCCGCAATCAAAAAAATCTATATAATCGCAATCGAGAAATATCATCCAAGTCCTAAAAAATTATTTTTTAAATTATTTTGTATGTGAATATATATATATATGAAAAGTTGATGTGGGTACTCAAATAAAAGGTCTCGTTGAGTGTAATGTCCGGGTGAATTTATATCTTTAAAAATGTCAATAGTTTACAAGATACAAGGTCTTTTCTGAATTATTTATATTTTTAAAGATGTAAGCTCATCCTGATGTCACACTCATCAAGAGCTTTCATTTGAGTACCCACATTCATTTTTGATATATTTTTGATATATAGATATATATATATATATATATATATATATATATATATATATATATATATATATATATAAATATAAGAAATATATGAAAAATTGATGTGGGTACTCAAATGAAAGGTCTCGATGAGTGTAATGTCGGGGTGAGCTTATATCTTTAAAAATGTCAATAGTTGACAAGATAGCAATATCAGTTCTTAATTATTGACATTTTTTAGTATATAAGCTCATCCTGATGTCATACTCACCAAGAGCTTTTATTTGAGTACCCACATGCATACTGCTGATATATACTGCTGCTATATATATGCTGCTCATATATATATATATATATATACTGCTATAACCTGTATATATATATATAATATACATATAAATATTTATTTATTTATTTATTTATTTATTTCTGAATAAGTCCCCAACAGCCGAAGCCAATTACAGGGACACTAAATACATTTCAAAATACAAGATGACAGATTAGTCTAATAATTAGTACATAAATTATTCGTGATAATATAGAATGCTAAACGCTTAGTGAACATGGCATTAACTCTTAACTAATGACTTTTCTAAAATAAAAATAAAAACAAAAAAGAAAACTTTTTTACACTAGAAATATAAAATAGTACAAAAACAAAAAAAAAAAAAACCCAATAATTAATGATAAGTTTCATTACGTAGCGACACCAGTATGGATGCAAGTGTGTTAGCAGATAGAGGTTGATTGTATCCCAATAAATCTAATACACATTCAGAGTCTGACAACAGAAAGTTACAGACATCAGTGAGAGTCTGTACAAAGGCGAAGTCTGCGACCAATTCGTTTTAGCAAATGGAACTTTAAAAAGACAGGCTGATCTAGAATTCCGTGTAGGGACATAAAAAGGAGGCAACAGTGCAGAAATCGCGAGCAGTCAGTGTAGTTTCTGCAAATACTTTTTCATAAACATGACCGAAGAAGGCATATTCTTCTCTCCTCCAAAGTAAGCATGTCCAACCCCTCTTACATAACTCAAAAGTAATCAGTACCAATTGCAGGATACTGACCCTCAGTTTTAAAGTGAAGGTACTTCAAAATCTACGTTGAATTTTTTTTCAAGACTAAGAATGTACTTTTTTATAAACCGGAGACCATATCACTGAGGCATATTCAAGCTTCCGGGCAGGAACAAAGGAAGCATCATACAATATTCTGGTTGTATTGACATTTTTCATATTTTTTGTGACCCTTATATATAAAAATACAATATATATAAAATATATATAAAATATATAAAATATATACATATATATATTTATATATAATATATATAAAATACATGAAAAATTGATGTGGGTACTCAAATGAAAGGTCTTGATGAGTGTAATGTCGGGATGAGCTTATATCTTTAAAAATGTCAATAGTTAACAAGATAAAAGGTCATTTCTTATTTATGTGTCTAAAAATGGAGCATTTTCGAATGCAGCCTAAATACTTATCATGATAAATTGACTATCGATGAGAATGATATGAAACCTTGAAAAGGCGCAAATTCAAGTCAAGACCTTTGTAATGACACTAAATTTCACTAAAAAACCCGATTTTATTATATAACTATCCTGGAGACAAAATTTTTGTTATTCTCTTAATAATATAAATATACTTTTTCCAATACTCACTCTTATGTCAAACATTAGAATGTTATTATATTCTGACTCTAAAATTGAAAAAGTTTAGTTTTTTATACTTCCTGTGTAGTTTTTATATGATTCCAATCATGATGATTTTAACTATCTCCGATGGTAAAAGTTACCATCTAGATAATAAACCGTATCATCATAACTAGAGTCAGGAAGTTAGCCCTGCTAAAAAAAGCGCGAGAAAGATTTTTGTAACGACAATTTTGATTGGTTGGAAGAATTTTTAAATAAATTGTTAAATTCGATAAAAACAATTGAACAATATAGATTAAAAACAACTTTAATTGTTAAAATAATATTTGTAATTGACTTCTGGCATTCTTCGCAAATAAAGTATAAAAAAACTTTATTTTTAGTTAAAAAAGAATAGAGATAAAAGTTACAATAATATGAAATAGGATACTTCGGAGGTTGTTTAGAACTACATATAGAGGATTGTTCGTAAAGCGATATTTAGTCTGGTAAGCAGCATAGAAGGTAAGGTAAGATATCTTGGTGGTCAAGCTCATGCTTGAGGATGATCGGATGGATCCCGCTGGATATTGCGTTGACGGTCTCGCTAAATATCTTGCTTAATATCACGCTGACGATCTCGCTGGTCATCTCGTTCAGTGTCGCGCTGGATATCGTGCTGACGGTCTCACTAGATATCTCGCTTCATATTGCGCTCACGGTCTCGCTGGATATCGCGCTGACAATCTCGCTGGATATCTTTCTTGATATCGCGCTGACGATCTCGCTGGTCATCTCGCTCAATATCGCGCTGACGGTCTCACTAGATATCTCGCTTGATATCGCGCTGACGGTCTCGCTGGATATCTTGCTTGATGTCGCGCTGATGATCTCGCTGGATATTGCGCTGGCGATCCCACTGGATATCTCGGTTAATATCGCGCTGACGGTCTTGCTGACGGTTTCGCTGGATATCGCGCTAACGATCTCTCTGGTCATCTCGCTCAATATCGTGCTGGATATCCAATATCCTCAGCGTAATATCCAGCGAGATCGGTAGCGCGATATCAAGCAAGATATCCAGCGAGACCGTCAACGCGATATCCAGCGAGATCGTCAGCGCAATATTAAGCAAGATATCCAACGAGACCGTCAGCGAGACCGTAAGTGCGATATCAATCGAGGTATCCAGCGAGATCATCAGTGCAATATCAAGCAAGATATCCAACAAGACCGTCAGCGCGATATCAAGCGATATATCCAGCGATATAGTCAGCGCGATATCCATCGAGACCGTCAATGAGACCCTCAGCGAGATCGTCAGCGTGATATCCAGCGAGACCGTCAGCGTGATATGAAGCGAGATATCTAGTGGGACCATCAGTACGATATCCAGCGCGATATTGAGCGAGATCGTCAGCGCGATATCAAGCAAGATATCCAGCAAGATCGTCAGCGCGATATCAAGCAAGATATCCAGCGAGACCGTCAACGAGATATCCAGCGAGACCGTCAGCGCAATATTCAGCGGGATCGCCAGCGTGATGTCCATCCGATCATCCTCAAGCATGAGTTTGACCACCGAGATATCTTATCTTACCTTCCATGCTACTTACCAACCTAAATATCGCTTTGCGAACAATCCTTTATATGTCCTTCTAAACAACCTCCGAAATATCCTATTTCACGTTATTCTAACTTTTATCTCCATTTTTTTTTTAAGAAAAATAACGTTTTTTTATACTTGATTTGCGAAGAATGCCAGAAGTCAATTATGATTTATAACTGTGGGAATTAATATATACTGATTGTACTAATTAAAATCGCCGGATAGTCTACCGATTATTTTTTTCCGTGTGATTATTTGATATTTTGATGTAGCAATAGTCTAATTATAAATTATTGGAATGATCCAAAGCAAAATATTATACATCTATTAGATATCAAATTGTTTTTTAATGATAATAAATTTTGAACTAATTGTTTTTTCGTATAAATGAAAGATTCTCTAAAATGGAGTGAAACAATTGCTAATTATAACGTCGATAAACGATTATTCGCAATGATCACAGACATATTCATCGGACTAATCTACGTCAATACCTGCGCAAGAATTATGAGATTATTCATTGCAATTTTTACACTGAATCCACGACTGTGTGGATTTGAATAAAGTCAATTGCAATAAAGACAATGGCAATGATCATTTTTATATTTTAAACATTTTTTTTCTCAAATTTTTTGGTTTTGATTTTATTACTTTTTTTTTTTTTTTAACTAAGGTCCTTTTTTTTGCTTCATTTTGATCTTTTTTTTTTTTTGATTTTTGTTTTCTTTTTTTTTTTATCTGTACTGCAATTATTATTTTATATTTCAAAAATTATATCTCGCTGGATTTAGCTGACTTATTTTATGATCAAATAAATCGATCATTTTTTTCTTGTGCTCAATATCTAATTCAATGTATTATTCATTTATTTATTTAGCTACATACCAAGGCGAAAGCCGAGTGGCAACGATATAAAACAATTTTATAGTCACACAAGTACTATGACATATTTATATAAAGGCGATTAAGTAAATTTAGAAACACAAAAACGAATAAATAAATTTCAATACATTATTTAGAATAATCAAAGAAATAAAATATTCAACATTTTTATTTTATGCAATTTAAGCGATTTTCTATCAAATCTTATCATTCAAATTATTACAATAAGGTCTATAGAAGTTAAAAATTACTATTCCGTCTGCATTATCGTTGTGAGAATGATTCAAAAGATGGTGGTATCGATCTGGTTCTGTAAATGTCAGTTATAACTTTCGCCGACCACAGCTTAGGTATTCTTGGACGTTCTGGATTCGTGAAATTTACCGAAAAAAGTCCGTATCGGTGATCATAACCTTGTGTCCACTCAAAAATATCAAAAAGTGTCCAAGTAAAGTATCCTTGAATATTAAAACCTTCTTTCACAAGCTTGAGAACTTCTTTAAGATGGTAGTAGAAAAATTGACCTCTATCAATGTCATCCAGTTGACCTTCATCTCGGTAACCATTTTCACCGATTACTATTGCTGGCGTATTATACTTTGCAGTTATGCGACGAATAATCGCCGAAAGACCCCATGGATGACACTGAAACCGAAATATACTTCAATATTATCAAATCATGAAAAAGATCATAAATAATTAATTTGACCCTTTAATGTTCTGGAAGCGCAATGAATCTCAGTGTGAGCTGTTAGGGGAGAGAGCCAATCATAGTCCGTTACGCGGTTGTGTGAAAGACGGTTTAGTTGTAGTAGTGTGTTCATGCGCCCCTTTCTACTACTTTTCTGGCCCCCTCTCTAGGAAAAAGACTATAGCTCTCTCACTTAAAGAAAAAGACATATGACTCGAATGAAGAGTGGGGATTCAAGGCCGAAAATTAAAGGGTTAAGGTAGTTTGGGGCCTGCAAGTCATATTTCAAGAAAATTATGAAATTTTTTTTATCGAAAGATAAATATATTAATAATTCACCACCAAAATTTCAGATCAATTCACCTCACCGTTTTTGAGTAATTAATTTTCAAAATTGCGTCTTTTACACGTAGAGGTATAGAGAGATGGTAAAGTTAGTATGAAATCTTCCGTATACCACTCGAGTGATGAAAATAGATTTCATACTAACTTTACCATCTCTCTAGACTTCTACGTGTAAAAGATGCAATTTCGAAAATTAATTACTCAAAAACGGTTAGGTGAATTGATCTGAAATTTTGGTGGTAAGTTATTAATATATTTATCTTTCGATAAAAAAAATTTAATAATTTTCTTGAACCATGCCTTGCAGGCCCCAACTACCTTAAGGGATCAATCTGGTTTGTAACTTTTGAAAAAATTATTTTTTTTTTTTTTACAATTTTCTAAAGTACAAATGTCTAAAATTATCGTATTAAAATTTTAGAGTGATTGGGCTACTGTGACTTTATTATTTTACGATGCTCTATGGATGTTCGAGTGAAAGAGAATTAAATTTTTAAACAGACTGAAAAGATTTTATTCAATGCCGGCATCGCTAATTGACGTTAAATAAGATTTTTTTTTTTTTTTAATTAAAAAAACAATAACCGCGTTCAACACATTCAAGAGTGCATGTGTTGAGCTGAATAAACCTTATCTCAAAATCTATATTTAATAGTTTCTGATGTGTAAAAAAATAATGAATGTTTGCTTTTTTTCGAGCTCCGGAACCATAATGATCCCTTAACCAACAGAATATCATCTTCACATACTCTTTCGATACTGCATTTGTCATTTCCAGTTTCATAAACACTAGTCGGCATCTGCATTAATATACCGATATCTGCATTGTGAGAAATAATGGGTTTTATATCATCATCTGAAAATTTCTTGACTTCCAATCCATGGTAGTAATTGACGGACAGTATATCAACTGAATTCCTAATCAATGCGATTTCTTCTTTTGTGAATTCTGGTAAGCGCGAACGAGAATAGCCTTGGTGTAAACTTCGTTGAGCAATTTTATTTTTTACGAACTCTGAATAGTCGCCTTCATTTGAAAATAACGGATGCAAAAGCCATCCATCTTGGAATTTCAGCATCTGCTCACCTAACTCTAACTCGTTTGTATCTTCCGGATTTTTCGGCACTGGCCACGTAAGTGCAAAGGCTATAATTATTTTACCTAAGGAATATTTTATTTTATTTGATAATACGTCTTTATCTTTCCTGATAAAAAAATTATAAGCCGCAAAAAATTGACAAACCTTGTTGTTTTTCACGAAATTTTTCGTTGTACATCTTGTAAGTTTTTGCGTGAGCCAACAATGAATGATGAAGGCAAAAATATTCACCGATACCTGATTGATTAACTAGAGGCGCGTAAGATCCTTGGTAACCCATGACACAATTAAAACCAGGCTCATTAAATGTCGACCAATATTTAACCTGGAAATTTGATAATATTTCATTTTAAAACAGAATGAAAGTTATAGTATCTCGTTAAAAAATTATATTTAAAGAATGTTCATTCGTTTCAATATCCATGAGCATATTAGCAAGATCAGCTCAAATGAACCCCCCGTTTTTCAATTGATCATAATATTTAAGTTTGTTTCTTTTAACGTGAACTAATCACTGTAAATAATTCATTTAAGCCCTCGAACCAGTTTTTCGAAATTTTCAACTTAATAACAATTTTTTTTAATAAACATTTTAAAGACTTTAAATTGAAAAATAGCCATTCGGCCTTACCTGACATGGATAGGTGGATAGGTAGATTTCTTAAACGAATATGTTGAAAAAAATAGAATTCGTCATTAAATATGAGAGTTATTCAAAGATAAAGATCCAAAATGCATTTGATGAAAAATTGTTCTAAGAATTATAGCTTAAATGAAAAAAAATTAGGTGAAATAAAGTTAAATTTAATAAATTGGAGCTGTTTTTATGGCTAAAAAGTTATTTCGGTGAAATTGACAAAATTTTTCAAAAAATATAAAAAAATTAACGTTGCGTTGTAGTATTTAAAGTTGGATTTTTATTAATTTTCTATCTTTTTATTACTCGTGCGGGATAAGTAGTATTTTAGCGCTCGCTGTTTCAGGTTAAAAAAGAGCTGTTTGCCCATTTTAAAATTATGCGTGTTTTTTTGTAAATGAAACCGTTATTTGAGTGCGACAAGTTTACTTAGCAAGCAAATTATACTTCTCACATGCAAACTATCCTTGTCGCACGCAAATCGACTGTGTATACTGCTAAGACTAAATAAATAACAAAAAAAAAAACACAATCTAACTGTCAATATTAAAGAAGTGAGGTTGACATTACAAAGTTCATATTTTTAACGAACGTAAAATATACTATTACTCAACTATTCAATTTTTAATTATTTAAAAAATAATAAAACTTTATGAAATGATGTATTTTCAATTACAAAACTCTTTTTTTATTATTTAAAGTAGACTGTAATGTTTGAAACAAACTCAACAGCGCACGGCAGCACTGTCAGTGCTCACTACTTGCTGACAAATGAAATTTTTTAAAATAATTAAGGTAAAAGCCCCAATATATGATCATGTACCAGTATATGATCACTCCATGTATTTGTATACCTATATTTGTGAATATAGATATACAAATACATGGAGTGATCATATACTGGTACGTGATCATCTATTGGGGCTTTTACCTTACCAGCAGTTAAATTTTTCTGCATAGTATTCAACTTAAATAATCAGTTCACATAAGAAGTAATATAAAATTTTATCATTTGAGAAAGGTCATTAAAATTTTTATTTGTTTTTATTAAAAGATAATAAACAATGTGTTTTAAACAAATATCTTTATGTTATACATTTTATATCAAAATATGAAGATTTTTACTAAAAATGCTCATATATAACCAAGTATGAATTTTGTACAAATGAAAAAATCTACACTTCGCGTTTAATCATACTTGAATTATATATTCAAAAAATTTACATTATTGTTCTTGAAATACAATCATATGTAAGTAAAATCATTTCTACAACTTGAATTACAGTCTGAGTCATATTCTACCGAACAAAACCAGTTTCACTGTAAAAAAATCACGCCAAGTCCACGATCGTAAGACTATTAAGAAAAAAAAATTTTATTTCTTTACAAAAAGATATAAAATAAAAAATTAAAAAATCCAAGTAACCGATATGGTTGTATATGATTTTCGAAAATTAAAAAAAATTTTGTTGTAAATATAAAAATTAAAAGAAACAATTTTGGAACGTATTTAGTGTGCGTGGTTACGAAAAATTTCACTTTTTATGAAATTCCTAAAATCTATCTACTAGGACTTTTAAAAAAAATTAAAGTACACAATCATGCACACCAAGTACGTTCCAAAATTGGTTTCTTTTAATTTTTAAATTTACAAAAAAATTGTTTTTAATTTCCGAAAATCATATACAACCATATCGGTATCTTAGATTTTTTAATTTTTTATTTTATATATTTTTGTAAAGAAAAAAACAAATTTTTTTTTCTTAATAGTCTTATGAACGTGGACTTGGCGCGATTTTTTTTACAGTGAAACTGTTTTTTGCTCGGATTTCAGTATTTTTAACAGTATTGTAAAATCTATCTACTAAGACTGAAAAAAAATTTGACATACACAATGACGCACACCAAGTACGTTCCAAAATTATTTCTTTAATTTTTTAATTTACAACAAAATGTTTTTTAATTTCCGAAAATTATATACAATCATATCGGTTACTTGGATTTTTTAATATTTTGATTTTATATCTTTTTGTAAAAAAAAAAAAATTTTTTTTTCTTAAAAGTCTTATGAACGTGGACTTGGCGCGATTTTTTACAGTGAAACTGTTTTTATTCGGATTATTTAGTCTCTGGTCGTCCGCTTTTTACATAAGAAAAAAGTTAAAATCTAAAAATCTGGGTCGCTATAGTTTGTGCTGATTATTTTTAATAATTTTAAATAGAAATTATAAAGATAATTGATAATAATCAAGTAATACGCGTAATAAAAAGCATGAACTACTATTATAAAATATCATATAAAAAAAAAATCAAAATAAATTTGAAAAAAAATTTGTAACCTCAAAAAACCGTTCTGCTTACGGTATATACACACTCGGTAGTCTGGCTTGAGAACGGAACTTGGCGCCAGACTCTATCGAGTCTGTTGATTGGTAATATTCACTCTATCTCTCCAGATTACTAAGTCAGATGCATGTGGGACTTACATTTATGTTACCACCTTATCTGCATTATTAATACTTTTTATTTTTTGTTTTTCTATTGTATACTACATACTATGTACATTTATGCTTTGTAAGGAACCCTGTTTAGTTATTGGCTATGCTGTTGGGTTCATTGTTTGATAAATAAATAAATAAATAAATATGTGGCCTTATATCGTTTGCAAGACATTGTGATATAATTTCACACTTTGTCATATATGTTTAAAAACATAGTTAAGTCTAAGTGTACATGATTATATGTAACTTTTTTTAATAGAAATTAAGAGATTACCTTATCACCAAATGTTCTAAATAGAATTTCGGCATAGTCAAGATACCAATTTACAAACAACGGATTAGCTAAACCACCCAATTCCTGTAGTCTTATCGGCAAGTCCCAGTGATACATGTTAATATATGGAGTAATATTTCTACTCATAATTTCATCAATAACGTTATGATAGTGTTGGATTCCATCATAATTAATTTCGTTGTTGAACCCATTTGGTAAAATTCGTGGCCAGGATATTGATATTTTGAAAGCATTGGCCTAAAAATTTGAATTCGTTTTTTTTTATTGTTTTGATTAACTGTGCAGAAAACTCACGCAGTAAAAAATTTTGCCGTAAAATATTTAACACTTTTATTAATTCTCTTAAATTAACAAAATAAGTGTTAAATATTGAACACAAATTTTTTTAACGCATTGATGCAAAATTTTTACTGTTCATTATTTGCATTAATAAAAAATTATTAAATTTACTCCAATTTTTTCAACCAGGTCAATGTCAGTTTTGTACAAGTAGTAAGAATTTGCTGCAACATCAGCATTAGCCTTCCCCCACACGACATCTGGTTTTTCGTGAATCAAGACATCCCAAATAGACTCACCTTTATCTTTATAAAATGACATAATAATACATTTTTTATGATCTGTTACGTTTATGAAATATTTAAAAATGCTATTACTCACTCGATACGTTCCAAGCACCTTCACTCTGGAAAGCAGACGTTCCAATACCGAGAACAAAATCATCTGGAAATTTATTATCATTACAACTTGACAAATTCGGTAATGAAATAAACAAAACGAAATAAAAAAGTTTAATTATTTTCCAGATATCAAAAGATAGTGTTTTTTCTACTCGTAAGCACATCTTATTAAACTATGTGAATAGTTCAATGTTAAGGAGTGTGACTGATGCCAAGTTTTTATAATGAAAATTTTCGATCATAAACATTAACAGTAATCTATATTGAAGTGTTGATAACATATAAGTTGAACATTGAAATTAATGATAGCTTCTCTATCATGAAAAAGTCTTTCATTGGTATATAAACATAATAAAAAGAGGGAAAAATAATCTGTTGGTATTACATTCATCGAGAATGAGTATACTTTTACAAGTTGATACAAAAAATTCCGCTAATAAATAAACATATATTGCCGTCGGAGATTTCAATTTTGCATCTTAGCCTTACTTTAGATAAAACTTGGGAAAAATAAATATCATATCAACGTATGATTATAGAAATTTATTCAGTAAACTAATTTATTTCTGAATAATTGTTAAAAAAAACAAAAAAATCTGATTAGATGATGAGCTAAATCGGCCGAATAGTTTATAAATAAGAAAATTTTAAAATAAATAAATAAAAAGGTGGTTTTGTGGAGGTGATTAAAATGTGACGTTGTCGCACCAGTTGCCCAATATACTATTGTAAATTTCTGTCATGGCAATAAACCATAATAAAAATTTTGCAAAGATTTTTTAACTGTCTTAAATTAAATTAATCGATTTCTTCTTATGTAAGTAAATAATTTAAATATTTTTCATTATGTTGTTCTTATTGAAAAAAAAAATATATATATATATATTTTATCTTTGAGCATAATTGAATTGTATTAATTATCATTATGTCAAACGATAATAAAAATAATTTCAATTTTTTAATCCTTGTTTATATTTCTTCCTGTGCATAAATGTCAAATTTTATGTCGATAAGTCTTAAATTTTATTAATAATAAATGTCGACCACGCATGCTCCAAAACATTCTCAACTTTCTGTTGCAAGTCATAAAAATGTGCGAATTTGTGTCCCATTTTAATCTCATAAGCTTCGAATATTTTTATGGTAATTTTATTTCTACACGGGTAGTCAGTTGTCGCATTTAATAGCTATTGCACGGAGATACAGTAAAAGTTAAAATTTTTTTTTCGATTCTTCCTTGCGAATTTGGATTCCAAATTGCTGCCTAACTAGGTAGCCAAATTCGGACCAAATGAGGTTTAGACAATCACCAGCAAGTGTGGTTTCCAAACTTCCGCTTAAGTTGAAAGCTAACCCGAGTCGAAATTTAGAGCCCATTTAGAACCTTCTAAAATCGGATCTATTTCTGACTTAGGGGCTCAAACTAGAGCCTGTTTCCATATTTAAGTAGGTCCGGTTTTGGTCCCACAAGCGCTACAAATTTCCGTTTTCGGCGCTTTAGGGCTCAAAATCGGACCTGATGAAAATAAAAATTAGATCCGATTTTGAACCCCTGAGTCCTCTTTTATTATTATTTTTTTATTAATTAATTTTTATTTCTCTTAGTTGCCACGACTGACCCATGCCTGGTTACCAGGACTGTGCCTTAGTCAATTTTCAAGTCTGCCTCATGCTATTCCATAAGAAATAATAAAAAAATTAATTTTTTAAGCATCATTTTTTTTCTATTTGATTTTAAATGTAGAGGCTAACGCAAATTCAGACTGTTTGACTCTTATTTAAACCTAACTTTCGCTAATCATAGAAATAAAGTGAAAATCGCATCCGCCCTATCCGAGATTCGAACCCGAGCCGCGCGCTTGCTAGACCGATACCTAACCCCTACACTATACGACCGATGAGCTGCTACGCATCTCATCATTCTTATAAGCTAAATCTATATAATGATGAAGTGTGACGGTTTAATAATTTATGTTATTTAATATTGTGTTTTGATGAAAATTAACTATTTTTTACACATGGTTATTAATTAAAAACAATGCAAAAGTCAGAGTCCTTATATTACTCTAGAATTTGTACACCATTCTGTGGATTTTCAATATTTTATTATAAATTTTAATATTTAAAATTATCAATATTAAAAATTTAACTGTAAATTATTAAATTTTAAATTTTTAAAGACCATATCAATTTTGACGATATGTAATTGTTTTGGTTGAATAATAAATTTTAAATTTTAGCATTTGCTAACAAATATTCGTTAAACAATAAATTTTTACAATAATTTTAAAAAAATTCATTGTGTTGAATCAAGACGAAAAATTCTTGAATCAAATAAAATTCACTTAAACCAATATAAATTTCTTAGTTGAAGAATTTTTCTCTTCAGATCAAGAAGAAAAATTTTTTTAGTTAATAAATTTAATTTTTTAATTATTGATGGAAATTTTAATTAAATAATTGATAGAAAATCAATTTTTAATAAATGTAATTTTCGTGTCATTTTGAGTTCTCCCAGCTCAAAAATCTGATAGAAGTGTAATAAAACACTATTTTTTGAATTTTTAAACTGCAATAACTTTTGAATGAATGAACCGATTTCTACACGGTTGGCGGCATTCGACGCAGTTTTTGAAGCCTCACAAAGAATCTTTCAGTTTAAATTGATCAAACTAGGAATTTCTAAGTAATTCCGAAAAAATACTTTTTTTGGTTTTCTTTCGACAACAATAACTAACTAACGAATCAACTGATTTTGACCGGGCTGGCTGCGATCAACGTGGTTTTTTGATTAAGAGCTGATAAGTTTTTAGAATCGATCGGTAAATCCGTTTAAAAGTTATTCCAACAGAACCACATTTGAAAAAATTTTTTTGAGATTTCTCACTTTTCTCAATTTTTTAATTTCGATAGACACAAAAAAAATTAATACCATAAACTCAGTAAAAGGCCAAAAAAAGTAAGACAAGTTGAAAAACTCATATGATAATATTTTCTGAAGGTGGCCCATTTTGCCCCACATTTTCAATTTTTTATTTTCAATAAACAGAACAAATTAATGTCAAATACTTGTCAAAGGACTAAAAAAAACGTAAAATCAGAGAAAAACATTAAGGATTTCACATTTTTGTCTTAATAGGTCCGTTTTGCCCCCTCCCCCTTCTCTTACTTAATTATTAATTAACTTTAGATTTTCCATTGAATGGCCAAGGCTAAGTTATTCAGTCTTGACCTAAGCCTAGCACACCATTAAATAGCCAGAGCTAGATGACCCAGTCTTGGTTCAAGTCTGGTTCACCAAAAGAACGGCCGAGACTGAGTTGTTCAGTCTTGGCCCCGTCGTTCAACTCTGGGGACTCCTACATAGAAAAAAAGGTTCACTTGAGCCAAGAAAATATTTTTCTTCCTAATTATTTTCTTAAGCGAAAAAAAAAATTATTTTTTAACACTAGAAATTTCACTTATTCCAACAAAATTCAATGTCTTGCTTTAAGAAATACGTATCTTGATCTAAGAAAATTTATTTAAGTCAAGAAAATCTTGTTATTTTAAGAAAATTCGGCCTCTTGCTCCAAAAAATTTAGTTCTTGATAGAAGTAAATTTTCTAGTCTTGAGAAAATTTCTCTCTTACTTCAAAAATGAAATATAAAGATAGAAGTAATTTTTCATTTACATTTTATTGATTAACATGTCAAATGGGAAGATCAAATAATATTTCATCATTTTTTTCCATTTAATATGTATAATTGCACGCTAAAATAATATAAAATGGGTATCAAATATTCAAGAGAAAAATTTTCTGAAGGTGAGAAAATTTTTTTCTCAGCTGAAGTAAGTGGCGCTGCTTCCCTAAAGTATCTAAAAATCTTGATCAAATACAAAAACTTATTGTAACAAGTATTTATGATAATTTGAATTAAGAACAAATGACTTCCACCAAGAATAAAATTTCAAGAAAAATTTTTACTTCGGCCAACACAACTTCGGCCTTCCTTCAGGCACCCGAAAATTTTCTTGAGCCAAGAATTTTGTTCTCCAATCAAGAAATTTTTCTTTCTGTGTACATGGGTTAATTCATATTATTTTACTTTTTTATTTTTAATTTTTAATTTTTTATGTCATGAATAATTTAATTGTAGTTAATAAAAATTTATGAAGAGGCTAATATTGACGGACTTGAGGGTTCAAAATCGGACCTCTCGGTGAATGTTCGGATCTGTGGGTTCAAAATCAGAGCTATGGGACTACAGGGCTCTCAGTCGGATCTATTTCGGACTAAAGGGTTCTATATACTCTCTAAATCTGAAACAGTGAAAAATCACTAGAAATTGAGTGGTATATTCACTATTTCAGTTATAAGTATACCACTTGGTACTTATAGCTGTGAAACAGTGAAATTCCACTGATTCGTTTTAAGAGAGTAGGCTCTAAATTTCGACTCGGGAAGTTAGACAGCAACTCGCGACTGCGTTACTTTAGTGATGTGAGCCGACTTTGGCTTCCTGACTTGGCACAAG
Source organism: Cotesia glomerata (assembly GCF_020080835.1). Lineage (NCBI taxonomy): Eukaryota > Metazoa > Arthropoda > Insecta > Hymenoptera > Braconidae > Cotesia > Cotesia glomerata. Next base: position 5,362,198 of record NC_058163.1, on the reverse strand, counting down.
CTTGGAACTTGACATGCCTAATTCGGACGGAACCACCACCGAAGTTAATTTCTAGTTGGTGTTATGAGGAAAAGTGTAATAATTTTTCCAAGCAAGAGATCCGAATTCACGAGTTTTTTATTTTAAGTCGGACTGTACACTCCAGACACACAAGTAATATTCAAGGTTAAATAACTTGCTGATCTCCCAACGGTTTGCCCCTCTTCGACGGTACAACTAATAAAACTTGTTTCGTTATAAGGTAGGAGAAATAGTATAAAAGCAACGTGCACAAACACGCCGGTACGGTTTTTTTATCGTCAACTGAGAGTGTTTCTTAGTGTATTTTATATGAGTAAGTAAAAGTTTATATACATTTATTATTTTAGTATATTTTTTTTTTTTTAACGCACGCTCGTTATATTTAATTTTTCTAAATCATTAAACTTAACATCATTTAATCTTAAATCTGTAATTTTCTAAGTTAAATTATAAAGTTGGATTTTCATAAAATTTTTAGAAATTTTTTCCCGTAGTCAATAAGCATTGTCGTATTCTTCAAGATAAAAAACTCGATAACTGGAAATTAAAAAACAGAAAATTTTTTTTTTGACTAGTAAAAAACAATGTTGTATTTTTTACTGTAAGAAACGGTACTATCCTTGTTGCACTCATGATTATAAAGCTATTGCAGTTTTATGTTTTTCTGTTAAACAAATGAGAATTTCGAAAAAAACGTTCTGCTACGAAATAGATAATTAAAAAATATATTACGCAGTTGCGCGTTTTTTTCAAAATTCTTCTTTGTCTAGGAGAGAAATATAAAACTGCAATCGTAAGGACCGGCTGTTAAGCAAACATTACTCATCAAATAATAGAATAGGAAAAGATAACTCATATCAACACAATGATAAAAGTATGGCGAGGGTCTATAATATCCGAGCAAAAAACAGTTTCACTGTAAAAAAATCGCGCCAAGTCCACGTTCATAAGACTATTAAGAAAAAAAAATTTTATTTCTTTAAAAAAAGATATAAAATAAAAAATTAAAAAATCCAAGATACCGATATGGTTGTATATGATTTTCGGAAATTAAAAAAAATTTTTTTGTAAATTTAAAAATTAAAAGAAACAATTTTGGAACGTATTTAGTGTGCGTGGTTACAAAATATTTCACTTTTTATGAAATTCCTAAAATCTATCTACTAGGACTTTTAAAAAAAATTAAAGTACACAATCATGCATACCAAGTACGTTCCAAAATTGGTTTCTTTTAATTTTTAAATTTACAAAAAAATTTTTTTTAATTTCCGAAAATCATATACAACCATATCGGTATCTTAGATTTTTTAATTTTTTATTTTATATCTTTTTGTAAAAAAATAAAATTTTTTTTTCTTAATAGTCTTATGAACGTGGACTTGGCGCGATTTTTTTACAGTGAAACTGTTTTTTGCTCGGATTTCAGTATTTTTTGTAATTATAATAAAAATTGACAATTTTAATTTAATACATTTCCGGTGGCAAACTATCCCCTTTAAGCTATAGTTCATGTAAAAGTTATTCTTGCGCCGCCTGGCGTGTGTAATTGCAAGCTGTCAAATATCTTTTTTTCACTGTAGTTTCCCATCTATTATAAGATTAGCATGCATTCTTATATTATTTAGTCTGGCTGTCCGCTTTTTACATAAGAAAAAAGTTAAAATCTAAAAATCTGGGTCGCTATAGTTTGGGGGCGTCCATAAATTACGTGAGGCATTTTTGAGAATTTTTTAACCCCCCCTCCCCCCTTGATGAGATTTCGTAAGATTTTCCTCAACTCCCTCCCCCTCCCCTAATCTCACGCGAGATTATTCAAAATTTATGTTTTGGCTGTAAAGGGGTTGGATTATTGAGAAAAAAAGTGCTATTCGGCTACACCCGACATGGATAGATAGATTTCTTGTTTGAATATTGAAAAAAACACGTTATTAAAAGGCCGTAATATCCTAAAATTTATTTTTTATTATATTTTTGTAAATAACGATATGAGACTGACTACAGCAAATAGATATTTAAAGACATCTACCTAAAAAATAGGATTTTTTACATATAAAAGTCATTTGATGATAAAAGCTAAAATTTAATTTATTATTGATTTTTTTTTAATTTTCTCAACTACGAAATAAATTGAAAAAAGTATTAAAAGTCGACGAACAATAGTTTAAATTGAAGATAATTAAACATATTATGACAAAATTGTATTAAAATTACGACATGAGACCGGTAGCTACCACCGATAGATTTCTAAAGAAATCTATACCTAAAAAATTAGTGAATCCTATCGATCAATAATCAAATTAAACAATCGAGCGCTACTTTGCTGCTCTGCAGGGTTCAGACGAATACGACAAACACTATTGTGTCAAATTTGGCCATATTTTATTATAGAAATACTATTTCACGCAATTTTACACTGTTTTCTGCTTTTTTTTAAATTACGTGATATTTGTTAAGATCCCCCCCTTCCCCCTAAGTGAGATTTGGTAAGATTTAGCATGATCCACTCCCCCCCTAGAACACCTCACGTAATTAATGGACGCCCCCTTTGTGCTGATTATTTTTAGTAATTTTAAATAGAAATTATAAAGATAATTGATAATAATCAAGTAATACGCGTAATAAAAAGCATGAACTACTATTATAAAATATCATATAAAAAAAAAATCAAAATAAATTTGAAAAAAAATTTGTAACCTCAAAAAACCGTTCTGCTTACGGTATATACACACTCGGTAGTCTGGCTTGAGAACGGAACTTGGCGCCAGACTCTATCGAGTCTGTTGATGATGTGTGAATCATTTTCTATAGAGTCATGTGGGGCAAATGTGCGCAGCGGGTAAGTGTGCGCAATCCCATGTATTTGGGACTCAAATGAATGGGTTTGCGTACTTTTACCCACTGCGCACTCTTGCCCCACATGACCCTAAATATAATAATTTTTGTACTCAAACATTTTATCATAAAATATATTTTATCATGAAAAATTTCTACACTGCGCTAATTTTAAATCTTATATGCTAATATTAAAGTAGAAGCACCAATTACGAACACTATAAGAGGCAAAGTTACAATTTCATTTTTTTTTGTAATGTTAAACATCAATATTCTTAAACTTTTTCATCAATGTCTTAGTCTTTTTACTAATAAAATTCAAATATTGTGATAATAAATAATCAAACTTTATTATTAATTTCAATGAATAAAATAAATTATCCGGATACATCAATTAAGGGGGTTCTTTCGCTGCTAATGTAAAATAAAAAATGTTAGATTATATGATTAAAATCAACTTTTCATCCCGTATAAGTATATTTAATACTTTTCACTAAAAATAATTTTTCTATTGGTTCATTCATAAAGATTGTTTAAAAAACATACGAAAGTTATTTATGTCGAAAAATAATTAAATAAATCTTAAAATAAAATAAGGTGATGTTCTTAATAGGATGCCCTGCTACTTATTTGTGCTTCTACCTTACATGCCAATTAAATATTGCTTTAATGGTAAATAATTTTTTCAGACAGCCAATATAAAGGCATTAAGATGAATATGATGGAGAGATACAATGCCTCATTCACCGTCACCCATACCCACTGTTATATACAAACTGGTCGAAAGCAAGAGTTCGCTTACAATCAGGATTGTGTAGACAAGATTATCACATTCCACGGATATTGGCATGTAGATGATCCCGGCAAAAGAAAAATAAAAAATTGCGACTTTTATGCTTCTAAGGTACAACATCTACTACCTGATTTTCGGAGTTCATGGTGCGACACTTGCAGTACTGCAGTAAACCCATCATCTAAAAGAACACCATTATGGCAGTACGAATATTGCAAGCACTGTGGCCCTGCAAAAAGTATTTATTCCAATTTTCAATCTCAAGATAATCAGACAGCATATTTCAATTTCGGCGTTCACTTAGGTCAAAATTATAATCCTCTTTTGTCCTTGAAAAATCGAAAAATAGTTCCTGGTTACGATTATCGTTATCACGATATCGTAGCTGCAATAAATGGCCATTTTGGTGTAAAATGCAAAGTTCAAGTTTACCCAGATCCCGTAAGTGTATATTAGTAAGAATTACCTATTAAGAAAATTTAATTTGAAAAACAAAAAATTTATTATAATTATTGTAATTTCACAGGTTCGACCGGGAGTTTATTACTTATCGTATATAGAATTGGCTTTTTATTCTTCTGCAGTTAAAAGAGATAATTTGATAGATCACCCGGAAGCAGATGAATATTACACAAAATTTCAAGATACGAATATAACTTTTTTAAATCACGTACCTTCAATTGACCCCGCGGAGCCCCAACCAATTTATCCACTACCGGAAAAAACAGCTGTTTCGGAAACGCCATCATTTTGGGATAATTTGTGGAAGCTAATAATATCATATTTACCTTTAATTTCATCGGTAATATTATTCATATTGATATGGATAATTTTCGCGGTCACTGGAACGTAAAGGTAATCAATAACTTTTTACTGAAATTTAACTATTGCATTTGTCCTCAAAATACAATTTTTAAAAAATTCAGTATATATATACACGATATAACCGGGTTTATTTCTGCTATAACTCACACAATTTTTAACAGATCTCCATAAAATTACATCAATTACGAATTTTCAAAAATTAAGAAAAATTTTAACTCTTACTGTCTCTCCGTAAAATAATTATTGAATGAGATAACTTAATAAATGTTGTGAATTTTTTTCTAAAAGCTCATCAAAAAAGCTTTAATTTACATTGTTACATATTTTCTTATAATAATAAATTTCAAAATGACAGCAATTTAAAAGTTCAAAAATTTTAGAAATTGATGAATTTTACTGATTCTCAGCGAAATCACTATTAAATTCGATAAATTATTAAGAGCTCAAATGGTAGAGTAGCCGACATGTCTTCGGAAGTTTCTGGGTTCGAATCCCAGTCCGAACTATCTAATAATTTTTCCTCGCATATTCTATAAACTCATATTAAGATGATCCTCTCCACATTCCTTTCTCAATCCTTTCCTACCAATATCCTATTACGTGAATGTGGAACGCTTCACGTAATAATTACCGTAACTCCTATTCTTTCCCGCTTCACAGCATTATTTATATTTATTAAATTTTGGTAAGCTAAACCTGAAAGCTTATTAAATAATCTTCTATTCATCGCGTTACAGATGCCATAAGGGCGTATAAAAATTATACGCTCTTTATGGCACCCGGGAACGATAAGGGCGTAAAATAAAAATTTTATTATTGTTTCTAAGTCCAAACAAGATTTTCAGCTTAAAAAAAAATTTTTTTGATTGCCTTAAAGGCGTATAAAAAAAAATTTTTTTTTGGAACCGACGTATTTTTTCATGAAATGTGCAGAAATGCAAAAAAAAAATTTTTTTCTATATAAAAATTTTTTTTGGACTGAAAAAAAAATAGAATTTTTATTATACGCCCTTATGGCATCCGTGGTAGGTCCCGGGAGCCATAGGGAAGTATAAAATTTTTTTTTGCATTTCCGCACATTTCGGACGAAAATACGTCGATCTCCGAAAAAAAAATTTTATACGCCCTTATGGCATCTGGAACGCGATATTTAAAAACGGTAAAAAAAAATGAATATTTTTCAGTCCATTTGATGAAATTTAACTTTCGCATTAGTTTTTTCATAATTTCTATGCGACAGTGTTTATATTATTATTATTATTATTCTGATTTTGTTTGAATAGCAAATCGACTTCCATTTCGGCTTGCGAATGACACTTTTTTATTCTCTTAGTTTAATTCAATATTTTTAAGAAATTCAAATTTTATTATAAGTTAAGAAATAATATTATAAATATTAAATGTTCTTTTTTTTTTTTTCATTTTACAGAAATCGGGAATCTACTACTGATGAGAGATCGTTTTGTAAACCGAAGCGATTTAATGTTATGTAGTAGACATGAGGGATCAAAAGTTGAGAATTTTTTATGATGTGAATAAGGCAAAGTATTTATCTAGATTATTCTAATACTCAAAAGAAAACCGTCAAGATTTATTCGGCAAAATTTCATGACTTTGTTTGTGAGGTTATGACGAATAAATCTATTGATGGGTAATCAATGATGAAAAATAAAAAAAAATGTTAAAATACGATAAAAATACAAAAAAAAAAAAAACGATTAAAAGCTCTTAAAAATGTAAAAAAAATGTTACAAATGTTCTAAAACTACGAAAAAAAAATTGATTAAAACTGAGATTACCCTTTTTATAATAAAATTTTTGCTTTCTTTTGTAAAAAACTTTGTTTGCTGCCTAAAATTTTTATTTTTCAGATTGAAATCGAAGACATTTCAATTCACTAACTCGGAAGAGACCTATTCAGATTTTCAGTCTTTTCAACCGTCGGAAAACTACAGAAATAAAATTTGATAAAGTTTTGAGGCTGATTAAACTCAAATTTTCAACTTCATGCACTCGAGTTTATAAGGTATAAGCTTTTGTAGTTTTGACTCTTTTAATTTAATTTCTAATATATTTATTTTTGATATAAATAAAGAAAAAAAAATAAATTTTTGTGCAATTTTATTTATTTCATACCTCCTTTAATTTCAATAGTTTGTAATTTGTAATTAAATTTATATAATATGGCCGTAGGACTCATGTTCCATGACAGCTAAATGGCAATACAAAATTTAAGTGTGATACAGAGAGAGAAATTAATTTTTATGAGTAGCAATACAAGTTCGTTAAAATCTTAATAGATATTGTCTATATTATTATAATTAATAATAATCATAATGTTAGTAATTGTAGTGAATAAAAAATATTTTATGACAAATACTTTCATTTTACTGTTTATTCATTATCCATAAAGATTTGATAATTTTTGATTAGTAGTAGTTTTTTTTTTGTTTTTATATCATCCATAATCAGTTATAAGTAACAATTAAAACTTGATTAGAGTAAAATAAATATAACTGACTTTTATAACTGAGATATTAAAAATTGATTTTTCCATGACGATGTGATAAATCGATCTGAAATTTTGGTGATGAGCTATTGATGTATTTATTTTTCAAAAAAAAAAAAAAATTTTCATAATTTTGGTAATATCTGAATTAAACGACGGTAATACCTTGAAACTTTGAAACTACGAGGTCCATAGATAGACTATTAAAAAAGGGAAGGTGAGATAAATTTATAATACTTATATAAAAAAAAATTTTTAAAACTCACTCCTACGAAAAAAAAAAAATTTACTCTAAATAAAAGCGATCATAAAATATTGTAGCTACTTATAACTTTTGATGGTATAATGACAGATTATGAAAAAATTTATTTGCACATGGTAATTATAATATTCAAAAAAATATTCTAAACTTAATGTCAGAAATAAATTTTATTTTAATTTTCGAAGAATAAAAATTTTCTTGCTGGAGAAAAAGAAGGAATATTATTAATTAAATATTTGTCAATTATTTATTCACACGAGAATGTATATTCCTTGAATGAAAAAATTATTTGTTTTTTATTTATTGTGACCACTCAGAATATCCACTTCTCTTGCTTCGTGGACTAAGTCCAAGAAGTGAACGATCATCGATGACCGAGTTCTCGACATAAGTCAAGTCCTCCAGCCGTCCTCACGCTCAGAGAAGAGGATTATTCCTCATCATCATGGCTGTATCGACTCCACAATTGAGTAGAGAGGATGTGAAGATATACTACAGAAATGATCCTGTGAAGTATGATCTTAATTATTTTCTCCATTTTAATGGCTTATAAAAGCGTATAATAAGAATCTAGAAAAGAACAAATAAGTTTTAGTTTGGCCATCTAGCGGGACTTTCTGAAGCTTAACGGTGTAATTACAATAGTAGCATTTGTATTGAAACTCATGACTACTCTTTCTAAATTTTATTATAATGTCTCTCCAAGTCTTTGAAGTAAAGTTGTAGTATATGCAGCAGTAGACAAATCTTTTACTGCTTTGTAGTAAGAAATGGTGAGGAGTCGATGTTAGATAATTGGAAACTTATATATTGACATTTTTACAAATTAAAAAATTAACTCTTTAAAATTTTAAATCTCAATAGTTCCGAAAATACAAATATTTCAAACAAAAACTAACTTACATCTTTTTAATAAATAATATTATGAATTATACGATGAAAAAAAGTCATACGCCCAAGCCTGACATGGATGAGTAGATTTATTTAACGAATTTACAAGAATTAATAATAAATAATAAAATGCATGTTTATTAAAAAATTTTTTTAATTTTCAAAGCCACTTAAGAAATTAAAAAAAATTAGGAAAACGGTTGACCCTAAAGGCCATCCCTGCAACTTCCCGCTAATTCCGTTAATACCTGGCCGCTTTTTTGAGCTCTTCGAGCTCAAAAGTACAATCTGTGTGTTGTTTTAAGCTCTCCGAGCTCAAAAAGATACCTTTTCTATGCTTTTGAGCTCTTTGAGTTCAAAAGTCTGATAGAAGTTTCATAGAACACTATTTTTTGAATGTTCATACCGCAATATCTCTCGAACGAATCAACCGATTTTGACCGGATTGGCGGCGATCGTGTGTTTTTCAAAATTTCAAAAAACATGACGTTTTTTTTTTCAAAATTTATGTTTTTAGATGTACTTTACGAAAAAAAAAAATTATTAGAACCTATTTTAACCATTAAGTTTTAAATATTCGAAAAAAATAAAAAATTTCTTGATGATTACCATTTTTGAATTTTTTTTTTTTTTTTATCATATGAAACTTTGGCATATTTTGCAAGCCCTCAAATTTTTTAAAGTGGTGTTCTTCCGATGTCTACTTTTTTTTTTTCGATTGAAAAAAAAATTTTTTTTTAACTTTTTTTTTCATAACACCATTTTGAAAATTTTCGTGAGTCCGAAGAGAACCTTTAAATTCGAAAAAAAAAAACATAAAAACAAAAATTGAAAATAGTAATCATCGAAAAAATTAAGAAAAAAAATAAACGGACGCTATAATTATTTATTTTGTATTTTTTTCACGAACTAGATTGAAAAATAAAAAAAAAAAAAAAAGTGTTTTTAGGTCCATTCTTTAACGAATAACAGAGATTCAAAAAAAATTATAGAACGCTAAGTATAAAAAAAATTAATATTTTGATACAATAATTTTTTATATTTATTTTTAGTAAATTAACACAGACGACTAATTTAATCAACAGCAAAAGCCCAAGCGAGTGTTTTCATAACTTTTGTGAATTGTACCACAAATTCAAGGTATTTTTCGATCTTGTTATTATTATTGTTTTGAATAATTTTTTTACAATTTATTTTTTTCAGTTTCACAAGGCCGCAACAAAGAGAAATATACCAAATTCAAATTTTGCCTTTCACAACCAGTTCAATATGTACCAGCATCTCCTCACCATCCGAAAATGTATGTAACTAATTAAAATATAATTTTTTCTAAATGAACTTGAAGTCAGTAGCCACCTGGACCATTTTTTGATTTTATTTAAAAAATTAATTAGTTCTAAAGAATTATTTTTTAAAAATAACACTTTTAGTTTTTTAAATTCCTACTAGTGTATTTTTTAAAAAAGTTCTTGTTTTAATCATTTTATTGTAAAAAAATCCTATTAATTATCATATGTCTATTAGATTAAATATCATTGATCGAGAGCTTATTTACAAATAGTATAAATTTAATACTAACCATCTCGAATTCTTGATTTGCATTATCTTATTCCAAGTCCGCTTCACGTAATAATTACCATAACTCCTATTCTTTCCCGCTTCACAGCATTATTTATATTTGTAAAAATATGAATATTACTTTTTATGTTAGATGTTTAGTTATAATTTATAATTTATAATGATTGTATGAATAAAAGCAATTAAATAGATAACAACCAAGTCAATATTAATTTTGTTTAATTATCAAATCCATAAAATGTATGTCCTTGCTGTGTCAAAGCGATAGCAATATCTTCCGCGGTGACAGTATTCCGTTGCTCAGTGGTTGTGTTAATCATAGCATTGTGTAAAACATTAACAATAAAATTTCTAAGGGCAGAATTAATCTCTTGACGGATTGCTGTGAAAGTACGACCACGAGCTAATTGATAAAGCGAAGGTTTTAGTTTTTTGTTCATAGTACCATAAAAATTACACCGGCTTACATTTTTTAAACCTTTTCTTCCTGATCCTCTCTTTGATTTATTTTTTATAGGCTCGTTCATTGATTTATATTTTATTTTAACCATTGCATTAATTAATCATTTAATTTACAGTTAATCATTTCGTTTGTGATTTACTAAAATATTTCAATAATTGAAGTGATAAATTAAATTAGTTTTGATACATTAATATCAGAGTTACTAAAGTTTTAACACTGAAATTAATCTTATGCTTGAGATGAAAGAATCATTTAATTTTTTTACATTTAAACTGATACATATCAATTAAATTCTCTTAGATTATTTTAAACTTGAAACTTCTTAATCATAAAATATTTTTTTTTGCAATTCATTAGAAATAAATAAATTAAAAAAAATATTCATAAAATATTAGATTTAGTCAACATATTTCTTCTTAGATAATTTTTACAATAAAATAAAATTTTTTTATCAAATCATAAGATTTATATTAAAAATGTAACAAAAAAGAAAATTTTGCTGATAAATTAAAAAAAAAATAATAAAACGTAAAAAAAAATTCCGTAATTAAAAATTGGACTTTACTAAATTTAATTAATAATTAATAATAAACTTATTTTTTTTCGAGACATTCATTAACTTCTAGAATATTAAATTCAAGATCTAGGCTACAAAAAATAAATCAATAAAAAAAATTTTGTAAAATACTCAAAAAATAAACAAAGAATTGAAGATTTTTAAGTAATTATTTAAATTATAATTCTAATTATTTTAATTGATACTTAATTATAAGTTGACGAATGTAAATATTTGTAAAAAAGAAAAAATAATTTTTCATTCAATTTATCTGATAATTTTATTTTTTTCGGACATAATATTATTATACATTGATAAAGTATAAAAAGATAAACTAAATGGTTTATTCAGCAGTTGGCATGGATTTAATAATGTCCGAATTTCCTGGGTCAGTGATGGACAAAGTACATACTCTGAAGTACTTTCCACAAGCTGTACCGAGTTCAATGTTGTTGCCCGTGTAGTGGTGAACTCCGGTTTTGGCAAGCATAGCGTAGTACTCGATTTCAGATTTTCTAATTGAGAAAAAAGAAAAATTCAGTTAGTCAAAAATTTATTAATTTTATTTGTCACATTTATTAATTAATTTGTCACATTGCTTCAGAATATAAGTTTATTAATGTGACATTGAAATTAAAAGACATTCAGTAATTTTTGGATTTAATCTTTTACTAAAATGTACAATAATAAATAATAAATTAAAAATTTATAAAAAATTGAAGAAACTAAATGCAAATTTTGTAAAAAAATTTTTTCTGTTGTCATCAATCAAAAAAAATTTTTTATTAACTCCAAATGTCTGTTAATTTCAATGTTAAAATCAGTCGACATCAGACAATTTTTCAGTTTTATTTTTAAAATAATTATTTCATAAAAATATTTTTATAAAATGGCCTTTGTAATTTTCTAAAATTTCAATATTATTTTTTTTTTCATTTTTTTTAGAAAAATTTATCGATTCAAAAAATTTGAATAATTGTCAAATGTCTTTATTTCATATTAATTCTCTATTACAATTCAAAAAAAATTTTCAATTGAAACAAAATTATGATAAATAAGGCTAGAATTTTTGCCTTAATTATAAAATAACAATGAATAATTAATGGTATCAAATTTTTAATATTATAGCGGAAATATTGATTATATAAAAAAAATTTCTCAACAAAAGTTGTTCTACATTTAATTGTATAGAAAAAATAAGACCAATGTTAAATTGCTCAACTTCAAAGTTAATTATTTATTTAAATAATAGGGCAATGTCCTTTAAATTTTCGGAATTTATTTAGACATATTCAAACTTCATATTAAAAAAAAATCAAGCTTTTTATCAAAAGTTGTCTTGGTGCTCATACTACCTCAAAAATAATTATTTCATAAAAATATTTGTACAAAATAACATTAATAGTTTTCAAAAATTTCAATATGATTTTTTTTTATCAATTTCTTTTAGAATGTATCAATTCCAAAAAATTTGAAAAATTATCAGATGTCTCAATTTCATAAGGTAAAAGACCCAGTTATTGACATTGGCCTAGTTGTTTGACACTTGAAATTTTATTCTAATTAAAAAAATAAAATGTTTATTAATTCATTTTTTAGAGTTGATTTTTTTCTTTTTTAATTAAAATAAAATTGCAAGTGTCAATAACTAGAGCAGTGTCAATAACTGGGTTTTTTACCTTATTTATTCATTACAATTAAAGAAAATTTTCAATTGAAACAAAATTTATGATAAATACTAGGTCGGCGCAAAAAAACCGACTATTTTTTTTTTTTAAGTCTCGAGTGAAAAAATGTTAGTTTTTGATGTTTTCAGAGCCCTCACCAAAGGACAGCTTAAAAAAAAAATTTTAAAAAGTCACTCCAAATTTTTTAAAATTTCAAAAATCGTCAAAAGTTGAACTTTTTTTTTTTTTTTAATTTTTTTTCTCATTACGGTATAATTTTATAGACCAAAAAAAAATAAGTTTCTGAAAGTTTCAGTACAAAATTTAAATTTTGAAAGGTCGCTCATAATTTTTTTTTTTTTTCTTTAATTAGTCATATCGCCGGCTTTAAGTGTTGGGAGTGGTACGTTGGGGTCTTTTTGATTTGAAAAAATCTTAACCTACGCGGCAAGGTCAAATCTCAACCAAGCTGGTTTCTAAGACCAGCTTGGGATTCGAACCCACGCCTGGCAGTTGATTAAATAAAATTATTAAATTAAAAAAAAATTATATTTTCTATGTTGTGCTTGATTTTTAGTTCATCTCGTGATGTATTTTTATCGATTATTGTACTAAATAAAAAAAAAAAATGCATGGAATTTTAATTTGAATAGTAAAAGGTCGCTCGAAAAAATCTAAACTAATGCACTAATAAATTGAAAAAAATTATGAGCGACCTTTCAAAATTCAAATTTTGAACTGAAATTTTCAGAAACTTATTTTTTTTTAGTCTATAAAATTATACCGTAACGAGAAAAAAAATAAAAAAAAAAAAATTCGAGTTTTGATGATTTTTGAAATTTAAAAAAATTTGGAGCGACATCTTAAAAAATTTTTTTTAAGCTGTCCTTTGGAGAGAGCTCTCAAAACATCAAAAACTAACATTTTTTCACTCGAGACTAAAAAAAAAAAAAATAGTCGGTTTTTTTGCGCCACCCTAATAAATACGGCTAGGACTGTTCAAAATTTAATTTTATAAAAAAAATGTCTTTTTTAATTTTTTTCAAGACCAATAAAAAGCCGCAATTTCAAAATTAAGATTTTTATAATTAAAGAAATTTTGAATAATTTATTATGAATCTTAATTAGGAAATTACGGCGGAAATATAGGTCGTATAAAAAAAATTTTCAAACAAAAGTCCCAAATTTAATTTTATAAAAAAAAAACGTCGGTTATGATTTTTTCTCATGACTAATAAAAAGCCGCAATTTCAAAATTAAGATTTTTATAATTAAAGAAACTTTGAATAATTTATTATGAATCATAATTAAGAAATTACGGTGAAACTATTGGTCACATAAAAAAATTATAAAAGAAATAGAAAATTAAACTTTCCACTTTTTTATAAAAATTTTTTTTACAATGCTAATATTTTCGAGAAAAATGTTGGACTTAGTGATGAATAAAATTTATTTTTTTTTTTATAAAGAAAAAAATTATTACCTTAGAGGTGGAGTGTTGTTTCCAATAATTACAAGCTTAGCTTTTCCTTGTCTAAGAGACTTGATGGTCTGCTTGTATCCCAAGACATATTTTCCAGACTTCATGACAAGAGCAAGTCTGGAGTTGATGCTCTCCATAGCTTTTTTCTTTAAAATACATAAATATTAATTAGATAATTAAAATAATAAAATTTAATAAATTATTACTAAATTTTAGTTTCAATTTATTAGAAGTAAATAATTAATAATTAATTATATCAATTGAAATATTATTTAATAAGTGAGGTTAACCCTAGCCACATGGTGATAAAAATTTTTAATCATACCTGTTTCTTTTGTGCAACCATTTTGATGGATTTTTTCCGGCCCGGAATTACTGCAATAAAAAATAATTTATTTAATTATAATTTAAAAATTTTTGAATTAATTTTTAAATATATTTTTTGAAAAATATTGGTAAAAAAAAAAAATAGGTTAGTTACCTCGAGAATGCCGTGTTCAAAAGAGCGAGAGAGAGAGAAGGGAGAAATAAAGAAACATTGATGTTGCTCTGTAGATGACAGGCCAGGCAATATCTGCGCGAGAGCTTATCCTATGTTGGTATTTTATTTTTGGGTTGAATATTTAAAATTTTCAGGTGTCGCTTCTTGCAAATTTAGAAATTTGAAATTGTTTTAAAATTAAAATTTTTGTTAGTTATTTATATTTACTTTCTATGACATTAAATTTAGCTGCCAGTTGACAATTTTTAAATTTTCTTTAACAAAAAAATTTGTTCTAAAAAAATAATTTTTAAAAAGTTGCATTTTTAATTTTATTAAATTTCTACAAGTCTATTTTTTTAATAATTTTTTTTGCCATAATTTATTTATTAAAAAAGATTAAAAAAATTGTAAAGTGAAAGCTAAGTTTAATGTCATACCATTTTTTAATTTTTTTTTAACAACTAAATTTGTTAAAGTGTCAATTGTATCTTCCATAATTTATTTATAATAAAAATTTTTAAAATTGTCAAATAGCTGATAAATAAATTTTCATTTATTTTCTAACATGTGATTGAAAAAAGAAAATTAAATAAAAAATTTCACATTTAAAACAATAATACTAAAATTAGCCGACATTTTTTATTTATTTTTTTTATTAAATCAGAACTAAATAGTATATTACACCGCGCTAGGGAAGTAACAAACATGTGATCTGAGGCTTTCTTATTTACTTCCCGAGGAGTGTATACTATTTTTTTCTCCGAGGAAGGCGGAAAGCGGCAACTTCATTTAGCGCAGCGGGGCTAAAGTTGCCGCTTTACGCCCAGAGGGGAAAAAAGTGCTTTTTAAAAATTGCACTTAAAGTTTATCAAGATTTTTACAGATGAATTTTTAACTTCGCGCGAAGAAAATTGAAAATTTTCAAAAATCGGGAAGTTATTGCTTTTACCCCGTTTTGCGAAAATCGAGTTTTCATCAGATCTCGACGTTTTAAGGTAACAGGAAGCTTCCCTGACTATTCCCGCGATGGTGTCCGTGCGGCTGTATGTATGTGTGTGTGTGTGTGTGTGTGTGTGTGTGTGTGTGTGTGTGTGTTTTTATTTTTTATAGAGGAGGTCAAATACATTTACGTATACCAGGACGAGATGTTTGTCCTGGGTATGTCGGACTCAGAAGTCAATATTATTGACAACAATACCGACTAAACATCCTCCTCTCTCTTTCCCCATAGATGTTACGGGGAAGACTGGATCGGGATCGCGTTAGCATTACTTCAATCCAGTCCGTGTTGCGTCTCACGACGGTTGCTCCTAGTAACTAGTCTCTTTCTGCGATTTTTTCCTTTAAAAGACGCTGCGCATAGGCTGCGACAGCTGACCAATTATCTTCTTTTTTGATCATGCAGGTTACTAAGCTCTCAGGGGAGAGCGTGGTGCCAATAGTTTCATCAGTACGGCTTTTGTAGTCCTTCCACCGGTCACACTCAAAGAACGTGTGCTCGACGTTGTCAATTTTGTCTGGGCCGTATTTGCACGTTGGTGTGCTGTGCAGTCCCATTTTAAAAAGATAGGCATTGAACTGCCCATGTCCCGTCAATAGCTGGGTCAAGAAAAAGTCCGTTTCTCCGTATTCCCGAGAAAGCCAGACGTTGATGTTTGGGATCAGGCGTGCTGTCCATCTGCCCGTCTCTCCCGATGTCCATCGGTCCTGCCACTCTTGTTGCGTTTCCGCCTTTATCCTCGTTCTTGCGTCCTTCATGTTTTCGTCACTGTTTTTAGCGTCATAGAGTTTCGCTCTCTCAAACGCGAGTAGGTCGATGGGTGCGGCTCCCGCAATGACCAATATAGCTGCCTCAGAAACCGTTCGATAGACGCAGGCAACCCTGAGAGCGCCTCGCCGCTGCACTGCCGCTATTTTTCGTCGGTAGGTCTTCTGTTTTAATATGTCTGCCCATATTTCTGCTCCATAAAGCAGTACCGAGTGGACTACTTCTAGAAGAACTCTTCTCTTTTTGGTTCTTGGTCCCATAGTGTTGGTCATGATTCTTGCTAGGCTAGACACCGTCTTGCTGGCTTTCTTGCATGCACTGTCAAGGTTTTCGCAGAAAGATAGTTTCTCGTCTATCATTGCCCCTAGATAGCGCAGGATCCTTGTTGACGTCAGTGTTGTTCCTTCCATGTCCACAGCGAATGGTTTTGGGAACCATTTTTGACGTGTCAGAACTACCATCTTGGTTTTATGCTTGGCGAGTTTCAGGTGGTGTTTATCAAGCCAGGTCTTGACAGCGTCAATGGTTTCCCGGACCAGTAATTCGGCCTCTTCTACGCTGTCTATTACTATCGAGGCCGCAACGTCGTCTGTAAAGCCCGTTAGCTCTACTTGCTTTGGTAACGAGATTTCAAGAAGCTCGTCGTAGTCCGCATTCCATAGATCAGGCCCCATTATTGAGCCTTGCGGTACGCCAGCCGTTATGGCGTATTCTTGTGGGCCTTCCGTAGTTTCCGCTATTAGCTTTCTTTCGTCCAGGTAGTTGTCGACTAGTGCCAGATTCTCTGGCTCCGCGTCAAACTTGTGCTCCAGAGCATCTAAAATGTCTCTCCAATTTGCGCAGTTAAATGGGTTTTTGACATCTAGCGTGAGGAGGAGACATACTTTACGAGCTTTGAGGCTACCAGACCATGCTTGTGTTGCTGCCTTTATAACTTTCTCGATCGCTCCGACTGTCGAACGACCTTTCCGGAAGCCACGCTGGTTGGTGGCAAAACCTCTAGCACGGTCGATGTCGTTGCGAAGTCTCCCTTGTATGAGCTTCTCGAGCAGTTTTCCAGCAATGCCTAGCATACGGAGTGGTCTAAACGACGAAGGTGTTACGGGGGTTCCCTTTCCTTTGTCTAAGAGAACCAATCTCTGCCGCTTCCAGACCGCGGGAAACGTGCCAGTTGCACAAGCATGCGTTGTAGGTGTTCAGGAGTATGTCTGGGTATTCCAGGGCTACAATCTTGATCACCGCTGCCGGGATGCCATCAGGTCCAGATGCCTTTCCTGTTTTGAGTGACTTGGCGTGTGCGTGCGTGTGTGTGTGTGTGTGTGTGTGTGTGTGTGTGTGTGTGTGTGTGTGTGTGTGTGTAAACCTCTTATAAATTTTGAACGGCTCGGCCGATCGGATCGAAATAGGTGACGATCCAAAGAGTATCCTTGCCATTAAATTTCGTTAAAATTTGAATCGATTCAGTTCGCTAGATTTTGAGAAATCTCAAGAATAAAATTTTCAAAAAATCGTTTTTTTGGAATAACTTCTAAACGGCTTCACCGATCAATTCCAAACAGTGTAGCCAGATCGTGGGTAAAAGTTACCCTTTCCCTAGACCTCTACCCACACGCCACACAATGATACACTACTGTATCCGTGAGTGAGCAGCGTCGATGTTGCTCGGAAGGAGCCGAGAGCGACCGAAGTCCGTTGCCCCTCGCGCGCCAAAGTTCCACCACCAAACCGCCAGCATTTACTTCAATACATGGAAGCTGAGCACGTTCGTGAGTCAGCAAGCCAAAAGTGAGGCTTGGAAAAATTGAAGTCAGCGCGAGGATCCTCGCGTGTGACGTCATGCGTCAAATTTTTTATGTTTTCAGGTTCTTCTTCTATAAATTATAAATTATAATAATAATAATTATTATTATTATTATTATTATTATTTATCATTAATAATTGTTATTACGGTTAATGCTTACTCGGAATTCCTAAATGCAAGTTTAATATAAATTACCACTGTGTCCCTGTAAGATGCCTTGATAGGCGCGCGGTAAACCTTTTGGCTCGGGTGCCTAAAGTACCGGGTTCGAGAACTCGAATTTTTATTTTAATAAAAATTGTTGTCATTTGTTTTCAAATAATTATTTCTGTCTTTTTTTGTTTGTAATTTTATTTTTACACTAATTTATTATTAGTATTAATTTTCACAGACTTATTCCTTCTTTATGAACGTATCTGTGAGTTAGTGTGAGTCTCGAATGTTTTTCCTAGTAGTAACCGTCGTTCGGGAGTTTTTGTTTTCGCTCGCGTCTTAATATGTAACTCTTTGTCTGAAAAGCGCGACTTTGTTTCATATCTTGACTGTCAGCCATCTATACAAGTGTATTATCTCCAGCAATCAAGGTATTTATTATTATTGTAAGCACACGTTTACTTTTTTTTATAATAATTGAATATTTTCAATTATTTTTTTTTAATTATTATTATTATATAGATTTATATTAGTTTAGCGTTAGTAAAATAGTAAATAACCTGTGATTTCGTGACAGGTTATTCGCGGTCGTGTGACATTTTTCGCGCCATTATTTAGTACGCGGTTCAGGATTTTTAATTTATTATTTATTTGTTTGCGGTGGATTATTCGGGTTGTGTGACCAGTGACTTGGTATTGTGTGTGTCGATAAGGATTGTGTGATTCGTGATTAATTATCCTCATTGCGTGACGGATTATTCGGCATTGTGTGACGCGTTTCGGGATTGAGTGATCGGTGAGTGTAGATTTGTGTGTATGCCGTACGTTAGTGTTGTGTGTTTCGTAGGTCAGGGTTGTTTGTGCGGTAGGTCGGGAGTGTGTGATCCGTGATTTAGGTTTTTTTAATGCGTGGTTCGGGTTTTCGTGAAATTTAAAATTTCTTTTACGCGTTTTATTGATTTTTTGATCGGCAATTCGTGACTTGTGATTTTTTTTTTCGGTGAAATCGTATCATTGATTCGTTTCAATTAATTTTTTGTAAATTTTTAATTTGATAATTTTTTCAATAATATTTTTTTTTATATTCATTATCTTTTTTTAATAATGGCTGAGCCTACAATTAAAAAGCCAAGATTGGCCAAAATTTTTTAGCATCAATGGTACGATAGCTACCCAGAGTGGCGTAAATGGGTTAAGGAAATTCCTTCGGACCCCGCGAAATTTTTTTGCGTTGCGTGTAAAGTCACACTGTCGTGCGGATGCAGTGAAATCTTGCGGCATTCAAAATCAGGGGGGCATTTAAAAAATATGCATTTACTGACCGAGGAATCGACAAATGTCCAGAATACGATGCCTTCTACGTCTGTTCAGGAAGCAGCTTGTGCTCTTGAATCAGAATCTTATTCAGCTGATGGTGATGCTGAATTTGATTTCAAAGAAAGAGTACAAATTGCTGAACTTCGTTTCGCGACGTTTTTTGCCGAAAATAACATTTCGTTAACGATCGCGTCGGACATGTTGAATTTATTTCAAACGATAGGGAAAGAGCCAGCTGTGTTACAGGCTATGAAGGTCGGTAAAACTAAAGTCGGTAAACTTATTGGAAATGTTCTTGGCGTAGTTGAAACCGATCGTATTAGTAAATTATTACGCGATAATAACTTTTCGATTCATTTAGATGAAAGTTCGGATTGTACGAACGATAAATGGATGGCGGTCATGGTGCGTTACATTGAGCCAAATATGTTGACAGTTAGAACTGAATTATTGCAATTAATTCATTTAGATGCGACTGACTGTTCAGCCACTGAGCTATTCAAGTCGCTTAAGCATGAACTTTGGAAGAAACAAATTCCATTATCCAACATAGTTGGCTACGCGAGTGATAACGCATCGGTTATGATGGGCAACCATTTATCAGTTCGTAAATTATTAACGGAAAATTGTCCCAAGCTTATTACGCTACTGTGTATTTGCCATTCTCTCGCGTTAAGTGCCAGCGCTGCATATGCTTTAATTCCAGATGAAATTAATAGTTTCATAAAAAATATTGCATCATTTTTTAATGCTAGCCCCAAAAGAACAGCCATCTTTCGCGATTTTCAAAAAACTTTTCAGGATCTTCCGTTGAAAATAACGCGATATGCTGAAACAAGATGGTTGTCGCGTCATTCCGCGATTGATAAAATTTAAAAAAATTGGGATACACTGATGGCTTTTTTAACTGAACAGTCTTTCGAAAAAGGCAAACAAGCAGATGAACTTCTTGAAATTTTAAAAATGCCATTGACAAAAGCATATCTGCTTTTTGCATTTCACACTAGATTTTTCAATAAATTAAACGCTTTTTTCAAAATGAAAAAAATTTAGTTCACTGCTTGCAGCCTTATTCAAAAAGATGCTTCTGGAGATTCTACAGAAATTTTTGAAACCTGCTATGTTGCAGCCAGAAATATTCGATGCATATGCTCGTGACATCAAATTCGAAAATGGCGCAAATCAGCTTGATTTATCCGAAATTGATGTTGGTCATGATTGCAACGAGTATTTAAAAAATAAACTTTCTGAAGGGACTCCACAAGCGGAAATCGACACATTCCGTCAAAAATGCCTTCAGTTCTACGTTACTGCGGCACAGCAAATCGTCAAAAGACTTCTGTTCGATGACCCGTTTTTAAAAAGTTTGACGGTATTCGAGAGATATCCCGCGTTATTTTATTCGGATCGCAGCAAGACACTCGCTTTCGTGATTAACGTTTGTCGCCATTTGCGTGTTACCGACGAAGAAAGTGTTACTCGCGAGTGACAATCCTTATATCACGAAAATGACCTTCAGAAGGAAGAATGAGGCAAATTGTCATTTGATGAAATGTGGATGGCAATTTGCTCTGTTACCAATTCTGATGGTGGTTTTCGGTACGATAGTTTGCGTTTATTGCTAGGTATAGTGAGGGCATTACCTCACTCAAATGCTGCGGCTGAAAGAGCGTTCTCACTCATCCCAGACGTAAAAACAAAAAAAAGGAATGGTCTTGACGCGAGTACACTCAATTCACTTTGCGTCGTGAAAACAGCTATGAGGACTAGGGGGGACAGTGCGACCACTGCAAATATAGATAGGGAACATCTTTCGAAAATGGACGCGAATAATTTATATAATAAGGAAGGCACAAAATCAAAAGAAAAACTTCGCTTGCAAGCTTACAACCCAGATGAAAACTTGGACGTTTGAATGAGGTAATGCCCTCACTATACCTAGCAATAAACGAAAACTATCGTACCGAAAACCACCATCAGAATTGGTAACAGAGCAAATTGCCATCCACATTTCATCAAATGACAATTTGCCTCATTCTTCCTTCTGAAGGTCATTTTCGTGATATAAGGATTGTCACTCGCGAGTAACACTTTCTTCGTCGGTAACACGCAAATGGCGACAAACGTTAATCACGAAAGCGAGTGTCTTGCTGCGATCCGAATAAAATAACGCGGGATATCTCTCGAATACCGTCAAACTTTTTAAAAACGGGTCATCGAACAGAAGTCTTTTGACGATTTGCTGTGCCGCAGTAACGTAGAACTGAAGGCATTTTTGACGGAATGTGTCGATTTCCGCTTGTGGAGTCCCTTCAGAAAGTTTATTTTTTAAATACTCGTTGCAATCATGACCAACATCAATTTCGGATAAATCAAGCTGATTTGCGCCATTTTCGAATTTGATGTCACGAGCATATGCATCGAATATTTCTGGCTGCAACATAGCAGGTTTCAAAAATTTCTGTAGAATCTCCAGAAGCATCTTTTTTGAATAAGGCTGCAAGCAGTGAACTAAAGTTTTTTCATTTTGAAAAAAAGCGTTTAATTTATTGAAAAAATCTAGTGTGAAATGCAAAAAAAGCAGATATGCTTTTGTCAATGGCATTTTTAAAATTTCAAGAAGTTCATCTGCTTGTTTGGCTTTTTCGAAAGACTGTTCAGTTAAAAAAGCCATCAGTGTATCCCAATTTTTTTAAATTTTATCAATCGCGGAATGACGCGACAACCATCTTGTTTCAGCATATCGCGTTATTTTCAACGGAAGATCCTGAAAAGTTTTTTGAAAATCGCGAAAGATGGCTGTTCTTTTGGGGCTAGCATTAAAAAATGATGCAATATTTTTTATGAAACTATTAATTTCATCTGGAATTAAAGCATATGCAGCGCTGGCACTTAACGCGAGAGAATGGCAAATACACAGTAGCGTAATAAGCTTGGGACAATTTTCCGTTAATAATTTACGAACTGATAAATGGTTGCCCATCATAACCGATGCGTTATCACTCGCGTAGCCAACTATGTTGGATAATGGAATTTGTTTCTTCCAAAGTTCATGCTTAAGCGACTTGAATAGCTCAGTGGCTGAACAGTCAGTCGCATCTAAATGAATTAATTGCAATAATTCAGTTCTAACTGTCAACATATTTGGCTCAATGTAACGCACCATGACCGCCATCCATTTATCGTTCGTACAATCCGAACTTTCATCTAAATGAATCGAAAAGTTATTATCGCGTAATAATTTACTAATACGATCGGTTTCAACTACGCCAAGAACATTTCCAATAAGTTTACCGACTTTAGTTTTACCGACCTTCATAGCCTGTAACACAGCTGGCTCTTTCCCTATCGTTTGAAATAAATTCAACATGTCCGACGCGATCGTTAACGAAATGTTATTTTCGGCAAAAAACGTCGCGAAACGAAGTTCAGCAATTTGTACTCTTTCTTTGAAATCAAATTCAGCATCACCATCAGCTGAATAAGATTCTGATTCAAGAGCACAAGCTGCTTCCTGAACAGACGTAGAAGGCATCGTATTCTGGACATTTGTCGATTCCTCGGTCAGTAAATGCATATTTTTAAATGCCCCCTGATTTTGAATGCCGCAAGATTTCACTGCATCCGCACGACAGTGTGGCTTTACACGCAACGCAAAAATTTCGCGGGGTCCGAAGGAATTTCCTTAACCCATTACGCCACTCTGGGTAGCTATCGTACCATTGATGCTAAAAATTTTGGCCAATCTTGGCTTTTTAATTGTAGGCTCAGCCATTATTAAAAAGATAATGAATATAAAAAAATATTATTGAAAAATTATCAAATTAAAAATTTACAAAAAATTAATTGAAACGAATCAATGATACGATTTCACCGAAAAAAAAAATCACAAGTCACGAATTGCCGATCAAAAAATCAATAAAACGCGTAAAAGAAATTTTAAATTTCACGAAAACCCGAACCACGCATTAAAACCTAAATCACGGATCACACACTCCCGACCTACCGCACAAACAACCCTGACCTACGAAACACACAACACTAACGTACGGCATACACACAAATCTACACTCACCGATCACTCAATCCCGAAACGCGTCACACAATGCCGAATAATCCGTCACGCAATGAGGATAATTAATCACGAATCACACAATCCTTATCGACACACACAATACCAAGTCACTGGTCACACAACCCGAATAATCCACCGCAAACAAATAAATAATAAATTAAAAATCCTGAACCGCGTACTAAATAATGGCGCGAAAAATGTCACACGACCGCGAATAACCTGTCACGAAATCACAGGTTATTTACTATTTTACTAACGCTAAACTAATATAAATCTATATAATAATAATAATTAAAAAAAAATAATTGAAAATATTCAATTATTATAAAAAAAAGTAAACGTGTGCTTACAATAATAATAAATACCTTGATTGCTGGAGATAATACACTTGTATAGATGGCTGACAGTCAAGATATGAAACAAAGTCGCGCTTTTCAGACAAAGAGTTACATATTAAGACGCGAGCGAAAACAAAAACTCCCGAACGACGGTTACTACTAGGAAAAACATTCGAGACTCACACTAACTCACAGATACGTTCATAAAGAAGGAATAAGTCTGTGAAAATTAATACTAATAATAAATTAGTGTAAAAATAAAATTACAAACAAAAAAAGACAGAAATAATTATTTGAAAACAAATGACAACAATTTTTATTAAAATAAAAAATGACAAAAATAATTATATAAAATAAAATGACAAGTATTTTTATTCAAAAAGAAATTAACAAAATTTTAATTTAAAAAAATTATAAAAATTAAAAAAAAACAAAATAAAAAAAATTTTTGTTTGAAAAAAAAAAAAAAAAAAACATTGTCGAGTTCTCGAACCCGGTACTTTAGGCACCCGAGCCAAAAGGTTTACCGCGCGCCTATCAAGGCATCTTACAGGGACACAGTGGTAATTTATATTAAACTTGCATTTAGGAATTCCGAGTAAGCATTAACCGTAATAACAATTATTAATGATAAATAATAATAATAATAATAATAATAATAATTATTATTATTATTATAATTTATAATTTATAGAAGAAGAACCTGAAAACATAAAAAATTTGACGCATGACGTCACACGCGAGGATCCTCGCGCTGACTTCAATTTTTCCAAGCCTCACTTTTGGCTTGCTGACTCACGAACGTGCTCAGCTTCCATGTATTGGAGTAATGCATTTTGAGCTTGAAAAACCACGTCGATTGCCACCAGTCCCATCAAAATCGGTTGATTGATTCGAAAGTTATCGAAAACGAAAAATTTCGAAAAAAAAGTGTTTTTTCACATAACTTCGAGATTTATTTTCGGATCGTTTTTGACAAAATAAAATAATTATTAGAGCTCAAAAAATTACGTCGATCGCCACCAAGAACGTGGAAATTGGTTGATTGGTTCGTGAGGTATTGTTGTCGAAAAAATTCGGAAAAAGTTAATTTTTCAAATTTCTCTAAGATTTTCAGTTCGATCAGTTTGTGCTCAAAAGTATATCATAGATTCTAAAAAACTGCGTGGAATTCTGCCAACTGCATGAAAATCGATTGATTCATTTAGAAATTATTGCAGTTTGAAAATTCAAAAAATACTGTTTTATTAAACTTCTATCAGACTTTTGAGCTCGAAGAGCTCAGAAACGTCATAAGTGCAATTTCAAGCGTTTAGGTATGGAATTGGCGGGAAGTTGCAGGGATGGCCTTTAGGGTCAACCGTTTTCCAGATTTTTTTTTTTGATTTTTTTTTGTAATAATTTTTTCAATAAACATTGTAATAAATTTTCAATAAAAATTAAAATTTTTACTATTTATATTGTTATCCAACGAACTTAAAAAAAATTGTAATTTTAATACGGATTGTAATTAATTAATTTATTAAATTAAAACATAAAATTCAAAATTTGTCAAATTACGTAAAATTTCATTTACAATACTAAAATAAGATTTCAGATTAATTAAAAAAATTTTTACTTCATTTTAATCATTTCAGAATTTTTTATGAATATGAATTTTCATCTTTTTTATTTTTCTATTGAGAATTTCAAGTCATTTCTTCACACAGCAATAAATTTTTTTAACATAAAATTTTTTTTGGTCCTTATAAATATTCGGATTCTAAAATTCTGAATAATTACTTTATTCTCACCAATATGACCCGCTCATCCCTGAATAAAAAAAAAAAGTATTGAGACAAAGAAAAAAGTATTGAAAAATATTGGATTGACTAGAAAACCAATATTTTTCAATACTTTTTTCTTTGTCTCAATACTTTTTTTTTAATCAGGGATAGGAAAATTTAATAGAAAATTTTCACAGTATGCTTGCATTACTATTTTGTATTTGTAACTTGTCATATTTAAGGAGGTTCCGTGAAAAATCACTTTTCTTACAATATTCTTCTATTTTTGAATACTCGTACTTTTACGTGTCCTCTATACGAATAATTTTTTTTTAATAGTCCTTGCGGTGCTAATTTTCGAAATATTAGCAATTAAAAATCGTACATCTAACATGTATTCCCTATCCTGACCGTAGTTAGAGTTAACATTTTTTTGAATAACAACCATACTTTTCTTAGGATTTTTTTGAAAAACTAAGCGTATTTAATTGAAGTTATAACAAGTATTTTTTATCAAAAATAACATAAATGAGCGTGAGAAAGAAACCAATAGCCACAACCAATTGGTGTCTTTTTATTGCCGTGGAACCTCCTTAAAATAAACATGTATGTAATGAGCATTAAAATAGTTTTAGGCATATGTTGAAGAAATAAATTAATTTATACTTCAATAGAATATTATTTATATTGATCGATACTTTTATAAAGTTCAATATCTTCTTCACTTATGTAACGAAGATGATGGGAGCAATCAACTGTGAATAGCTTCAAAGCAATAAACCCTCCAGAATCATCAACGCTTTTGTGAGTGATCCCAACCCCACCTAAGGGTCTAACTAACGTAGTAACTGCTTGAGCATCAAATAACGGAACGACTGTTTGTGCAGCATCTTTCCAAATATCTGAAGCGCGAAACTTAACGAACATATTGGTTTCTTCATGTGGGATATTTGAATAATACTTTGTTGGATTATCTGGTTTTGACAAGACCAATTCACGCCTTGAAATAAAAAAAAATAAAAATTTCAACTTCAATTTCCCGTGTAAAAAAAATCGTTTTAAAAGTGTCTTAAAAATTTCGTTTGTTTAAGATCTTAAACGTGACACAAACCAAGACTATTTTAAGACTCTTTTAAGACTATTTAAGACTCTTTTAAAACGCCAAAAAAAAAATTCTGAGAGCAAATTTTTTAAATTTGACTCTTAAATTTGTTATGAAAATTAATTTTTAGATATTTTTGAGACGATTTTGAGAGTTTTTCACCGCAACATATTTGAGTTAGCTCTTTTCAAATTGAATTTGAAATTGTTGACTATTTTAAGACGCTCCGTTTTAAAAAAGTCTTAAAGAAATTTTTAAAGGCTACTTTAAGATGAGCTCACAGTGACAGAGCCCCGAAACATTAAAACGGAGCATCTTAAAATTGTCGGATAATAATTTTTCAACGATTTCAAATTCAAATTGAAAAGAGCGTACTCAAAAATTTTGCGGTTAAAAACTTGCAAAATCTTCTGAAAAATGTCTAAAAATTAATTTTCATCACGCTGTAAAAAAAATCGGTGTGAGTCCATGCGGTGTACGGTGTTAAGTATTCCGATGTTAAATTCAACACCGAAATCGGTGTAGCAGTAACACCGTTCGCGGTGTAAATATTTTTTTTCGGTGTTAAATCGGTGTTATAAATTTTCCGGTGTTGATAATGTTTTAACTAACACAATTTTTACAATTAAACTTTTTATGTTACGCTCCATAATAATTTTCCGGAACTGTCATTGTGATATCATCTTAAAAAAGCCTGGAGATTTTTTAATAATTTTTTTAAGACTATTTTAAGATTTTTTCAAGACGATTTTAAAACTTTTTTGAAAACTATTTAAAGACGCAAAATTATTAAGAAGCGTCTTTAAATTGTTTTAAAATGATCTTAAATTAGTCTTAGATAAAAAATTTAGAGACTATTTGAAGATGAGTTAACAGTGACAGAGCCCCGGAACATTAAAACGGAACGTCTTAAAAAAGTCTTAAAATTGCCGGATGATAATTTTTTAACAATTTTAAATTCAATTTAAAAACATCTTACTCAAAAGTATTGCGGTTAGAAAGTCGTAAAATCGTCTAAAAAATGTCTAAAAATTAATTTTCACAACAAATTCGAGAACCAAAATTTCAAAAATCTGCTTGGATTTTATTTTTTTTGGCGTCTTAACAGAGTCTTAAAATAGTCTTGGTTTATGTCACGCTTAAGATCTTAAACGAACGACAATTTTAAGATGATTTTTTTTTACACGGGGTTAATTGTCTCATT
The DNA here is from genome assembly GCF_020080835.1 of Cotesia glomerata. Classification (NCBI taxonomy): domain Eukaryota; kingdom Metazoa; phylum Arthropoda; class Insecta; order Hymenoptera; family Braconidae; genus Cotesia; species Cotesia glomerata. The sequence goes on along the minus strand of NC_058163.1, from coordinate 5,334,310 downwards.
TTGATAAATATTGAATGTTAGTTGTGTTTTATGGATCATGGAATATTCATACTCCGATACGGTGTAAATTTATTCTACTGTTACACTGGTATCACGACGGTTCAACACCGGATTTTTAACACCACAAAAGAGCACCGATACACTGGTGTTGATACACAGGTGTTACATAGCGGTGTTAAAATGAGTCCATTTTTAACACTGCTTTTTTTACAGTGTCCAAATTTGAGAACCAAATTTCAAAAATCTGCTCTCGGAATTTTTTTTAGCATCTTAAAAGAGTCTTAAGATAGTCTTGGCTTGTGTCACGTTTAAGATCTTAAACAAACGACATCTTTAAGACGATTTTTTTTGACACGGGTTGTAATACAAAAGTAAGGCATTTTTAAAATCAATAATTATTCTGCACCTGTCTCTTTCATAATAAATAGATGGATACGGCATCGTTTCTGATGTTATCCAACGGGCTTCATCTCCGCCAAGAACACCCGTCTCATAATCATAAGCAGTTGCTAGGATTTCTAACTGTAATGGACTAGTATTTGTTCCAGATGATTGTTCAATGTGTTTCAATCTAACTCCAATGACAACCATGTCATTGGGTGCTGTGATATCATCAAGGAATAATGTTTTTTGTTTTGAGCCAATCATTGAATAGTCTCTTCCTTTGACTAAAGGAATCTCGATGTTTTCTTCTAATTTATAAAAAAATCCTTCCGATACATTAGGTTTATAAACAAAATCTCCAAGGTCAACCCATTTGAAAGTTTTATTGTTGATTTCGCCGTCTGCCATTAGTTGTCCGTGTTCGATTTGGATGTGAATCATATTATTTTTTTGAACAAATTTCATACCTGTGACAACTCTGGAATACATTAATCTTCTATATAATGAAAAGAATACACGGAAAAAATACGTTGTATAATTTATAGAAAAGTTTGTAAAATTTACAAAATTCTATCTATAAGTCGACTGATGTAATATTTACAGAAAATATGTTATTTTTACGTGGTAAATTCTGTTATTCTAAATCTGTTAATTTTATATATTATTCTGTAATTATTACTCAAAATTTACTATAATTAATTAAAGGCATTACTCGAGTCAGCATCATTGAAAATTAATTTGTATCACTTTTTAAAATTTTTCTAATTCTTTACAGCGTACTTCTAGACCAATTATTTTTTTTATAAACAGTAAAAAAAATTATTTATTCATGTATAATGAAAATTTTATATTTACTATAAACAGATTATTATCTACATTTTTAATCGATAATCAAACTTAATTTCAATTCAAAAAAGTGACTCTGCAACAATAACATAATACTCTTGAAGATTTCACAGAATTTATCTGTAAATTTTACAAAAAAAAAAATATGTAGTTTTCATATAATTTCACCTGTAAAAATTATACATTTTTTCTATAAATTTTACAGAGTCGTTTTTTCCGTGTTCATTTTCAAAAATCTTTGCGTCTAAGTCATTCAAACTTTTTTGAACCAAAAAAAACTAAATTCATGAAGTTTCGTCTTTTTAAGAAGTCGCGACTCAAAAAGGATATGAAATTTATTGAGAATGAGAATTTTGAAACTACCACCTTTAGCATTAGTTCTTTTTCTTTCAGAGCAAATTACCTAATATGTGTTTATTTAACATAACAACTGAAAATTTTCAAAAGTATTTGTTTATTTTGTTTCATTGTACATAAGAAAAGTATGTTGTAAAATTTATAGAAAAATTTGTCAAATTTTTACAAAATTCTATCTATAAGTTGACTTATGTAAAATTTACAGAACTAAATAAATTTGAATTTAGCGATAAACAAAATTTGTCTAGTTATTTATTTTGTTTTGTAAATTTCAATGTAATTATAGGTCAAAAAATAGTTTATATAATTAAGAGACTAAGAAAAGTTTTTTAACGGGTATTTATTTATCGTAAATTGGTTTTGATATTTTTTCAGCGATAGTTATTTATGATTTAAATAATTAAGAGAGTAAGGAAAATTTTGTTGAGCATATTATTATTTTTAAAGGAATTTTTATAGTTAAATTTGGTATCATCAGAGAAGTCTTGATAAGAAATAGTGCCTTTTGGTTTTATATATTTTTTAGTAGTCAATTTTTTATGTCAAGTTTTTGGAGGAATTTTTAAAAGTTAGTTCTATAAATTTGTTCTGTCACATTTGTCCATTAAATTATTTTTAATTGATCCTGTGATAATACTATTATTTTTAAAATTTATTTCAAAAGTACCCAAAGTATATGTATGGAGTTATTATAAAAATCAATAAATTACTAAGCCAAAGTTTTCTTATTCATAATCCGTAAATCTCGGTAGTCGCATAGTGGTTGCAGTTTGCTAGTATTAATTGATTACAGAATTAAAATTTTATTAATTTTGAAAAAGATCAATTAATATGACGAAAAATACACTACCGACGGAAAATTCCCGGACAAGCTTCTGGTTTACTTTTTAATTTAAATATGATACATAAACACATATTAATTGGATCTATAAAGAAAATGCTATGTTATTTTACAAAATGTGTACGATCGTGTCTTTGACTTTCTTCTTCATTTATTTTACTTTTTATAATTATTTTAATAAATTTTCATCTTGTCCGGAAACTTTCTCTCGGTGTGTATATAAATTTTTTTTATCATTAATTTTAAATTTCATGTAAAATTATAGATGAACCCATATACGTACCTATTATCAGAAATATTAGACATCTGAGGCATTAAACTCAAAAAACGCATAGAAGTTGCATCGGGATCATCTTCAGTACAATGACAAATACAATTGTCACAATTATATAAGCCAGTTATTGAATTTTCAATTCTTTTATGAGTTCCTAGACATGATTCTTTAGGTCCATACCACCCGTTTTGACTTCTAATCCATTGAACACGCCTTGGATTATTGCCTGGCTGCAATATTTTCTTCTTTTATTTCTGGTATTTTATAGAAACTCCAAACATACCTGCTAATTTATTAATATACCTACGAGTTCACATAATGTTGAAGTTCCAATCCAAGAACATTTATTAATTTTTCCGCGACAACCTCGGTTGTGACAATACATAGCATTTGGTCGTGATGGAGACCAACGGTAGCAACGATAAATACCGTCAGAAGAAATATCCCCGCAACTATTAGAGCATGTTTCCGTTCGATACGCTTGAATTTCATTGATAAAAAAGTTTTGGAAAAGATGAGTTAATTCAATATATGTTTTATCTGTCGAATAACAACTTGATATAAATATTTAATTTTTTTTTTTTTTTTAATTAGTTTGTGAATTAGTAACCTCGAATGTGTTGCGGTGGATCACAGCGTACAATCTCTCTAGAAGCGTTGGCAAGTATTAGTTGAGTCATGTTTAAATATTTTTCATTTCTATCAGCACTTGCTAATGCTACTTTTTCTATCTCAGCTTCAAATGGAACTAAAATTATATTTCAAAATTATTAAAACTGTAAAAGATTTAAACGTAAAATTTTATCTAAGATCTATTGAAAATTTAAAATCAATCGGTTAATTTTAAGTAGTGATTATTGATACTTGAAAAAATCCTGATAAATCCAAATTACGTCAGTATAAGCGCCTTACATTCACGCAACGTGGATTTACCAGTAATACTTTTTTTATTACAACGAGTAATGAAGAGAAAGAAAAATTTCTAAATTTTTTTTTGTACTGTTCTCAATTAAAAAAAATTTTTAATAGATTTCTTTTTATATAATTACCTTCATATTCCTCTGCTAGTAAAACATAAGAAAAAATGAACATTATGTAAGTTAAAATTTCAACGTGGCAAAGAATAGCGTAAATCTCATTTATTTGGTGGAAAAATGAATCTTCAATATGACAAAGTTCCGTAGGATGACTGCTCTAGTAATGCAAAAAAAAATCCCAATCATAAATGCTACTGATTAAAATATAAATAATCTTGAATGAATAAAATTATTTTGAAGATAACTGCAGTTGTCTTGCTCCAAGAATTTCCTACCTTAAATCTCCTATTCATTTTGGTTTAAGAGAATCAAGATCTTCGATCAATGACTATTGTCACTTGATTCAAGAATATATGGGTGATTCTATGTAAGGATGTTTTTTGCTGTCCCAGGCATTTTTTTATAAGAAAATTTGTTATTCTGTTACTAAAAGAAATTTATTCTCCGAAATTTTCTATCAGATCAATTTTTTTGTTCAAAATTTTTTATAGAGCTCAAAAAACCACATCGATCGTCGCCTACCGCGTGAAAATCGGTTGATTTATTAAAAATTTATAGCAGTTTGAAAATTAGAAAAATCGTGTTTCATCGAATTTTGATAAGACTTTTGAGCTCGAAGAGCTCAAAAGCATAGCAAAGCTATCTCTTTGAGCTCGGAGAGCTTAAAATAACACATAAATTGTATTTTTGAGCTCGAAAAGCTCAAAAACGTCATAAGTGCAATTTTAAGCGCCTAGGTATGGAATTAGCGGGAAGTTGCAGGGATGGCCTTCAGGGTCAACCGTTTTTCTAATTTTTTTCTAAGAATTTTATATTTTTCTTTCAAGAACTAATTTCTTTATTCGAAATAATAAAATAAATCTCTAAAAAATCAAAATTTCTATTGTCCAGTCGGCCTGAAAAAAAAAAGTGGTTTGTTGGCCACTTTTCGATTGCTTTTTTTAAAATACTCAGAAAAATATTCTAAACATTTGTGTGTATGTGGAAATTGTTGCTTTTTTTAACTTCCCGCTAAGAAAATTCAAAATTTTCAAAAATCGGGAAGTTATTATTTCTATGAAATTTTTAGTCTGACCAGTTCACGCTTAAAGATTTTTCAAAGAACTCAAAAAACTGCGTTGAATGCCGTCAATCGCGAGAAGATCGGTTAATTCATTCAAAAGTTATTGTGGTTTGAAAATTCAAAAAATAGTGTTCTATAAAACTGCGATTAGCCTTTTGAGCTCGAAGAGCTCAAAAGCACAGAAAGGCGATTTATTTGCGTTGGGCTTCAAATTAAAATATCTCAGAAACTAGGCAAAAGTAGTTGAGATAGCTGCGTATGAAATTTAGAGAATTAAATAAGGAACAAAATGAGTCAAAACCGATGTCTACTACTTAAAAATGATCTGAAACGTATTTAAGACTTTTTTGCTTAATTTCTTTAAATAGAAAATAGCGAAATAAATCCGAAAATTTTTAGTTCTAACGTAACTGCGTATCTTATTCAATAGAAATAAATCATTGGATGAAATCAAGTACTTTCTTCAAGTTAAATTCTTTAAGAGAATTTTCTACTTAATCTAAAAGTTTTAATTTATTGATCCAGAAGTAAATTTATTGAATTAAAAGAACTGAATATTTTTAAATCGGATTAAAGTTTAGATGAAAAAATTTTTTTTAAACCAAGTAATTTCTTTTTCAATTCTTTTGTACTAAATTTTGTTTCTAATATAATTACACTTAAAAAAAATTAAACTTAATTAAAGAAAAAAATTCTTGAACCAAGAACATAATTTTCAAAATTTTGATTATTTTAAATAAAATAAAAAGTTCTTGAACCAAGAACTTTTTCTTTGTTAAGTAAATATTTCTTAGTGAAGAATTTATCTACTTGATTTAGACGATGAAACTCTTCAAAATGATTTTCTTAGTTCAAGAATTTTTCACTTGAATCAAATTTTTTTTTCTGTGTTTATTCGTAAGATAAATTTTATGTTTCTTACCTTTTGTCGCAGAACTAAAAGGTCGAAAAGTCCAAGACGAATGGGCTTATACGTATGAGGATTAATCTGGGATGGTACGAATAATCTGTAAATTTGTTCCATAGTATCAGTAAGACCGCCTGCCCGATGAGAAACAACAACATTTATAAATTCTTTCATCACAGTTTCATGATAAGTTTTGTCGACTAATCCAAATTCCGAATATTCTTTGTAATGTTGATACATTCCTCTGATTCGGTCAGTATAAATGAAAAATGAATGAAGTGTTTCATCGAGCTGATTTTTATAGAAAAATGTGTTCGGAGCTGACACTTTTTTCTTCATGAACATATGTATAGGTAACTCGACAATTTCTTTTGTAGCGTTCTCCAATTTTTTTTTTACAGCTACAAACCAATTTTTGTCGTTTCTAAATCCCATCATATCAGTGCTAATGTTGAACAGCATACGGCGGGTACTTTGAAAGTAATTTCTATTTACACTATTCTCAAAATATAAACTTGTCACAGGTATTATGATAATACTGATGGCAAATATTGATAAAAAATAGAGTAACACTCTTGGCATAGTAACTAAACTTGTGATACCATAAATTATTAACTAAGTAGCAATAAGCGTTCTATACGAACAAAAGAAAACTCGTTAAAATCTTTAATGCTATCAAACGCTTTCAATATCGCAATGTTGTTTGATTTAATAATCGGTGATATGGAAAAAATTAAAGTTCATTGTTTTCAAAGCAGTAACACAACCTGAGAAAAAAATTTTCTATAATCAAAAATAATTATATCTATATTCATATGTAGCACATAATTTTCATATAGTCCTATATTGGTTTTTTCTTATCAAAAAAATTAGGAAAACGGTTGACCCTGAAGGCCATCCCTGCAACTTCCCGCTAATTCCATACTTAGGCGCTTAAAATTGCACCAATGACGTTTTTGAGCTCTTCGAGCTCAAAAATACAATTTATAGGTTATTTTGAGCTCTCCGAGCTCAAAGAGATTGCTTTCCTATGCTTTAAAGCTCTTCGAGCTCAAAAGTCTGATAGAGATTTGATAAGACACTATTTTTTGAATTTTTAAACGGCAATTACTTTTGAATGAATAAACCGATTTTTACGCGGTTAGAAGCGTTCGACGCAGTTTTTTAAGCCTCACCAAGAATTTTAAATTTTGAATTGATCGCGCTATAAATTTTGGAGTTATTCCGAAAAAACACTTTTTTCGGTTTTCTTTCGTTCACGATATCTCTCGAACGAATCAACCGATTTTGACCGGACTGGTGGCGATCGACGTGGTTTTTTGAGTTTAAGAGCTGATTAGTTTTTGGAATTGAACCTTTAAGCCGTTTAAAAGTTATTCCAAAAAAACCACATTTGAAAAAAATTTTTTTTTCAGTTTTTTTAAGATTTCTCAAAATCTATTGATCTGAATCGGTCCAAATAGTTTTCAAAATCTAAGTTTGGTCAAGCCCTTTTGAATGGCACCAACCGCGATGAAATCGGTCAAGCCGTTCAAAAGTTATAAGCGGTTCACATACTTTCACACACACACACACACACACACACACACACACACACACACACACATACAGACACCGTGACAACCTCGCGGGGATAGTCAGGGAAGCTTCCTGTGACCTTCAAACGTCGAGATCTGATGAAAACTCGATTTTTGCAAAACGGGGTGAAAACAATAACTTCCCGATTTTCGAAAATCTTCGATTTTCTTAGCGGGAAGTTAAAAATAACAAAAATTAGGGTGCGTTTCAAGATTATAAAAATGCATATGTAATGACCCCCTTTATTTTTTATCATGCAATAATTAATGAAATTTTTTTTGAAATTTACTACCCAAAAATTTAACTTAAAACCAACAATGTAAACAAAGAATACAAGACATGGTATAAAAAATACATATAATAATAAAATAATAAAAAAAGATATATATTAAATGCTTGAATTTTATTGAGTACATAGAAAAAATAGTTTTATACATTTTTTATTTATCTTCAACACAAATAAAATTTAAATACCTGAAAAGAAGAGTAAAAGTGCAGTAAATAGAATAAAAATAATTGAAATATTTTTCGTTTTAATATCTATGCATCAAAACGTGAGCAATCGAGGTTACGGTCGGATGTCGATGATTCTTAAGAACGTTAACCATTTTGGAAAATTCTTCATTAGGTAACCCTGCGTTTAGACGTAAAAAATTCGCTGCAAAAATAGATGCTTCGTCAGCGTTAAATGCTAGTAAAGCTTCAACTACATCCAAACAATAAAAAAGAGAAGGACCATGACAGTTGAAGTATACTGCTTTCAAAAAGTTGTATAAATGCTCAGCAATTACCGAAATAAACTCTATTGAAAAGATTGCAATCCATTCTGGCAACGTTTCGTTAATTATACAAGTCAAACTTTGCGGTGAAAATTCACCTTTTGTTAAAGTAAATAATGTTAAATACAAAAACGCTTCAGGATCATCGTGTGGTTTCAGGAGAGAACTAAACGATTCCAATAAAATACCGACTAATCGTTCTTGCCAAGAATCACATGGTGAATAATAAAAAATGTTACAAGCTAAATTGTGTATAAAGAAATTTGCCGGATAAAATGTTGGACAATTAGGCTGCGGAACATTGATATCTTTCATTATTTCAGTAAAGATATCTCGAAAATGATTCAATCTCTCTTCAAGTTTATTACGCGCTGGAACAATATAACTATTGATCAAATAATAATTCCCTCTATAGAGTGCACGCATTGATAACGGCAAATCAAGGACATAATTATCAATAATTTTCTTATGTTGTTCCTCAGAAAATAGAGCAGATATATTGTTCGGCATTTCAAGAAGGTTAGTGATATAATCCCAATCAAATAAAAAATTCTCGGCTTCAATATTACTGAGCTCACGATAAACACTGAATAGTTTTTCAACATAATCTGCAACATATTCGTTGGGAACAAAATCCTTGAACTTTAGCATAATGACATAAATCTCTCTGTCGCCGGGTTTAACACCATCCATACACTCTTTTAACATTTCCCAAGTTCCTTTGTTAGGATTAGATTTAAAAGCATCAAATATAGTAGAAAAAACTAATGTAAGAATCGTTCGATGCGTTTCTGATCTCCACATTTCAATTAAAGTTCTACGTAGTTGCTAAACATCTGCAGCCTTACAAAACAAGCGAATGCCATGTTTCTTTATAGATACTGGACGATCCATCAATTTCAATGCAAACGGTATGACTTTAGCTACTGATGTTCGCCGACTTATATTGACAAGACAATTGATTATACTATGGATATAGTCACCAACACAGAATTTGAGAAGGCAATCTAAAGAAACTGCTGGGTTGACTAGATTGAATGCTGATGAAGCAGAATGCACCATTTGATAGTTTATTTTTGCATCTTCTGGATCAATGTCTATCGTCGCAGACGATGGTATGAAAGGAGGAATCACCTGTTCAAAAGCCGATCCTTCTAATAGTAGTGCTAAAACAATCAATGCTTGGGCATCTCTCTTCTCTTCGATAATTTTCAAACACTCTTCCGTGAATTTAATCGGCAAATCTTGATACCAGCGAGATGATTTTATGAATTCATGCATTACTAGACTTTTAGGTGATTCCATGCATGTTTTCAAAGAATACTCCCAATTACGCAGTATCATTTCTGGATTCGTTCTGAGTGTTGGTAGCAAATTTGAGAGGTCTGAAAAAAGTAATTTTTCTTCTTTAACGTTTTCGGCAAATTCTTTATAAAGATCATGCTCTTCTTTTTGTAAAGTTCTTAGTATAAATTGTAAATTATCATCGTACTCAGTATTTTCATTTATCATTTTTTCAATAGCATTCAGTATCTAAGGAAAATCTTTGATAGACATGGGCTCAAAAGGAGACTTAGCCTTCAAGTTATGTTTATTGAAAGTATAGATTGATATTATAACATTTTTGATTAATGCGGTGCTTGGATAATTTTTGTCATTGGGTTTCTTAGTAGGAAGTACTTTGAGAAACTCCTCCAAACACTGCTTTTTAAACACAATATTATCTTCTAAAATATTAAATGGACGCTGAGATCGTCTGATAATCAAATCGGTCAAAAAGCTTATTTTATCTTCAATAGAATGATTGTTTTCTAACTCAAAGCGAATTAAAGATGTTATTATTTCTATTTGTAGTAGACTATAACAATTAAGCTGATTTTTGACATGCATGAACTTCAAGAAATTGTAAATCACATCCCAATGTTCTTGTGATAGATATTTCAACGGATTTTGAGTGGTCATCATAATTAAAATATTGACTAAAAAATTCCTTTGTTTGTTTTTATGTCTCGTTGTAATGTACTTAAGCACTTCAAGCAGAGCGTCATTATCAGAATTGATGAAGTAAGGGTACATTAGCTGTTTAAGTAGATGCAACCTCTTGCTTTGGTCAGAAGTTTGTTTTATCAGTGTTTTTATATGTTCTACCGACTCTTCAGGCGACAGATAACAAATCCATGATATTTCTGAGTAATAAAATTCATCAGACGGTTCTTTTTCCATTTTAATTTTCGCTTGTTTAGTTCGCTCATCGCGTGGAAGTAATTTCAAAGCCTCTGGGGTAATTTTTTCAGTGCAGTCCAGCAGGTTCAGCTTATATACTTCTTTGAATGTGGAGAGCATCAGGAGTAATTTTTTACCTACGGGAACGAATTCAAGGTACCTCAACATTCTGTCAAACTCAAATAAATCCAAGTCTTCAGGAAACAACTGTGTAAAAATTTTCTTAAATTGCTCTTCGTTCAATTTTTTTGTCACTGTTTTCAAATCCAACACTGGTGAAAATAATTTAGCGTTTTTCAGTTACGCATCAATGCAATTTACCAAAAACAATTCAGTGCGAGTGTTACTAAGTTTCTGAAAGTAAGAACAATCGTGCATCTCAATGAGCTCCACAAAAGCTTTCGGGCATTTCTTTACCAGCCGAGGAATAAAATATAAAAAAGCAGACAAATCAACGCGTTTCAAATTTCGTTCAAACGGATCGTTACTTATTTTGCTCAGCTTTAGATAGTTAACAATGAGTTCTGGATACTTGTAGAACAAAAATCGTACAATTCTATTATCAAGGCGCACTCCATGTTCTATGATGCGATTCCAGATGAATGATTCACTGCAAGCTTTGAGAAGTGCATAAGCTTGCTTCTCTCCATTCATTTCGCAAAGCGAAATATAGAATTTTTCAGCAATGGCAGACTTTTCATTCAAATTATCACCTAAGGTTTTGATAATTTTAATTCGACTTTGCAGAGATACATACGGTAAAATATGTGTTTGGTAGTACGGGAATGTCGAACAAGCTTCAATACTGCCGTTGAAAAACCACTTAACTTTAATTGCGCGACTGAAGACTACTGAGTCATCGGATTTTAGTGCGTCAACAATGCCATCAGGTTGCCGTAGTAATCGGGCAATTTCCACTTGTACTAGAGGTTTCAATGCTTCTGGTGCTTCTTCCAAATCAAGAGCATCTTGATTCTTCGATTTTGATTTGACAATTTTTTCTCAATGCGATTCAGAGCGTTGAACTTTTCACCAGTTTACTTCCCGGAATTTTTTGGATTCCACTCAAATACGGTGACAATTCCATGACGTTCATATTTGTTTAAATACGGGCCACCAGTGATCAATGTTGATGACCTTGGATTGTAACGATGATAATGATTATTATAAATGAGTATCATAAAAAATTCAACACATCTATCGCGTAAAACTCTGACAGTATAAAGAAGTATTACTTATCTAAATAATTATCACTGATTCTAATATAATATAGCACCATACTATGTAATTTCACCGCTTTATATTTTTTTAATGTCATGTAAAACAATTATTTTTAAAAAACACAGAATGCATTTGATTAATTGTATCAAAGTTTAGTTTTATGAATTTAATGCACTTGAGAATTTTAGGAGAATCGAAATTTGCAATAGAATATGTGAAGTCACCACGTATATTAAATATTCACGTTTAGATTCAGCTGACTTTTAGTAAGCTGTTATCTTTCAATCTACGCATGTTCCGTTTCATATAATAGTTTTACCTGTATTCAATAAAATTACAAAGAATAATAGACGTTATATACTTAATACTAGTCTCATAGCTTCGGTAATTGATGTCACTTCAACTATAAAATCATCAATTTATTATTAGAAGTGACCTTTATCTGACAATTATCGAAATGAGATACAAATATGTTTTAAAAATGATAGTCAACTTAACAGACATGTCCTAATTTTGATGGATTTTTATATTTTTATAACAACTAAATTAATAATCTACAATTTTAATCAAAAAAATTCTACATCTAAAAATTTATAACAATTTCAAAGGACAAATTTTCAAAAAATAATATTTTTTTGTACAGTTGACTTGTCAATAAAAATAAAAAATTTACCTTTTACTCACAAATAGAATTTAAAAATCATTCTGACAGTAAAATTTTGGTGAATAAAATTTTTCATTTTATTTTCTTTTAAATAATTGATTGATTAATGCATTGATCAATTAATCTGAGGTAAAAAACAATTATCATCAAAAATCATTATACATAATTTAAATGTAACATATAATTCTATAAATAGTTCTACCTTAGCTTTTTTTCGAAAAAACAACCAAGTATTAGGTAAATTTCAAAACAAAAATACGTATGTGATGACCTCCATGATTTTTTATGATTATCAATAACTAATAAAGGTATTTTTTTCGAAATTTACTACCCAAAATTTTTGCTCAAAGCTAATGAACGACATAAACAAAGGATACTACATTATAAAATTGTAATTGGTGAAGTTTGGAAAAAACAGTAACAAGAACTATAATAATAACAAAATTATTATATCTCTGTTTAAGAAAAACGATTTTGAATTATTACCTCACTGCAAAATATATATCTATATTCCGAGTTAAATGCTTTTGAATTTCTTTAAAACATTTTGAATCATTTCAAGTCTTTTTTTTAAATCAGAAATAATACTTTGTTAAACTTTAATATTAAAATAATATTTTAAGTTACTTAATGTTAAAAATATGTTAAAAAAAATAAAATGATGATCTTTAATAAGTATAATAAACTTACCTTTTTATTATGTTTATATTTAAAAAATTCCAACTAATTTAATTTACTGAATTATAGTGTCATAACTCATGCGTAAATTTAGAATGAGTTATCAGTTATTAATTGAACCTAATTGTAATTTTTCACTTACCGATTTTAATTTGATCAGATGAAACTAAAAAAAAAAAAAAAAAATGAAAATTTATTCATAAAACAATGTACAAAAAAATGAAGAAATATCACTATCATATTATTTATTCCTCTAGAAATAGAAATGAGAAAATTAATTCAACATTTAAGAAGTTTGTAATGAAAATTAAATATTGTATTAAATGATTGAATTTTATTGAGTACATAGAAAAAGTAGTTTTATACATTTTATGATCAATTTCCAACACACATAGTATTAAATTATAACAAAAAAGGGTAAATAAATTGGATAAAAATAAAAACATTTATTTTTGTTTCCATTTTTTAACAAAGATTTACTATTTTTCAAAACTCGACGGTAGAGTCGTCGAGCAAAATAGTACCTTGTCCAGGTCGTCCAAAATGAATTAAATACGAATATATGCAAACAGAAAACTTAGGAGGTACTCTCAACCTGAGCATTAATATTAATATTAGGAGAGAGAAAGAGAAAAAAATAATATATTATAAAATAAAGAAATATTAAAAAGTAAATTAGCAGAGATTAATAATTAATAACAATCAAACAATTTATTAACAAACTCAAATCACTTATATCTAAGTCCAGAGCCGAACTCCTTCGTCGGATAGACTGTATAATAATGAGAATATTACTATCGCTCCCAATTGTTAACAATTAATTACAAAATATTGGTCTCAATCCTCAGAAGACCGCTTAATTGTTGGATACGATATTTAAACTGTAAAAAAAGCACTGTTAAAAATGGACTCATTTTAACACCGCTATGTAACACCTGTGTATCAACACCGGTGTAGCGGTGCTCTTTTGCGGTGTTAAAAATCCGGTCCCTGGCGGTTTCATGCTTACGGTAAATCCGCGGTGACTCCATAGTGAAAAGATGGTCGATTCACGGTCGTTTCACGTGACGGCTATTTCACTATCTAGTTAGGGTTGTAGTACGGTGAAATCACTGTCGAAAAACAGTATATTCGTTCTATTGCGTCACTAACTACGGATAGTAGATAAATGTTGACTTATCAGCAGTTCTATGGTGAAAAGACCGTTTCTAATTCGTGGAACTTTAGCATTTCTGTTGTCAGTATGGCGTGCTTCTACTGCGGAAAAATGATTTTTTCAAAGTGAACACCTCATAAACTCATAGTGATATCACTGTGGACCTACTATAGTTCGATGATCGTTCGACCGTCAACTCACGGTAAAATAAACTTCTTTTCACGGTATATACTCGTTCGTTTTCTTCCGGACAAATGATGTAAATGCTGTTCAATTATTATTTTATAAACAGTGTAGAGTGCTGAACTCTATTGATATTTCACATTAAATTTAGTTATTTGTAGTTAATTTTCAGAATAAAAAAATTTTTTAAATAAACGCTTTAAAAAATTTCATTTACAAATTAATATTTTTTCGCTCGATTAAAAAAAATAACACGTCACTTATCACGGTGATAATAAATTCAAAAGAATCCATGTATATCATCAATGCAAGGCCACAGTTTATTTCAAATAACTGTTTAGAAATATATTTAAAAAATGTCAGCGTTAAAAGCTGAAAAAACATAATAACTTACAGAGTGATGAAAAAAATATTTATTTTTTGACACTATTCGACAGTTAATAAATTTAATAATCACATCAATATTTATATGATAAACACAAATGAAGGAAAGCTTATGAAATAAAAAATTTTAATTATATGTTTTTTTACAGAATCAGGATATTTCAAGATACCATGAAAAACGTCCTTAATTATAATGGTATAAATATAAAAGAAAATTTCATCAACTTTTAATTAAAACTGCCTGCCCCTGTCTAAAAATATTCATTCAAACTCACTACCATTTAGTAGACAGTCCCATGGCTAAGCGGTACAACGCTCGTCATGCTTGCTTGAGACTGGTGAGGCGTGGGTACGAGTCCCGGTGTGAGCTGAAATTTAATTTTCAGTGAACATCAGTGCTCATAACTCACGCCGGGTTGTACAGGCTTAGTAGTGTATCAATGAGTTAGTAATTAATAAGTTAAAAAAAAATCCGTAAATACTACTTAAAATTATTATTGTCCTAAAAATACTAAATTTTTCATTTTGGAGAATTTTAGCATTTTCAAATGGGATTTTTTATGAGTAGGTTATACAAAGGCGGTCAAAGGAGCGTTATTCGACAAAGGAAGGAACGTGAAACGACGGTGAAACGACGGTGAAACGACTTTGGATTCACTCTATTTTACTGTGTAACAACAGTGCTTTGACTGTCAAATAACTATACATTTATAAACTTTTTACTATGGTTTCACTCCATAGTTGCCATATAAAAATGTCATTTGAACCATTTTACCAAGGTCTAATAATCTGATATATACCATATTTTAACAGTAGTGAAATGAAACAAAGTCACCAATGTTTCACCGTGAAATTACTACTGTAATACTAAGTTCTCACTGTTGACCATAGAGGGAACTACCGACTTTCCATAGTATTTTCACCGTGACCACAAAACCGCCAGGGTGTTGAACCGGTGTGATACCGGTGTAACCGTAGAATAAATTTACACCGTATCGGAGTATGAATATTCCATGATCCATAAAACACGATTAATATTCAATATTTATCAAAATGAGACAAGTAACATTTATTTAAGAATTTTTAATTTATAAAATAACGCAGAAATCAATTTAATGATTGTTATACAACAAGTTAAATAGTATTTACAATATTAAATGTTTAGGAACAATATAATAATTATTTTTATCGCAACTCTGATGTTTCTCATAACATAATGAATATTTTAAACATGATAAATTAATAATTTGATAACTTTGCTTTTTTTTCCAGATATTTCATTTGCACATAAACTCATATTATAACACATAGTCTCTTATAGCTTACACAACAGCATTATATTATTATTATAAATGAAAATTCTTTGAATTTCACCGTAAATGGGTAATTCGTAAATTCTTAAATTGTCCCACAAATGTCCTAAAATTGTACAAAAAATTTTTCATCCATTAATTTTGGGACAAATCTACAGCAATGCAAAAATTAATTATCTTTTTTAAAATCATTTAAAAATGTTCGGATTTTGTTGTAAAACATTCTAAAATTGTCCCAAAAATTTTTCATCCATGAATTTCGAGACAAATCTATAGCTGTGCAAAAATAAATTATCTCTCTGAAAATTATTTAAACAACGTTCAAAATTGTCGTAAAATTGTTCTAAAAATGTTCCAAATTTTTTGTAAAAACATTCTAAAACTGTCCCAGAATAAATTCCAAAGTTATCCCAAAAATATCCTAAAAATGTCCGAGAAAGAAATGTCTCAAAATCATTCAAAATTTGTTCTCAAATAGTTAAAAAAATGTTTTAAGATTATTCAAAAAAGGTTCCACATAAGATTTTGAGGACAAAATTTCAACTAAATTGCTTCAAATAAATTGCGTTGACTCTAAAATTATCTTAGAAGTATTCCGAAAATCTTAAAAAAAATATTTAAAATCTATGAAATAATTACTAAAATGCACTATTTTAAAATTCCCGATCTATTTTTATCTACTTAATATTTTATTATTTTAAACTTCCTAAATTAAATATAACCTTTTTTTAATTATTTATTTTTAATTATTAAACATAAAAAGTTTAATTGTAAAAATTTTGTTAGTTAAAACATTACCAACACCGGAAAATTTATAACACCGATTTAACACCGAAAAAAAATATTTTCACCGCGAACGGTGTTACTGCTACACCGATTTCGGTGTTGAATTTATCACCGGAATTTTAACACCGTACACCGCATGGACTCACACCGATTTTTTTTTACAATGTATAAATTGTCAGAAATGATATCTGACGAATATTTTATTGGGATACACTCAAATTCCTTAAGTGAGTTATCTCAAACGACTACTATTATAAATTTAAAAAATTACTGGCCCACTCGAAGACCCAACGCGTGACTTTCGGGACAGGTATTTTACTACAATACCCCTTACTAGCTACGGGATCGACTCGATCAAATAACGACTATTTACCAATTAATAAACAAATGAATTATTTGAAGCTAGGAGAGGACGCGGTACTCGGAAAGTACTCAAGCTCAACTTGTGAGTTACTTACCGAATAAACCAAGCGAAAACTTGAACAAGGACACCAGATATACACTTGACTTACATGAATGCGGATTCTGAATGTTTGAAGCCTCGTTTCCGATTACGAGAGCCTCTCATTTGCCAAAATTACTAGTCCCTTTGCTCGTGATCGATAGTATAATAGAGTATCATCCGTGCGATTAAGGGCTTCGATCTATTATCAATTATCAATATTATGCTTTAGCATTTCCTTGGTTACCTGTCCCGATACCCATTATCGCTGGACCTGGACTTTAAATGCAGAAACAAACTTATATAATATGATTGAATACAATGTGGCAACGATTTATAGCGATAAATACATAAAATAATTAATAAATTATAAATACTTCAACATAGACATCTAACATAAATGTAAAGTTGATTACTTATGAACTAATAAAAATAAGATTATAATTCTTGAATACCAATATAAATAAATTTAAAACAATAAATAAGTAAACAAAATATAATAAAAATTAGAAACACACCGAGTGTGGATCTGTTGCCAAATCTAGACGCAGGGAGAGACGCACACGGAGAATAAAAATCCTTGTGACAATGTCTATGCATCAGAGTGTAAGCAATCGAGCTTACTGTCGGATGTTGATGATTCGCGAGAATGTTAATAGTTTTATAAAATTTTTCATCATCTGTCCGTCCGTTGAGAAGTAATAAATACGCTGCAAGAATAGATACTTCTTTAACATTAAACGCTACTAAAGCTTCAATTACATCCAAATTATTCCATGGCCAAGTATAATCATGGTTAGCATGTTTGAATGCATTCAAAAAATGGTATAAATATCTAGCAATTTCCGCAATATACTCGGCAGAAAAGGTTGTAACCCATAATGGTAACATTTCGGTAATTATACCAGCAATTTCTTGTGGTGAATTTTCAGCTTCTGCTAAAGTAAGCAATGTTAAATATAAAAACGCTTCTGGATCATGGTGTGGTTTCAGTAGAGAATCAAACAATTCTAGTAAAATGCTAACTAATCGTTCTTGCAAAGAATCACATGGTAGATTATGAATAATGTCACAAGCTAAATTGTGTACAAAGAAATTAGCAGGAAAAAATGTTGGACAATTCGACTGTGGAACATTCATATTTTTTACTATTTTAATAACGATATCTTGAAAATGATTCAATCTCTCTTCAAGTTTATTTCGCGCTGGAACAATATAACAATTGATTAAATAAGAATGGCCTGAAGAGAGTACATTTTTTGGTAACGACAAATCAAGAACATAACTATCAATAATTTTTTTATGTTGTTCATCAGAAAAAAGAGCGGATATATCATTCGGAACATTAAGTAGTTCCATGATATAATTCTTATCAGTTTTCTTCAGGTCATCTTCAACATTACAAAGCTTACGAAAAACAGTGAATAATTTTTCAACATAATCCGCAACATATTCGTTGGGAACATACTTAAATTCCAACAAACTTTCAAAATTATCTTTATCATCTGGTTTAAGATCATCAAGACATTCTTTCAGCATCTCCCAAGTTTCATTGTTAGGATTAGATTTAAAAGCATTAAATATATTAGTAAATACTAATGTACGAATCGTTTGATGCGTTTCCGATCTCCACATATCAATTAAAGTTCTACGTACATGCTTAACATCTGCAGCCATACAAAACAAACGAATGCCATGTTTCTTTATAGATACTGGACGATCCATCAGTGTCAATGCAAACGGTATGACTTTAGCTACTGATGTTCGCCGACTTATATTGACAAGACAATTGATTATACTATGGATATAGTCACCAACACAAAATTTGAGGATGCAATCTAAAGAAACTGCTGGGTTGACTCGATTCAATGCCAATGAAGCAGAATACACCATTTGATAGTCAGTTTTTGCATCTTCTGGATCAATCTCTATCGTCGCAGACGATGGTATGAAAGGAGTAATCACCTGTTTAAAAGCCGATCCTTCTAATAGTAGCGCCAAAATAACTAACGCTCGAGTATCTCTTTTCTCTTCGATGATTTTCAAACACTCTTCCGCAAATTTTATCGGCAAATCTTGATACCAACGAGACGACTTTATGAATTCATGAATTATCAGACTATTAGTTGATCTTATGCATGCCTCTAAAGAATACTTCCAATTACGCATAAATATTTCTGGATTCGTTCTGAGTGTTCGTAGCAAATTTGAGAGGTCTGAAAACAGTAATTCTTCTTCTTTAACAATTGCGGCAAATTCTTTGTAAAAATCATGCTCTTCTTCTTGTAAAATTCTTAGTATGAATAGTAAATCATCATCGTACTCGGTGTTTACATTTATCATTTTTTTAGTAGCATTCAGTACCCAAGGAAAATCTTTGATTGACATTGGCTTGAAAGGAGACTTAGCCTTCAAGTTATGTTTGTTGAAGGTATAAATTGATATTATAACATTTTTGATCAATTCAGTGCTCGGATAATCTTTGTCATGGGGTTTCTTAGTAGGAAGTACTTTGAGAAACTCCTCCAAACACTGTTTTTCAAACACAATATTATCTTCTAAAATATTAAATAGATTCTGAGATTGCATGATAATCAAATCGGTCAGAAAGCTTATTTTATCTTCAATAGAATGACTATTTTCTAACTCAAAACGAATTAAAGAAGTTATTATTCTTACTTGTGATAGATTATACCAATAATCGAGCTGATTTTTGACATGCATGAACTTCAAAAAATTGTAAATTACCTCCCAATGTTCTTGTGATAGATTTTTTAAGCAATTGTCTGCGGATATCATATCTAAAATATCTACTAAAAAATTTTTTTGTTCGTTTTTATGTCTCGTTGTGATGTACTTAAGCACTTCAAGCAGAGCGTTATTATCTGAATTGACATAACAAGTGAAAAGTAGTTGTTTAACTAGATGCAACCGCTTCCTTTCGTCAGAGGTTTTTTTTATCAGTGTTTTTATAAGTTCTATCGACTCTTCCGATGACAAATAACAAATCCATGAACTATTTACGAAATAAAATTTATCAGTCGGGTCGTTTTCTATTTTAACTTTCGCTTGTTTAATTCGCTCATCACGTGGAAGTAATGACAAAGCCTTTCGGGTAATTTTTTCAGTGCAGTCCAGCAGATTCAGTTTATATACTTCGTAGAATGTGGAGAGAATCAGTGGTAATTTATTATCTACGGAAACGAATTCGAGGTACTTCAACAGTTCGTCGAACTTGAATGATTTAAAATCTTCAGGAAACAACTGTGTAAATATGTTCTTAAATTGCTCTTCGTTCAATGTTTTAGTCACTGTTTTTAAATCCAACACTGGTAAAAATAATTTAGCGTTTTTCAATAAAGCATCAATGCAATTTACCAAAAACAATTCAGTGCGAGTGTTACTAAGTTTTAGATAGAAAGAACAATCGTGCATCTCAATGAGCTCCACAAAAGCTTTCGGGCATTTCTTTACCAGCCGAGGAATAAAATCTAAAAAAGCAGACAAATCAACGCGTTTCAAATTTCGTTCAAACGGATCGTTACTTATTTTGCTCAGCTTTAGATAGTTAACAATGAGTTCTGGATACTTGTAGAACAAAAATCGTACAATTCTATTATCAAGGCGCACTCCATGTTCTATGATGCGATTCCAGATGAATGATTCACTGCAAGCTTTGAGAAGTGCATAAGCTTGCTTCTCTCCATACATTTCGCAAAGCGAAATATAGAATTTTTCAGCAATGGCAGATTTTTCATTCAAATTATCACCTAAGGTTTTGATAATTTTAATTCGACTTTGCAGAGATACATACGGTAAAATATGTGTTTGGTAGTACGGGAATGTCGAACAAGCTTCAATACTGCCGTTGAAAAACCACTTAACTTTAATTGCGCGACTGAAGACTACTGAGTCATCGGATTTTAGTGCGTCAACAATGCCATCAGGTTGCCGTAGTAATCGGGCAATTTCCACTTGTACTAGAGGTTTCAATGCTTCTGGTGCTTCTTCCAAATCAAGAGCATCTTGATTCTTCGACTTTGATTCGACGACTTTCTTCGCAATGCGATTCAGAGCGTCGAACTTTTCACTTAGTTTACTTCCCGGAATTTTTTGGATTCCACTCAAATACGGTGACAATTCCATGACGTTCATATTTGTTTAAATACGGGCCACCAGTGATCAATGTTGATGACCTTGGATTGTAACGATGATAATGATTATTATAAATGAGTATCATAAAAAATTCAACACATCTATCGCGTAAAACTCTGACAGTATAAAGAAGTATTACTTATCTAAATAATTATCACTGATTCTAATATAATATAGCACCATACTATGTAATTTCACCGCTTTATATTTTTTTAATGTCATGTAAAACAATTATTTTTAAAAAACACAGAATGCATTTGATTAATTGTATCAAAGTTTAGTTTTATGAATTTAATGCACTTGAGAATTTTAGGAGAATCGAAATTTGTAATAAAATATGTGAAGGCACCACGTATATTAAATGTTCACGTTTAGATTCAGCTGACTTTTAGTAAGCCGTTATCTTTCAATCTACGCATGCTCCGTTTCATGTAATAGTTTTACTCGTGTTTAATAAAATGACAAAGAATAAAAGTTATATATATATATATATATACTTAAGACTAGTCTCATAGCTTCGATAATTGATGTCACCTCAACTATAAAATCATCTTTATTACTAGAAGTAGCCTTTATCTGACAATTATCGAAATAAAATATAAATATGTTTTAAAAATTGTAGTCAACTTTATAGACATTTACTAATTTTTATGGATTTTTGTAACAACTAAATTGATGATCAACAATTTTAATTAGAAAAATTTTACATCTCAAAATTTATAAAAATTACAACAAGGAAAATTTTTTAAAATATATATTTTTCTTCACTATTGATTTGTAATTAAAATAAAAATTTACCCTTACTCACAAATAGAATTTAAAAAACATTCTGGCAGTAAAAATTTGGTCAATAAAATTTTTTAGATCACTTTTCTTTGGTAGCAAATTTGAGAGGTCTGAAAGAAGTAATTCTTCTTCTTTAATGTGTGCGGCTAATTCTTCAAAGAGATCATGCTCTTCTTCTTGTAAAATTCTTATTATAGATGGTAAATCATAATTGTACGGGTTGTTTTTATATATTATTTTCTTAGTAGTATTTAGTACCCAAGGAAAATCTTTGATTGACATTGGCTCAAAAGGAGACTTAGCCTTTAAGTTATGTTTGTTAAAGGTATAAATTGATATAATCACATTTTTTATCAATTGAGTGCTTGGATGATATTGGTCATCGGGTTTTTTAGTAGGAAGTATTTTGAGGAACTCCTCCAAACACTGTTTTTCAAATACAATATTATCTTCTAGAATATTAAATGGATTGTGAGATTCCTTGAGAAGCAAGTCGGTCAGCATGCTTATTTTATCTTCAATAGAATGACTGTTTTCTAACTCAAAGCGAATTAAAGATATTATTATTTCTACTTGTGACAGATTATAGTTATGATCAGAGTGATTTCTGGCATGTACGAATTTCAAAAAATCGTAAATGACGTCCCAATGTTCTTGTGATAGATTTTTTAAGTGATTTTCACTGTATATTATATCTAGAATATCCCTTAAGATACAGATATTTTCGTTTTTAGGTCTCGCTGTAATGTACTTAAGCACTTCAAGCAGAGCGTTATTATCAGTATTGACATAGCAAATATAAACTAGCTGGTTAATTAGATGCAACCACTTGTTTTCGTCGGAAGTTAGTTTTATCAGTGTTTTTATATGTTCTACCGACTCTTCAGGCGCCAGATAACAAATCCATGATCTATCTGAGAAAAAAAATTCATCAGATGGTTCTTTCTCCATTTTAACTTTCGCTTGTTTAATTCGCTCATCACGTGGAAGTAATTTCAAAGCCTCTGGGGTAATTTTTTCAGTGCAGTCCAGTAGATTCAGTTTATATACTTCTTTGAATGCGGAAAGCATAAGTGGTAATTTTTTGCCTATGGGAACGAATTCGAGGTACTTCAACAGTTCGTCGAACTCAAATGAATCCAAATCTTGAGGAAACAACTGTGGAAAAATGTTCTTAAATTGCTCTTCATTCAATTTTTTGGTCACTGTTTTCAAATCCAACACTGGTAAAAATAATTTTGCGTTTTTCAGTAAAGCATCGATGCATTTTACCAAAAACAATTCAGTGCGAGTGTTACTAAGTTTTACCGAGAAAGAACAATCATGCACCTCAAGGAGCTCAACAAAAGACTTTGGGTATCTCTTCAACAAACGGGGAAGAAAATCTGTAAAAGTAGACTGTTCAACTTGCTTAAAATTTCTTTCAAACGGATCGCTACTTTTTTTGCTCAGTTTTAGATATTTAACAATTAGTTCTGGATACTTGTAGAACAAAAATCGTACAATTCTATTATCGAGGCGCACTCCATGTTCTGTGATGCGATTCCAGATAAATGATTCACTGCAAGCTTTGAGAAGCGGATAAGCTTGCTTCTCTCCGTACATTTCACAAAGTGAAACATAAAACTTTTCAGCAATGGCAGATTTTTCACCTAAATTATCACCTAAGGTTTTAATAATTTTAAATCGACTTTGCAGAGGTACATATGGTAAAATATGTGTTTGGTAGTACTGGACTGTCGAACAAGCTTCAATACTGCCGTTGAAAAACCACTTAACTTTAATTGCGCGACTGAAGACTACTGAGTCATCGGATTTTAGTGCGTCAACAATGCCATGAGGCTGCCGTAGTAATCGGGCAATTTCCACTTGCACTAGAGGTTTCAATGCTTCTGGAACTTCTTTCAAATTAAGAGCATCTTGATTCTTCGACTTTGATTCGACGACTTTCTTCGCAATGCGATTCAGAGCGTCGAACTTTTCACTCAGTTTACTTCCCGGAATTTTTTGGATTCCACTCAAATACGGTGACAATTCCATGACGTTCATATTTGTTTAAATACCTTCCACCAGTGATCAATGTTGATGACCTTGAATTGTTACGATGATGATGGTTATTATTAATGATTATCATAAAAAATTCAACACATCTATCGCGTAAAACTCTGACAGTATAAAGAAGTATTACTTATCTAAATAATTATCACTGATTCTAATATTATATAGCACCACAATATGTAATTCCACTGCTTTATATTTTTTTAATGTCATTTGAAATAATTAATTTAAAAAAACACAGAATTCATTTGATTAATTGTATCAAAATTGAGTTTCATGAATTTAATGCACTTGAAAATTTTAGGAGAATCGAAATTTGTAATAAAATACGTGAAGGCCCCACATATATAAAATGTTTATGCTTCGATTTCGCTTCCTTTTAGTAAGCGGTTATTTTTCATTCTACGCATACTCCGTTTCGTATGATAGTTTTACTTGTCTTAAATAAAATTCGTAGAGTAAAAGTTATACTCAATACTAGTCTCATAGCTTTGGTAAATGATGTCACCTCAACTACAACATCATCAATTTATTATTAGAAGTTGCCTTTATTTGACAACTATCGAAATACTATATAAGTATTTTTTAAAAATGATAGTGAACTTCATAGACATCTACTAATTTTTATACATTTTTATTACAAATAATTTAATGATCAACAATTTTAATCAGAAAAATTCTGCATTTAAAAATTTATAAAGATTACAAAGAGCAAATTTTTTTAAAAATATATTTTTTTTCACAATTGATTTGTAATAAAAATAAAAAATTTACCTTTACTCACAAATAGAATTTAAAAAACATTCTGGCAGTAAAAATTTGGTCAATAATTTTTTTTAGTACAATTTTCTTTTGAATAATGATTGATTAATGTAATGATCAATGAAACTAAAGAAATAAATGTTTATCATCAAAAATAATTGTACATAATTCATATGTAACATATCGCGTTTCAGATGCTATAAAGGCGTATACCGGCAAAAATACCGTTGAAAAGCTATAAGGGCGTAAAAAAAATTGATCATCATCATGATTAATTTCATGGTGAATTTCGAATTATTATTTTGCATGTTGTGTACTTTTACACCAAAAACTTTATCTATATAGAAGTTACCGAATCCTAAATTTTGAGTTAGTGTGAATAAAAATAAAAATTCCAATACAATTGACTCAAATGTTTTTTTACTGATTATAAAAAGTAAGTTTCATAAACAAATTGTTTTAAATTCATTATGAAATTCAGCGGCAATTCATCCTGTAATTCATGATGAATTTCGAAATAATGATTCACATCTTGACTAAATTTGCGCTTAAAAATTAATTTAATAAAAGCCGTCAAATTTCGCCTTTTGAGACTGTTTCGTCAGTGTGAATTGAAAAAGATATTTTACGATCATCTAATGATTTGTTTTACTAATTAAAAATAATAAATTTCTATACAATTCATTTCAAGTTCAGCATGAAATTCACGATGAAATTAATTATGAAATACATATTTGTTTCAGAACCTGAAGTTCATTCTAAAATTCATCATGAACCAAATTTTTTTTTTGTACGGGACTGGTCAAAAAGTCAATGTTATAAAGGTCAAATTAAAGGTAATTTTATGAGTTTTCATATTCTACGAAATCTACCTAAAAATACGTATGTGATGACCTCCATGATTTTTTATCATTATCAATAACTAATAAAGGAATTTTTTCCAAAATTTACCACCTAAAATTTTTGCAAAGCTAAGGAATGACATTAATAAAGAACTACATTATAAAATTGTAATTGGTAAAGTTTGGAAAAAACAAAAGTGAAGAGTCGTGTGGTGCTTCTTTCCACATTTTCCACATCTGTTTGTGGATGGGCAGGAGTCGGAACGATGTGGTCCAAAGCAATTGTAGCATCTGTTATGCTTGATAATAAGCTCTTCACGTTGTTGAGTTGTCTTATTAATATATTGCGGGCACCGTGAGAGGAAGTGATTATCTGGACAGATAACACAGCAAGGTAATGATCTTGCTCGAATAGAGTTGTTCGGAAGAGTTGCTTCGACATGACGAATCTTTACGCTCGAAGATGATGATGAAGTGGTCTTTGGATTACTACAACTTTCATAAGACTTCAGAGTAAGGACTCTAGAGAGCGTAAAGGTTTCCAACTTTTCCCAGACTGGTGGTTCCTTGGTATCTCCGAGATGACGTTCCCAGAACTTTAACGTTTCTGGGTCGAAGCTTTGGGTGGTAAAATACACGAGAAAGTCATCGATGCCAGGCATTGATCGCTTGAGTAATTCTAAGGTGTTGCGAATTCGTTTCACCGTAAAGTACAGATGCTCGAGCTCTACCGCAGATTCTTTGGTCATCTTTTTCATGGTTGCCGCTGAGTGTAAGGTGTTGTACAAGATTACGCGTTCATTATGATAAAAATCAGTGAGCTGCTCCCACGTAACTTTAAAATCCTCTTCAGTTATGATGGTGCTGTTGAGGAAGTGAGAAGCAGATCCAGTCATGGCTGCCTTCAGGTAATGGGCCTTCAAAATAGTATCTACCGCTGGATTATTCACAACCATTTTTTCAAATCCAGTTCTAAATGGCAACCATTTCAGAAATGATCCGTTGAATTTTGGGATTTCTAGTTGCGGAGTTGCATAATGGATGACTCGATTACTATCCGCTGTAGAAGTGCTGAATCTACTCGTAGATGTTTCTCGCACGGGAGAGTTGGAAGCGATGAGGGTACTGGCCTTCTCGAATGCATCGATGTAGATTTTTTTAATAGCATCGAAGTGTTTTCGCTTGAAGTAACTTCTTTTCATGATTTCCGTCTTCTTGGATTTCCTCAGAGTGTTAATTGTCACGCTGAGGGCACGATGATTGAGTTTGAATTCTTGCCATTGTTCCTTTAGCAAGTCACGTCTAATTTTGATACGCATTAGGTTGATGTTCTCAACTCCATTTTCGTTTAATTTTTCAGCGAAGTTTTTAATTAACTTCCTCAATTCGTACTGCTCTTCGATCCGTTGATGTATTTGCTCAGTTCGCATCTTATAATCATCAGATCCGGTTTGAGGAACCAAAATGTTTGGTTGATTTCTTTTATTATAGCGGATTGGTACAAAATTTAATTAAGCAATATAATGGATGGTAAATTTATCTGGTTCTGATGAATACAAGACGATGATGTAGCGGGATCGTCGATGATTTCGGCTAGAGGTTTTTTGGTGTGTGATGTTGGGATGTGCCAAGTAAACTCCTGATGATGGAGATTTGTCGCCTTCCCAGGTGTGACTCGACTGGAATCTCGTAAGGACAATGATTTTGGCTCATTCAATATTATCTCTGTGAATCGAATATCACATTGTAATGAATTGGTTTTAGAAATCGATTTGGATAGCGTATGTCGAAAAACATAGTGGACTGTATGAGAATGAGTTTGATTTGATCTTAGAGGAGTTTTAGGTTGAGGTGCCTGGAAGAGTTTTTTTAGATGACTGAATTATTGAGATCCCGGGTAAAAAAATTTATATATAATTGGGTATAATTATATATGATTATATATGAAAAATGGCCCGGCATAATTATATATAATCATGTATAATTATATCCAATTATATATAATTATATGCGATTATGTATAATTATATTAATTTTTTTTTCAAAAATGGATAAAAAAATTGTTTTTTTTTTTTAATTATCTTGAAACCAATGCGATTCGGAGTATGATGTAGTAATCAGAAACTATTTTATCGAATGAAAAATTCCGGGCGTCAGCTGGGTTCGAACTCGACTCCTTCTGGTTATCAGTCCTGCACGCTGCTCACTGGTCTGAATCACATACTGTACCCGACATGATTTAAATCCCTACTAATATTATAAAGATGAATGTAAGTTTGTTTGTTACGCTTTCACGCAAAAACTACTTAATCGATCATCATGAAACTTTGTACACATATTCTTGGAAGTATTAGAAGTAACATAGGATACTTTTTATTAAAGAAAAAAATTTATTTTTTACGAAAGATAAAAAATTATTTGTCAAAAAATTTGAATCACATTAATTCAGTTCTATTGGAATGTAATGATCTTTGATATTTATCAAAGGACTTCAACGCAAGTGAAGCAGCGGGTAAATGCTAGTTAAAAATAAAATCATTGTTTATAAAAAAGTAATCTTTGTCATCACTTTTTTCAACTTTGAAGATTTAGTATGATTTTCATTTAATCATACGAAAAATTTAAGAAAAATCATTATCTATAATATCATATAATTTAATATGATTTGATATAATTATACATAATTGCTAATAATTATACAAAAATTACGAAGAACATCATACATACATTTTTAAAATTATGCATCATTTTATATAATTCTACATAATTATAAGCAATTATACATCCATAACCAAAATACAATGTAGGATTATATATAATTTTATATAAATGGTTAAACATGAGAAAAACATTGTATGAAATTATATAGAATTATACATGATTCTATATACTTTTACATAATTATATCGAATTATACAAAATGACCGAGAACATTACGTAGAATTATATATAATTATATATTATTATATATACTCTTACATAATTATACAAAAATAGTTAAAAACTTTCTATAGAAATATGTAGAATTATACATAATTTTGCATAATTATATGTAATTTTATATTGTAATATATAATTTTGTGTTGTTATATATAATGATACAAAAATCATCTAAACTATTATATAAAACGATATATAATTATATATGATTATGCATAATTCTGCATAATTATATATAAATATACAAAATTGAGGAAAAAATATATCCAGAATTATATACAATTATATATAACTCTGAATAATTATACATGAATCATATATAATTGCACATAATCTCTTTTACCCGGGATGAAAGTAGATTATGATACCAGAGTTGATTCAGACCTATGTGATAGGTCCTGAACAGCCTACCTCTGGGCTTGAGACATGCTTTGTTGTTAGGAGACTCAAATTGGTTAAGGAACCATACCAGGACACAGGGATCCTAACAGGAGTTCTTCAAGATTTACTTTTCAGTTGTTAAATCATGCGTTATTTGTAAAGTGAAATGCTTGAAGACTATCTTAGAAATTACAAACCCTGATTAAGAAATCTAATTTGAAATGATTTAAAATGATATGAAATGATTTAAATGCATCGGATTTAGATACTATATAGACATAAAATTAACATGAAGGTAATCATTTCAAATCATCTTTCTGAATCAGGGAAATAACAAAGATAACTCAAAAGTGTATCATCCACGACAGGTCGAGTAGATAATATAATTCTTTGAGTATTTGACGTTTTTTATCGAGTGAACTTTGCCAATTGTAGCATGTACGTACCTTTGAGTATTTTATTTAGGGATAAAATACCACACCGTTGACGTGCGGAATTGATTTGATGTATTCAACAGGTTGTTTTGTTGAATTTTGAAAAGTTTCTGGTGATAGAAACTTTTTTGGCGAGTGGAGCTGCCTTGAGACGTTGTATAGTAGTTCTTGATGATAAATAGATGAAACGAATGACGAAATACACTGTGTACACTGATGTGAATAAATCACCATAAACAGACTGGCAACTTTGAATCGACTGGGGAAATAGGTGGAATTTTGGAAAGAGGTATCGTGAAGTTACGTGGTCAAAAGATTGGTGAAGACTGACGCTTACTGAATAGAAGTGTTTTTTGAACTTGAGCGTACAGAGACTCTTTTTATTCTGCAATTGGTAGGAAGGATATTCTGATAAATATTCTTGAGAAAAAGCGTTGAAAAAAACATTACCTATATAAAAAAAAAAAAAAAAAAAAAAAAGAAGGAAAGTAACAACGGAAAATATTTAAGCCGAACCAGATGAGTGCCCGAGTTGAGGAAAACAAGGAAATGCTTTTACGACCTCAACGGCCAGAAAGTCATAAAAGTAGGTACTTGAGAATAGAGACCCGCAAACATGCATAAGAATTTAGAGTTGGAACGAAATATTTTGGAGTTTGGCATTTTATTATTTTGTTATAAACTTAATAGATTTTTAAAACTGAGATAAATAACGTTAAAAAAGTTAGTTATTAAATTAATAATTTATAAATTAGCTAAAAATTCAACAAGCAAGAATTATAATAATAATAATAATAATAAGATTATAGTTAAATGCTTTTGAATTTTTTTAAACCATTTTGAATCATTTCAAATCTCGAGATTAACTGTTAACAAATATTTATTAACATTCAATAAATCTGATTGAATAAATAATTTATTAACTGTTAATAAATATTTATTAAATCCTATAATGTTAAAAAATCAGTAATTAACAATTAATGAAGCTTATTAAATATAAACAAATCTTTCTATCAGTGCATTGACATTTACAAAAAATTTGAAAAATTTTACTTTTTCAGCTGAAAAAAAAAAGTTTTAAAAATTTTCAACAATTTAAATAATTGTAACAAGAACACTGATAGAAGGATTAATTAACTATTAATAACTTTATTTATTTGAAGACAATTATTTAATTCATTAAATTTTAATAAATATTTTTTAACATTCAATGAATATTTATTTGGGAGGAAAGTACTTTCATTGATAGATAATAAGTATTTATTAATAGTTAATAAATATTTATTAACAGTTAATAAATTGTTCTTCATAAATTACTTATTAACTGTTAATAAATATTTGTTAATAATCTTTTTTTGCCCTCCGGGCGGAAAGTGGCAACTTTCGTCCCGCTGCGCTACACTAAGTTGCTGCTTTCCGCCTTCGTCAGACAAAAAAATAGTATACACTCCTCGGGAAGTAAATAAGAAAGCCTCAGATCACATGTTTGTTGACCTCGGCTTCGCCTCGGCCAACAATTACATGTGATCTGAGACATTTCTTACTTTACTTCCCTCGGTGTGTAATATACTATTCTTAATCTGAGATAATACTTTATTAAACTTTAATATTAAAATAATGTTCTAAGTTAATTAATATTAAGAAAATGTAAAAAAAATGTTAACATTTGGTAATCAATTGGGATTTTTAATAAGAATAATAAACTTACCTTTTTATTATATTTATACTTAAAAAATTCTAACTAATTTCATTTATTAAATTATATTGTCATAACTCATGACTCATGCGTAATTTTAGAATGAGATCAGCTATAAATTGAACCTGATTTTAATTTTTCACTAACCAATTTCAATTTGATCAGATGAAACTAAAAAAAAAAAAAAAAATAAAAATTTATTCATAAAATAATGTAAAAAAAAAATGAAGAAATATCACTATCTTATTATTTATTCCTCTATAAATTGAAATGGGAAAATAAATTTAACATTTAAGAAGTTTTTAATGAAAATTAAATGTTGTATTAAATGATTAAATTTTATTGAGTACATAGAAAAATTAGTTTTACACATTTTATGATCAATCTTTAACACAAATAACATTTAATTATAACAAAAAGGGGTAAATAAATTGGATAAAGATAAATACATTTTTTTTTGTTTTAATTTCTATGCATCAGAGTATAAGCAATCGAACTTACTGTCGGATGTTGATGATTCTTTAGAACATTAACAGTTCTATAAAATTTTTCATCATCTGTCTGTCCGTTAAGAAGTAATAAATACGCTGCAATAATCACTACTTCTTCAACATTAAACGCTACTAATGCTTCAATAACATCCAAACTATTCCAACGCAAAGTAAAATCATGGTCAGCATGTATGAATGTATTCAAAACAACGTATAAATATGCAGCAATTTCAGAAATATACTCGGCAGAAAAGGTTGTTATCCATGATGGTAATATTTCGGCAATTTTACCAGCAATTTCTTGCGGTGAAATTTCACCTCTTATTAAAGTAAGCAATGTTAAACGCAAAAATGTTTCTGGATCATGGTGTGGTTTCAGTAGAGAATTAAACAATTCTAGTAAAATACTAACTAGTCGTTCTTGCAAAGAATCACATGGTAAATTATAAATAATGTCACAAGCTAAATTGTGTACAAAAAAATTTGCCGGATAAAATGTTGGACAATTAGACTGAGGAACATTGATATTTTTCACTATTTCAGTAAAGATGTCTCGAAAATGATTCAATCTCTTTTCAAGTTTATTTCGCGCCGGAACAATATAACGATTGATCAAATAAGAATGCCCTGAAGAGAGTAAATTTTTTGGTAACGATAAATCAAGAACATAACTATCAATAATTTTTTTATGTTGTTCATCAGAAAAAAGAGCGGATACATCATTCGGAACTTTAAGTAGTTCCATGATATAATTCTTATCAGTTTTCTTCGGGTCATCTTCAACATTAAAAAGCTTACGAAAAACAGTAAATAATTTTTCAACATAATCCGCAACATATTCGTTGGGAACATACTTAAATTCCAACAAACTTGCAAAAGTATCTTTATCATCTGGTTTAAGATCATCAAGACATTCTTTCAGCATCTCCCAAGTTTCATTGTTAGGATTAGATTTAAAAGCATTAAATATATTAGTAAATACTAATGTACGAATCGTTTGATGCGTTTCCGATCTCCACATATCAATTAAAGTTCTACGTAGTTGCTTAACATCTGCAGCCATACAAAACAAACGAATGCCATGTTTCTTTATAGATACTGGACGGTCCATCAGTGTCAATGCAAACGGTATGACTTTAGCTACTGATGTTCGCCGGCTTACATTGACAAGACAATTGATTATATTATGGATATAGTCACCAACACAGAATTTAAGGGTGCAATCTAAAGAAACTGCTGGGTTGACTCGATTGAATGCCAATGAAGCAGAGTACACCATTTGATAGTCAGTTTTTGCATCTTCTGGGTCAACATCTATTGTCGCAGATGATGGTATGAAAGGAGTAACCACCTGTTCAAAAGCCGGTCCTTCTAATAGTAGCGCCAAAATAATCAATGCTTGGGCATCTTTCGTCTCTTCGATGATTTTCAAACACTCTTCCGCAAATTTTATCGGCAAATCTTGATACCAACGAGACGACTTTATGAATTCATGAATTATCAGACGATTAGTTGATCTTATGCATGCCTCTAAAGAATACTTCCAATTACGCATAAATATTTCTGGATTCGTTCTGAGTGTTCGTAGCATATATAGGAGGTTTGAACAAAGAAATTCTTCTTCTTTAACGTTTGCGGCTAATTCTTTATAAAGATCATGCTCTTTTTTTTGGAAAGTTCTAAGTATGAATAGTAAATCATGATCGTATTCGGTATTTTTATTTATCATTTTTTTAGTAGCATTCAGTACCCAAGGAAAATCTTTGACTGACATTGGCTCAAAAGGAGACTTAGCCTTTAAATTATGTTTGTTAAAGGTATAAATTGATATTATAACATTTTTGATCAAATCAGTACTTGGGTAATCTTTATCATTGGGTTTCTTAGTAGGAAGTACTTTGAGAAACTCCTCCAAACACTGTTTTTCAAACACAATATTATCTTCTAAAATATTAAATGAAATCTGAGATTGCGAGATAATCAAATCGGCCAGAAAGCTTATCTTATCTTCAATAGAATGACTGTTTTCTAACTCAAAGCGAATGAAATATGTTATTATTTCTACTTGTAATATATTTAACCAACAATTGGACTCATTTTTGACATTCATGAACTTCAAAAAATTGTAAATTACATCCCAATGTTCTTGTAATAGATTTTTTAAGTATTTTTCACTGGATATCATATCTAAAATATCGGATAATAAATACCTTTGTTCGTTTTTATGTCTCGTTGTAATGTACTTAAGCACTTCAAGCATTGCGTTATTATCAGAATTGACATAGCAAGTGTAAATTAGTTGTTTAAGTAAATGCATCCGCTTATTTTCATCAGAAGTTTTTTTTATCAGTGTTTTTATACGTTCTACCGACTCTTCTGGTGGCAGATAACAAATCCATGATCTATCTGAGAAAAAAAATTCATTAGACGGTTCTTTTTCCATTTTAATTTTCGCTTGTTTAATCCGCTCATCACGTGGAAGTAATTTCAAAGCTTTCGGGGTGATTTTTTCAGTGCAGTCCAGCAGGTTCAGTTTATATACTTCTTTGAATGTAGAGAGCATCAGTGGTAATTTTTTATCTTTGGGAACGAATTCAAGGTAGTCTAAGAGATCACCGAACTCGAACGATTTCAAATCTTCAGGAAACAATTGTGTAAAAATGTTCTTAAATTGCTCTTCGTTTAATTTTTTAGTCACTGTTTTTAAATTCAACACTGGTAAAAATAATTTAGCGTTTTTCAATAAAGCATCAATGCAATTTACCAAAAACAATTCAGTGCGAGTGTTACTAAGTTTTCGAAAGGAAGAACAACCGTGCATCTCAATGAGCTCCACAAAAGCTTTCGGGCATTTCTTCACCAGTCGAGGAAGAAAATCGAAAAGAACATATAAATTAACGCGTTGTAAATTTCGTTCAAACGGATCGCTACTTTTTTTGCCCAGTTTTAGATATTTAACAATTAGTTCTGGATACTTGTAGAACAAAAATCGTACAATTCTATTATCGAGGCGCACTCCATGTTCTGTGATGCGATTCCAGATAAATGATTCACTGCAAGCTTTGAGAAGCGGATAAGCTTGCTTCTCTCCGTACATTTCACAAAGTGAAATATAAAACTTTTCAGCAATGGCAGATTTTTCACCTAAATTATCACCTAAGGTTTTAATAATTTTAAATCGACTTTGCAGAGATACATATGGTAAAATATGTGTTTGGTAGTACTGGACTGTCGAACAAGCTTCAATACTGCCGTTGAAAAACCACTTAACTTTAATTGCGCGACTGAAGACTACTGAGTCATCGGATTTTAGTGCGTCAACAATACCATCAGGTTGCCGTAGTAATCGGGCAATTTCCACTTGCACTAGAGGTTTCAATGCTTCTGGAACTTCTTTCAAATCAAGAGCATCTTGATTCTTCGATTTTGATTCGACGACTTTCTTCGCAATGCGATTCAGAGCGTCGAACTTTTCACTCAGTTTACTTCCCGGAATTTTTTGGATTCCACTCAAATACGGTGACAATTCCATGACGTTCATATTTGTTTAAATACCTTCCACCAGTGATCAATGTTGATGACCTTGAATTGTTACGATGATGATGGTTATTATTAATGATTATCATAAAAAATTCAACACATCTATCGCGTAAAACTCTGACAGTATAAAGAAGTATTACTTATCTAAATAATTATCACTGATTCTAATATTATATAGCACCACAATATGTTATTCCACTGCTTTATATTTTTTTAATGTCATTTGAAATAATTAATTTAAAAAAAACACAGAATTCATTTGATTAATTGTACCAAAGTTTAGTTTTATGGATTTAATGCACTTGAGAATTTTAGTAAAATCGGAATTTATAATAAAATATATGAAGGCACTACGTATTATATATAAAATGTTCACGCTTAGATCCAGCTGACTTATAGTAAGCAGTCATCTTTCAATCTACGCATGCTCCGTTTTATATACTTGTTTTGTTAGTATAAAATAAAACGAATATTACATACTATACGCTCGCATGAAGGTTGAAGGTGTTTATATTCCTATGACAAAGAAAAAAGTTCTATTCAATACTAGTCTCATAGCTTTAAGAATTGATGTCACCTCAACTATGTAATTATCATCCAATTTTCAGAAATAGCTTTTATCTGACA
Source organism: Cotesia glomerata (assembly GCF_020080835.1). Lineage (NCBI taxonomy): Eukaryota > Metazoa > Arthropoda > Insecta > Hymenoptera > Braconidae > Cotesia > Cotesia glomerata. Next base: position 5,298,482 of record NC_058163.1, on the reverse strand, counting down.
ATTATCTAAATTATACATGATAAAAAAAAAAAAAAAAAAACAATTTTTTCTCTGTTCATTAATAGAATTTTATAATAATCATATAATATAATCATAATCTTTTTAATTGATGCTGACGAAGAAAAAAATTTTTTTCAAGAATTATACAAAGCCTCTCAAGAATTAGAAAAAATTTTATTTCTATTCATTAAAAAATCACAAATATTTCGAAAAACTTTCTTTAATATTATCGTGACTATTTTTATTATATCAATTATTAACTCTGGCTAGATTTTAATTGTAATTTACTTCTTTAAATTAGACCATGATATTTTTTCTAAATCTCATAAAAATTTTTTTATCAAGAGACATTCCCCGGCGTTGGAGTTTCACTAATTTCTTCTAAAAAAATAAAAACTCCAAAAAAAGCCCTCTGACAGCCGATAGTATATTTAAAAATCTATATTTGCTAAACTGAAAAAAGAAAAAGAGAAAAATTACATTATATAATGTAACGTGGCGCTTCACATAAAAAAACTGGACAAATTACATTGTAAAATGTAAATATTACATTTAAAGCTGTGAAAATTAACATTCAAAGTTTGAATTTTAAAAATGTCATTTCGAACTGCAATTTTTCTAGTTTTAAATTTGAAGCGACTCTTACTCCTATTTATAATGTAATTTTTCTTTTTCTTTTTTTTTTTTGTTTATCAGAACTTTTTTTTTTAAATCAAAATAGCTATTTGCTATTTGCTACTTGCTACTTTCTATCAATTTGTTATCATTTATCACAAATTTGAGATTAAGGGGCACACTTAGTGTGAAATTTAAAAAAAATCGATTTTTTTTTGTTTCATATTTCGATTATAGGTTATACCTTTAAAAATAACATACTAAAATTTTTAATCGATATCTCAAATAGTTTTCGAGTTACAGCCATTTCTAGAGTAACCGCTCGGCAGTTAGAATAAGATCGTTTTATCTTTAAACGCGTTTTTCTCGAAACATCATTTTTCGAATTTGCTGCAGTGATTACTCGGAGACAAATGATCCGATCACTATCAAATTTTTTTCTGCATGTTCTGTATATAGTTCTCCGGACAATATCTTCTAGTTCAACGAGAATTTTTTTTTTTTGTTTCATCCACGGAGAAGGCCGGAATCACTGCAGCAGTGGAAGACCTTTTTTTTTAGCGCCGTCGGAGATCGCGTGTAACTCGAAAAATATTTAATTTTTTTCTTCAAAAATTTTACTGTGTATTCTTAAAATATGTATAAATATACCCTTTAAACTTTAAAACCATTGATATAGTAGTTTTTTTTTTTTAATTCCCAAGAATCGCCTTTTTTTAGGCTGCCACACTAGGTGTGCCCCTTAAATACATTAAAATTAACTTTCTTTGTTGCTGTAAGATAGACAGCGGAGTTCTCGGTCCACCTCATTTTGTCCCTCTCCTGTGCTCTGTTAACACCCCGGGGAGGAGTAAGTGGCAATCAGTAGCAAATTTGCTACTTGCTACTTGTTATTTATTTATTACAAATTTGAGATTAAATACATTAGAATAAACTTTCTTTTTTTTATTAAAAAAAAAAAAAAAAGAAAGTTAAAAAATCAATTTAAAACAGCAATTTTCAATAAATATTTTATGAATTGTGATTGTTTTCCGTACTTGCATAAATATCAATTGAAGATACATTTTTCTCATCATCAGAAGTTTTGATAAGATAATTACAAAATGACATGTATGTTAAAATATCATGTAAACTTGGGCAGAGACTAAGCATCAAATAATTCAAATCTTGTTGGATATATTTATAACTGTATAAATTGACTCGTGCTTTATCATAAGCTATTTGGATCGGAAGTCTTAACAATCGAACAACTCCTTTTCCGAGCCCATACTCAACATATTTACAAAATTCATATAAAGAAAGTTCGTTTTGTGTAACATGAGCCCACCTTGCTTCATCATCAACGACAATTTCCGGTAGTAAGCAATCGGGATTTTCATCAATTTCCATTTTGCTCAAATTTTCATTGACATTTTTGTCATTATGCTCATCAATATCTTCACTATCAGATTCCGCGTTATCACTTTCAGTTTCATTTTCATCATCGACATCAACTGATTGTTGCAATTCTCGAGCATAACATAATTTTTGGTCCTCTGACTGTTGCACTAATTCTCTTAAATTTTTTATAGCCAGTCCGCAAAAGTTGAATAAAAATACTTGCATTACAGAAGTGAGATCAGAATGTGTATAATAGTCTTTCATAAATCCAGAATAAGTAATTTGCAAATACCAGTTGCGAAAATGAGGAAATCCAAATTCAATCGCATCTCCAGCCTGTGGTGATTTTGTGATGTAGTAATGAGATCTCAATCTGTTAGACCCACTGATTCTAGGAGATTCACGCTGTAATAACAATTTTTTTATATCTGTTTTTAATAAACAGTCGTGTTTTTTTATTTCATAAGGAAAGTTGATGAAATTCATTTTTCACAGCGGTCATTTATTATTATTTAGTTTAGCTTTTTTAATTGGTAATTTTTCTTCCTTCTAATATAAATGATTATTTTATTTTATTTTTTTTTTTTTTTTCGAAAGAATGAGTCAACTTATTTTATCAATATCTTTTGAAACAAAAATTAAAGAGTCAATTTTATGTTATACAAAATAATACTGAAATCAGCAGACATCTGATGATTATTGAAATTTTTATAACAAATCAATTACAATCATAAAAATGCCTAGGAAAATTTCCATTAATAATTTTTTTTTTAATTTTCACATGTGAAATTTTTTAGCTAAATTTTTTTCATAATAATTTCATTGAAATAAAATTATAAAAAAATTTCTAATATCAGTTAACTTCAAAGTCTTTAATTATTTAATTGTTAAAAATTTATCAAATGTCTGTTGATAAAAATATCATTATGTCAAATTAGTATTTTTATGTTTCTATGTGTTAAATTAAAATTTTCCCTCATAAGTATATAATTTCTTTTCATTTTTAATGACACTGAAATTTTCGCATAATACAAGTTAGTCGACGTATTTTACTTTTTTTTTTTATTTATTGAATTAGAATTAAAAAACATTTTTTAAAAATTGCACTTATAGTTTGCCAAGTTTTTTCCAAATGAAATTTTTTTTCAATAATTATTTAAAAAAAAAAAAATTCTAAAAATTTTTAGATATCGACTAACTTAATTTTCATGTTTTTCGCAGGCATATAATTATTTTTAAATAATAAACAAAGTATTAAACAAATGCAAAAAAAAATTCTCCATGAAAAAAAAAAAAAAAACTCAATTTAATTTTATAAAAATCAATTTAGCATGTATTTAATAATTTTAAGAATTTTATAACAAATAAATTATGGCAAAAAGACGTAGAAAAAAAAATTGATCTGTAGAGATTTTAAAAAATGAAAAAAGCAATTTTTTAAAAATAAGTTTTTGGAACAAATTTGTTTGTTTAAGAAATTAAAAAACTTTCTAGTGACTAGTTACAAAAAATTATTTTCAAAAAAATTGCATTTTCAATTTTTTTAAATTTCTACATGTCAATTTTTTTTTTCATTTTTTTTTTGCTATAATTTATTTGTTAAAAAAATTTCTAAAATTAAAAAATATCTGCTAAATTAAATGACATTAAAGTTAGCAGTCACTTAATAATTTTTAAAACAAACAAGTTTTTTTCAGAAAATAATTAAAAAAAAATTGCATTTTTAATTTTTTTAAATTTCTACCTGTCAATTTTTTTTTCATTTTTATTACTTTAATTTATTTTTTTTTTAATTTATTAAAATTAAAAAAATATCTGCTAAATTAATTTTCATCGCAATTTTTTACTATATTTTCTTCGAGCTAATTTATTTATTAAATAAAATCAACAGACTCGATAGAGTCTGGCGCCAAGTTCCGTTCTCAAGCCAGACTACCGAGTGTGTGTATATACCGTAAGCAGAACGGTTTTTTGAGGTTACAAATTTTTTTCAAATTTATTTTGATTTTTTTTTTATGATATTTTATAATAGTAGTTCATGCTTTTTATTACGCGTATTACTTGATTATTATCAATTATCTTTATAATTTCTATTTAAAATTACTAAAAATAATCTGCACAAACTATAGCGACCCAGATTTTTAGATTTTAACTTTTTTCTTATGTAAAAAGCGGACGGCCAGAGACTAAATAATATAAGAATGCATGCTAATCTTATAATAGATGGGAAACTACAGTGAAAAAAAAGATATTTGACAGCTTGCAATTACACACGCCAGACAGCGCAAGAATAACTTTTACATGAACTATAGCTTAAAGGGGATAGTTTGCCACCGGAAATGTATTAAATTAAAATTGTCAATTTTTATTATAATTACAAAAAATACTGAAATCCGAGCAAAAAACAGTTTCACTGTAAAAAAATCGCGCCAAGTCCACGTTCATAAGACTATTAAGAAAAAAAAATTTTATTTCTTTACAAAAAGATATAAAATAAAAAATTAAAAAATCCAAGATACCGATATGGTTGTATATGATTTTCGGAAATTAAAAAAAATTTTTTTGTAAATTTAAAAATTAAAAGAAACCAATTTTGGAACGTACTTGGTGTGCATGATTGTGTACTTTAATTTTTAAAAGTCCTAGTAGATAGATTTCAGAAAGGTCATAAAAAGTGAAATATTTTGTAACCAAGCACACTCTATACATTATAAAATAGTTTATTTTAATTTTTAAATTTACAAAAAAATTTTTTTTAATTTCTGAAAATCATATACAACCATATCGGTATCTTGGATTTTTTAATTTTTTATTTTATATCTTTTTGTAAAGAAATAAAATTTTTTTTTCTTAATAGTCTTATGAACGTGGACTTGGCGCGATTTTTTTACAGTGAAACTGTTTTTTGCTCGGATTAAAATAATCAGCTACTTACTTTCAGTATTATCGTTTTTTACTCATTTTTGAGAAAAAAAATTTACGTGACAGTTAACTTACTGTTTAGTCTGGTTACTTAACAAGTAATTAAAAGAACTAGTAACTTTCAATAATCACTAGTAATATTGGTAACACGTGACTAGTGACACATGCGCAAATGTTAATTCAGTTGTCCCGCCATTCTAAGAGCACAGTAGCTGTAGATAAATGATAGATATAAGTATAGTACATGTCATGTAATGTATGTACAGAAATCATCACATGTAAGCGCTTTATAGCGAAGCCGGTGCTTGTTTAATTATCGTTGTTCATAATATCGTTAATAATAAAAAACATGGAAGGTATGAAATTTAATAGCATCATATAATTATTCACAAACAATTATTTTATGTGTAATAGTATCATAATTTTAGCGATAAGTGAAAGTTTTATTTTATAGGTTATAACATTGAATTTTAATTAATATATTTAATTTATTTGTTTGTGACAGAAAAAACTGGAATTAATGATGCTTGGACATCTTTCAAAGAACTCCAAAATTTTATTGAACGCTATGTTGTATCTGCATCAACAACACATGATCCACAGTATCATGAATTCATGGAAACACTTAGAAATCATCGACAGAATTTTTTGACATTGATGAAAAATCAGGTAAGCAATTTTGTTAATTTCAAAAATTAGAAAATTCTTTAGTGATTTCTTATTTTTGGTTTTAGAGTTTTTAGTTTTAAAAGTAAAAAAATAATCAAGAAATTTTTATTTTTGATTTCTTATATTAATGTTAGGTGATAATTAATGCAAATTTATAAATCAAGCGACAAAATGATAGATTTTAATTTTAAAAAAAATTTTTCAAAGTTTTGGATTATACAAAATATTTCAATAAGAATTGATGTTGATAATCGAAAATATATTCATAAACAGATAAATTAAAGTAAAAAAAATTTGTTTAAAAAGTTTCATCATTAAAAGCTCTATAAAATAATAAATGAAATTTTTTAAATCTAGTTTTTTAGACCCCAATATATAAAAAAATTTCATTTGGAAAAAACTTGGCAAACTATAAGTGCATTTTTTAAAAAATATTTTTTAATTATAATTTAATAAATAAAAAAAAATAAAAAACGTTGACTAACTTTTGTATTATGCAAAAATTTTAATCAAAATACTAGATTGACATAATGATATTTAAATCAACAGACATTTTTCAAATTTTTAACAATTAAATAATTAAAGACTTTGAAGTTAACTGAAATTAGATATTTTTTTATAATTTTATTTCAAGAAATTATTATCAAAAAGATTTAATTAAAAAATTTCACATGTGAAAATTAAAAAAAATTATTAATGGAAACTTTTCAAGGCATTTTTATAATTGTACCTAATTGATTTGTTATAAAAATAAAAAAAACTAATAGTTGTCAATTAATTATTATAAATGCAAATTTATAAAAATATTTTTTTATCATAATTGATTTGTTATAAAAATTTCAAGAATTATCAGATGTCTGCTGATTGCAGTATCATTTGAAGATGTGAATAAAAGTTTTATGTCGTATTTTTACAAGTAAAAGTAATTTTTATTCACACCATTTTTACATTGCATTAATTGTGATTTCATAATACTGAAATTGTCAAATATCGTACAATTTTTAGGATTTTTCCTAACAATTGAATTAGCAAAAATTGAGAAAAAAAATAATACATAATGAAATTCAAAATTACTATAAATACAATTAAAAAAAAAAAATTAGTATATTTTTATTTGGTAATCGGAAAAAATAGACCGGAAATTTAGACCAGGAAAAAATTTTAAAGTTATGAAAAATTCATATTATTTCATTGAATTTATTATAAAATAAAAAAATTATTATAATAATAATTGTATCACACCCACAATTTTCCTGAAAAACAAGCACACCCAGAATGATTGCTCCATTTTTTATTATAAAAATATTATTATTATTATTATTATTATTATTATTATTATTATTATTATTATTATTGTGTTTAATATATGACTCGAATGATCCAATTCGTGAAGAATGTTCAATTTTTTTATTATTATTCTTTCACCATAATATTTTTCAGTATGAGATCTCATACCATCAGAAAATTCGTAGGTGAATTTTATTTCGACAATTTTTGTTAGAAAATGTGTGAAGATGTAATTTTTACTCAGTGTAACTTTTTTCGGTAAATGAAAAAATAATTCGGATAACCCAGACTAGGACTTGAATCTGGATCTTTTAAATAATTATTATTTTTATTTTATAATAATATCAATGAAATAATATAAATTTTTCAGAACTTTAAAATTTTTTCCGGGATTCTTTTTATTTATAGAACAATTAAAAAAAATAAAAAAGTAATTCCTTTATCTAAGCGTAAATTCCTAAATGCACTACCAGCAACAGTAGCCCATTACATTGCATTGTATTGTATTGTGTTTATTAATATGACAAGGCAATTAACCAAATGGCAAGAAATTTTACATAGTTGTTTGCAATAATAGCATACAAAATTAATTTAATTAATTTTTATATAATATAAGTGTAGATATGATATATTATAAAATACATTACAAGTTTACGGTGTAATTTATTTGACTACATAAATTTAATAATAAACTTAAAGTTTAGTGACTTTTGGATCTAGCTAAGATAATTGCACAGATTTACTAATTTGTAATACATAATATCAATAGTGACTAGACAAGCCAATTTAAAATAAGGAAGCTACTGAAAATCCAGTTCAAGTAGATAATCGAACATCTTTGCTTTAAATACTTCTAAACTACTAGCATTTACAATTTCTACAGTCAGATTTTTGCCATTGTGCTGTACTTGTAGCGCATTTAGAAATGTGAGCTTAAAAAATATTATTTAAATTTACTGCTGTAGATCCATCTCTAATAATCTAGCACAAATTAATACTTCCAATTTATTTCTGCCCATAATTCTAAAAAAACAATTTTTTCCAGCCGAAAGATGCAAAAAGTCGAGAAGAAATCCAAAAAGGAATAACCGAAAGCGTGACTTTGCCAGGCCTGGGAAATCACGTGCTCTCCAAGGAACTAGTAGATGAAACAATAATAATTTCCGACATGTACGACTTGAATGAATTTATAGCCCTGGACCTTCTCTGCACAGCTCAACTCCAAATGTCGAACCACCCAGGGTTAACCCGTGGCTTAACAGCGATTCTTCTGTACTATGACGGAAGAAAAGCACTAACGTCAGCTCTGAGAACTTTAGTGCATGCTCGTATAGGTCACAGTTGGGTTCTTGACACTCCAGTAGCGTTAACAAAAAAAATAACCGAGTACACAAACAAAATGCAAGAAGACGGTTTGTTGGACCGTGTATTGTCACTGCTAGAACAAATGGATCCAATAAAGGAGCAAGATCTTTTGCAGCAAAATCGCGCACTTGGAGGTCCTAAGCATCATCAGATGGTAATGAGACTGTACAATGACACACGACAAGACTTGGCGGACATACTTTACCTCTGGTCAGCTCAAACTTCACTACCAACTCAAATAACATTTAAATTATTGTCATTCTTGAGAAGACGTCAGCCAGAAACTGATGCTAGAAATGGCGGACCAGATAAAGTGACACTAGCTTTAATTATGGCGCTACTCAGCGCCATTAATTTAAGCTCACTTAATAACCGCGAAGACGGAGAAGTTATTGTTAAATCAGTGCCACTGGTTGCTGAACGTGGTGTGCTTGAGGAGTTATTTCAGGAATTAATGAACCCAAATGCAGCTTGGGAAAATTCTGGTCTCTGCGGTTTGATACAATTAGCACTGGCTGTTGCTGTTACAACGATAAAGTCAGCTTCTAATTTATCAATTGGCCAGAATATAAATCAAGAAGATGAAATTCTCGTTGAAGCAGCACTCTCTAACAAAGCATTCCACTGTTTAACCAACGTTATATTCAAAAATGAAGATATTCATTATGAAGAATTTTATGTACGATATTTTCATACATTAATTTCAGATTTCATAACTTTAATGCCAATGAAAGTTAAAGAATTGAGAAGCAAAGCTGATGAATTTATGAGATTCATAACAGCTTATCAGCAAGAAGGAGTAGAACCACCCGTAAATCCAGATGATCATTTTGAGTATTTAATGCTTACAGTATCAGAATTGTACAAAAAAGATCCACTAGAATTAAACTTAGTTTTAGAATACTGGTGTCAGAACGACAATGTTACCCACTTATCATCAAATGTCCACGTAACACGCTTACCAGCTCGTCAAGTAGCGCTCTTTAAATTCGTCCGTCTCGCTGGTGAAATCCTACCAGCAGGATTGTTTGTGCCTTATTTAAAAATGATAGCATCATTGGCATCATCACCCCAAGCAGCAAGACACGCCTTTAATTTCCTCAAACCCAATGGCTCTAGTGGCTCAACAATATCCTGGGACCATTTCTTCAACTCGCTCAACAGATACTACTACAATTTGCGTCAAGAATTGCCACCGAGTCAGGACACAATTTACCGGCAACACTGTCATCCAAAAGGAATCACACCACACGAAGTAAAAGGCCTAGAAGCGGTATTAAATGTAGTCCAAGTTGTTGCAAAGTACGATGAGATGTCTCGCATTGCCATTTGTGAGCATCCTGGTTGGAAAGTCATCCCAGCTTTGATAGGCCTTGTAGGCTGTGCGATGCCCATACCTCTCAAAGGCGTGCTAGTTCGCACGCTAGCTGCTCTTGCCAAATCACCCGAGAGTTCTAGTACTATTTGGCAGAGCCTAGAAGTCGCTCAAATCTTGTGCACCATTCCGACGACCAGCAGCTATCAGCCCCGAGGTGTCCAAACAGAGTTAGAAGAAATTGAATCGCGTAATGAAGAATATCCACTGACCCGAGCGATGCTTGAACTCTTGGATGCTCTGGTGGACTATCCGATTCCAAGGTTACTAGGTGTTGGTCAACGAAACCCAGGCTTTGACCCGTACTTGTATTTTACCATCAACACAGTCTTCCTCAGGTTCAATACACGCTCGTACAAAAATCCTAAAGAAAAGTGGCTGGTTGCCGATGCCTGTTTGAAGATCTTCAACAAGTTGATAGTACAATACGAGCCTAATGTTGAAGATTTCGTGGGTTGTCGTGTGGAATTACAAGGTGGTGATTCTACGCTAGTAAATCCTGAACCCGGGTATCATATAATGACTCAGCTGCATTCCAACTCTGAATTCCTGCATGTGATTCTCTATATTCTTGATGAAGGTCGCCATAATTTAGAAACTTATGACTACTTTCCGGGTAAAGAAAGCCTGGAGAACAGCACATTTAATTGCTTGAGAATCCTTGAACGTGGTTTAAGAATCCAGCATCAATATATGACCCAATTGGCTGTTGCAACGTCGAATAAAATCGTTACAGGTCTATCAAAGCTTTTGCTAGGCGTGAATCCCAGAACAGGAAAGCCAGACCACATGATCAACATCGCTATGTACGTGACTTTTAATTCCTGGTTGCCCAAGCACGCTTATACTGCTATTGGAATCATCCAAGGCGTAGCAAATGAACCAGGAGCTGACTCTGAATTGCTGTCTACCTTCACATCTACTTCTCAGATGACTCTAACAATCAGGCATGGCTTCGTCGAGTGTCTAGACATGGATCCAGTTGATCCAGGGACTCAAGAATTGGAAGAGAATTCTGCGCCTGGTAACTGCAAAGATAGAATTTTATTGTTATTAATGCAAAGTATTGTAAGACCCGCGCCGAATTTAGCTCACTATTTGCTAGGATTTGATATCACGAAGGACATTAAAAAAACTGTAATTCAGCAACCTGGGATCTTGGGATTCTCACGAACTTGCTTACACTCGATTCTTGGGATACTTGAACAGTCTCTTGAGCGAGGAAGAGATAAAATAACTGAAGCTTGTTATTGGTTCCTTCATACCTTGGCATCAAACAGCAAGACTTCTGTGCCAGTGTTGAGGTTTTTAAGGACTTCAACAAATCAAGATTTTGTCCAACGGCATTTATCAAAATTACCTTTTCAGGGTAAAAACCGTGCTACAGAACTGGCTTGTATGTCTTGGTTGTTGAAGTTAGCAGCTATTGAATTGCACGTGACCGGTGGAAATTTGCAAAATAGTCTAGTTCAGAGACTTGTTGGTAATCCAATGCAAGACCGTGAGCAGATTTTACCTCCTTCACAGAAATTATTAATGGACTTGCTTCACTACATTGACTTTGAGTTACAAATCGAGCCAACAAAATCTTGGGAATTTTTTGATCCTTCACAAGTTGAAATGGTCCTGGGTAAATGCAGTGTTCCAGTTGTTCAAAATGGTGGTCCTCAGTTGATTGATATTAGAAGATTACATTTGCTGATAAAAGAAGAACTTTCTGTGACGCAAAATAGCGCTACTGCAACTCAGCGTAAATTAATGCAACAAGAATTACAATCAATTTTAGCTTACGCGCTAAAACGAAATCAAACTAAAACATTGTCGTATGCAACTGTTAAATTCGTTGAAGGCTGGTGTCAAGCGACTGAAATTTTATTCTCAGTTGCTACATCCCAACACTTACCAACAAGTCAAAAGCAGAATATGTTGTTGAATTTAACGCATGATTTGTTGCAAAAAATGACATCATGCGAAGCATTGAATGAAATTAAAACTCTTGTTTCTGGAACAGTACTGATCCTTTTGGTTAATTTAAAGAATACATTTGCGGTAAACAATGAAGAAAGCTCGGAAATTTTGCTATCATCTTCACCATCATACGCCACGACAATGAAAATTATTCTCAGCCACATTCTTCAATGGATACTAAACTCCGGAGCATCATCGCAAAAAGTCCGTACTCATCTGTACGGTGCTCTGCTGAACTTCCTGTGTGTAGTCGGTCTAGAAAAATCAGAATTCTCAAACGAATCTTCAGACACAACTTACGTCAGCCAACTAGACAGTTCGCTTTACCGATCTCTGACAATCCACGAACGATCACATCGTTACGCGACAATTCAAGTGATCAACGGATTTGGTGACAAGTTAATGGACGTAATCTGCCACAACTGCTCCGGCGGGCATGACGTTTGTAAAATGCTTGCACTGTCTTGCCTCGATAAAATTCTCGAGTTGGATTGTGAGAATTCTTGGATCGTGTATCTGGCAAGTCGCGGGTACATGAAGCACATGATAGACAGTCTTTTGGAGTCTGATAATCTTCTGAGAAGCATGCTGCAACCAGACCCGGTAACTTTGCGTCCTCTGTATCTTTATGAAGCTAAAATGGCGACATTCTGTCGTATGGCTTCATCAAGACTAGGCGCTGAAAGTCTGCTTGAGAATAAAATTCTCTCCTGCTTGTCCAGTATAAGTGTATTCGATCAGCACCCAGATGTTCAAATAAGCTTCGAAACAAGTGACTCATTTTTGCCACCTATTGGACAACGGTACCAGCAGATTTTACTTCCAGCACTTTATTTATGCGATGCGCTACTAACGACCCTAGGCACGGAAAATCAATCATGTGCAATTCAAGTCTGTGGTTTTATTCAAAGTCATCGTGATACTGTTGAGATGATTTTACGTACGGCTGCTCTTAATACGAATAATTCATTTTTGAATCAAGTTGCTTGCTTGACTGGTGTTATTGCCAGGTCAGCTAACATTGATATGTACCAATTGGTTGAGCGAGAACTCATCAATATTGAAAACAAGGACAGCAATACTGAAAGCAACAACGGTATGAGAGAACTAAGAGCGCATTTGTTCAGATTGCAGAAATTGATGGTATCATTGCTGCCCAAATTCAACAACCAAACATTGATTTATCCTCATGACCAAGAAAGTGTTGTTCAGCAGCAATATTCTTCTGTTAAAATAGTCGCTAATGTTCTGCTTTATGCACGCAATCAGATGCAACACACTCGCATGGATCAAAAAATACGGAATCTGCTTTTTGAACCTTATTTAACCAAGACTCACAAAGACAGCAAACGGAATAATGATAGCTGTGGGGTTGGACTTGGTTCTATTCTTGATCAGCTTGTTTCTGCTACAACTCTACTGCACTCAGAATTGCCGCATTTGCGCAGCTTGCTGATGACTATCAGTGTTGTCAAGAACATGGGATCTACCGACTTGAAGAAATATTTGATTCCAGAAGAAATGGAATTAGATATGACTAAACAGAAGATTGTTGTGAGCAAGCGTTTGGAAAAAGCTGTTGATGAAAAACGGAAGAATATTAAATACTGTTCTATTATTGTTGAACATAGTTTGTATATAATTTGGAGTCATTTAGACTTTTATACTACTAGTTCAAGTTCTAAGTATAATAAAAGCCAATTTGTTGGATTAGATGATAATAATTTAGCTGTTTCGGGAGATATGTTGTCGGATTTAAAGCAAGGTCTTGTTAGTGTACTCAATGACAGTTTTATCACTCAAATTGTTGACTTGTCACAGCATGAATATTCAATGGTTGAACAAACTTTTGTTGAAGCATTAATCAGAAGGATAAAACGATTGTTACAATTTATTATTATTAAGTGAAATGTGTTTTTAAGTAATGCCTATTTGTATTCTTATTTTTATTAATAAAATAAGCATTGTTTATTTAAAATTTTGGGTAAGAATTTTTGTAAAATACAATTATTTCAATGAAAATAAAAAATAATGTGTGTTAATAAATAATGATAAAAAATATTTTTATACAAAATATTCTTCTTTTTTTAGCTTTAATTTTTATGAAATTTAACAACATTGAAAATATAGAAATAAAACTTTAATTAATATTTACGAGACTAAGTAAAATAAATATGAATTTTATAAAAAATGTAATAATTTTTTTAATAGTTTTTCATACAGCTCAATGGTAAAATATTGGTTTAATTTCATTTCAATTAAAACTAAGTGAATTTGTACTTATATACCATGAAAAAAAAAAAAAATAAATGAAAATTTAAACATTAGAAGAGTAAAAACTATGAAATTTTAATTTTTTAAGTAAATTTCACAAATGAAATTTGAAAAAAAAAAAATTTTTTATAATACGGTAAGGAAATTTAAAACAATCTATTAATTATAAATTTTCAACTATTCTTACATTTTAATTAAATTAAAATAAATTTTATTAATATTATTTTTTAAATGAAAATTTTTACTTATTTACATAATTAAAAAGGAAAAAAAAGTAAAACTTTTATAAAAAATATAAATACAAAATTGTAAGTATAAATAAATTAGGATTTAAAAAATAAAAATAAAACTTTAATTAATATTTATGAAACTAGTAAAATAAAAATAATTTTATCAAAAATGAAATAATTTTTTTAATAGTTTTTCATACAACTCAATGGTAAAATATTGTTTTAATTTAATTTCAATAAAAACTAAGTGAATTTGTACTTATATACTATGAAAAATAAATAATAAAAAATTTAAGGATCAAAAGTGTGAAAAATATGAAACTTCAATTTTTTAAGTAAATTTCATAATTGAAATTTGAAAAAAAAAATTTTTTATGATACGGTAAGAAAATTTAAAACTATACATTATTGATAAATTTTTAACTACTTTCACATTTTAATTATATTAAAATAAATTTTATTAATATTATTTTTTAAATGAAAATTTTTGGTAAATATTTACAAGTGGGGTCAAACATTTTAATTTTCATTTTTTAAACGAAATTTTTATTAGATTTTATAGATCTATTTTTTTATCAAAAATACATAAAAAAATGAACAATTAAAAAAAAAATTAATTATCACAATTTTAACAAATTTTCAAAAAAATTTATAAATTTTTTAGAAAATTATGAAATTCAACTTTTTTTTTCAATTATACGTTTTTTTATGTAATTTTCAAAAAAAAATATATCAAAAAAATATAAAATAGAATTTTTATCCAAAAACATGAGAGCCAAAATTTTTGCCAACTTTTGAAGGCAAAAAAGCTATCGAAATCTTTATTTTTTTCTTTCACATTATTTAAAAAAAAAATTTGAAATTGTTAATTTTTCACCTAGTTATGGCCCTAAATGGGGTTGACCCCACTTGTAAATAATTACCGAAAATTTTTAACTTATTTACATACTTAAAAAGAAAAAAGTAGTAAAAATTTTATAAAAAATATAAATACAAAATTGTAGGTATAAATAAATTAGAATTTTAAAAAATTGCTCGTTTTAAATATTTTTTTTTTAAATTACAATAAATAAAAAATTTATTATTTAGTAATAACAGCCTCATCCCACGGTCCATAAATATTATCTTTATATTTCTGCCATCTGACATACAACAATGGACAGATGACAGAAATAAAAATAGTAACAATGATAAACACATAAGATAATATTGTTGATACATTAATTAAATAATACAACGTTATTAAAGTTAATACTAATGATATTGCAATATTGTTATTTTGTTTGATAGACAATAAAAATGGCAATAAAACAAAACACTGTACAGCAACAGTGAGAAGAGAAAATGCATGAAGAGATGATACCAAACGTGAAGCTAGCATCAATGATCCAAAAATCGATGATGTTATTGACAGAGAATCAGATAATGATACTGGTGGTGAACCGTATTTACTAAATACCAAATGAATGAAAAACATAAATATTGTCATCGCGTAAATAGTATCTGTGCTTACGGTTTCGGTTAATGTTTTCAACACCGGAGATAAAATGTAACCGAATACTAGATATATTAATGCTGTACGAGAATCTTTAGATATTTTTTCAGTGATATTAGGAAATTTTTTAATGTAAAGCAAGTAACCGACCATTGTTAATAATGAACTGTAAACAAATATAGTATTTGGAGTTGCCCATTCGCTTTTTAACCAAATGAATACTATTACAAATAAAATTACAATACTCAATTGTATTGATATACTAGCACCTAGTAGCAATGCTTCTTTTGTGGTTACATTATTCGGGTTTATATTTTTACGAAGGTCATGTAAAAATGAACTGTCGGTGTAATTATCGGGTAGTCCATGATTTTCGTATAAATTTTTTCTCCATGGCTTTGATGTTCGAAAATTATGATGATGAGTCATAGACTTCATTTTAAGACTTCTTGTTTCAACCTATTGCAAAAGAAAATTATTTTATTAGTAATTTTTAATAAATTATATGATCTTGAAATTGAGACATTCGATAATTTTTTAACAAATAAATTATAGCAAGAAAAATTTATTTAAAAATTTTATGACAAATAATAGCAGATATTTGATAATTTCAAGAATTTTTTGTAACAAATAAATTATAAAAAAAAAATGACAGAAATTTAAAGAAATTAAAAATGCTATTTTTTTAACTAAATTTTTCGAAACAAATTTATTTGTTAAAAAAAAAAAAACTAAAAAATTATCAAGAGACTGCTAACTTTAATGTTGTAAAAATTTCATAATTAGAAGCTTTAAAAAATTACAAATGCAATTTTTTAAAAATAATTATTTAGAGCTAGTTTATTTAAAAAAAAAAAAATTGTCAAGTGTACTTATTTCAGTGTCATATAAATTATCTATAAAATAAAACTACTTAAATTTACTTGAAGTAACGTAAATAAAAATTACATTTCTTACTCATCTTTTTTTTAATTATTTCAAATTGAAAAATTTTTCTCTATTGCTGGTAAATGTTCATTTTTTTTATGAATTTTATTATTTATAAAACTGTCAGGTGTCAACTCAATTGAGGTTATGCTCATTGTGTTTGTTGATGTTAACAAATATTTTGCAGGTGTTCCATGCTTCCATGCGCTAAATGTTAGTCAATTGAAGTTTCATATTTTAATCTAAAATTTGATAAATTAAACATAATTTAAGGAGTAAAATTAAAAAAAAATTAAGGTTGCACGGACAGTACCCCGTAAGTCATAATAGAATCTAAATTTTTTTTTCATTAAAATTAAAAATTTGAATATGAAAATTCATTACAATAATTAAACCGTTATCTAACATTATTATTAATTAAAATAATTTAATAATTTAATTAACAAAAACAATAAATAGTCAACGTTTGAGTCAAGTATTTTTTCACAAAATGTAGACCTGGCAACACTGCGCTTAACAGCTGTTTATATTTATCCCACAGTGTAGTGTTAAGTTGAAAAACATAACCCGCAAAAATACATAGGAATTATTCAAATTCAAAATTCGCGCGTTATATTCTGTGCAATGTTGCCACACAGCGCTGAATCACGTGGTTTATTTATTTTTAAATATGTAGGACTGAAATTTTCGTGAATTTCTCATCTTTTGCATTCAAATATCTTTAAAAGCCTTCGTCAAAAAATTTTCATTTTATTTTCGACGTATTCTACGAAAGTTGATTGACTGAAAAAGAAGTTTTTTGTTTTATAATCTTCCTATGAGGTAGTTACATAAATCGATATATGTGCAATCCGCCAATAGTCTCTGTAGGCTACATGTTAAATGTTAAAAAAGTCTGTCTGAGAAAAGTGGATGGTGGAAGGGGCCCGGTAGCTTAACTGGTAGAGCTCCTGACATATATGTTATCAGGGAGATCCAGGTTCGATTCCTGGCTTGGCAACCAACCCCATTTATTTTTTCGACAGTTGTCTTTACTCTCATTCAAAATAATTTCTTTCATTCCTTTCAATTAATTAACATCTTTAGTACTCGAATGGATACTACAAGCTTACAGCTTTACTAGTATTCAAGTTTGATGGATTTCCATCGAACTTATATACAGAGAGGATATCTCTCAACCAATAAGGGAAGATGGAAGTATCCATCTCTTGACTTGAACAACATTTACTAGTTATTTGACCTAGACGGCATGAAAAAACACTCGTTATTTAACAATCTTATTTTTGTTTAGTTACATATGGTTTTGTATTATTCTTTGTTACTTTAGAACAAGGGTCTATTGAATTTCACACGTGTCTTTTACGACTTTTTCTCATAGGGTTTTAAGTACCATGTGGCGAGAAATAGTCTTTAAGGACGTTCCCAAGTAGCAGTTGTGCTCAACTTTAAAAACGGTCTCCCCATATAAATCATACTATAAATGCAACAACAAAAAGTTGCGATCCACTGTACATTTTCAGTGGCGCGAACGTGCGCAGAAGTCCAAAAATATACCCATTGCGTCGTTTTTCCGATCTGGCAACATTGTAATCTCTTTCTGTATATTTTTATTTATATTTGAGCCGAGTGTAATAGAGTTTGAATATTTTAAGGTTACTTTTATTTTGAAGAGAAATTAATAAAAAACAATTTATTAATAATGACTTAATAATGATAAAGAAATTAAAATCACCAAAAAAAAAATTAAAAAAAAACTTGTCTAAAAAATAATATATTTCTAAAATGTTTCATATTATGTTAGTAAATGAAACAAGAGTTTTATACAAACTATATTGTTAATTATATTTTTGAATCTATAATTATTAATAATGTTAACATATGGAGTATTAATGTTGAAAAAATAATTCATAATAAATATTCCAGAGATTTACGAAATCACATTTTTTTACAACATCCTACAGTTAACCTATTTGTGAGCAACTCGCATTTATTTACAACTGCTGCGCCTTAAGGGTATTTAAAACTTCCCTTAACTAACGCAGCGTTGCCAAGCCACCATCTCTTTGATCGAGTAATGAAAAAAAGTGAAGAAAGTAACTCACTTTCAACATTTTTATAACTAAATGAATACCGCTCCTTTTTGTTATGTTTTGAGAAATATGTTTATTATATGTTCAATTAACAATTTTCAGTTTTTTATAAAAATTCTAAGAAAATTACTGTAGTTATTTAAAAAAAAAGTGCGCTACAATGAGGGTTAGGATAGGGATCACATGTTAAATATGTGATTTTAAACTTTCGATTATTCAAAATTTAGCACCGCAAGAAGGGTTTTAAAAAATTTCTACGTATAAAGGACACTTATAAGTATCTGGATTCAAAATTTGAACGATATTCCAAGAAAAGTGTTTTCCTTGGGAACGTCCTTAAATTATTCAAGTAATTTTATGGGTTCTGAGAATTCGGTTACAATGTCCTTTTGTACCGAAATATGTTATTTTATTTTCTTTTGTAAATAAAACAGAGTTAACTAAAAGATGTTTATTACAACTGGTAAGAGTAAAAGCATTAAATAAATGATTTGAATATTTACTTCGAATATAAAATTTAACTAATTTTAATCATTTAATATTTACTAATTTGAATATTTCATTTGAATTCGCGCTCTCATAATAGATAGCGCTCTAATAACAGGTAGCATCAAGTTGCGGTCAACTAGTCAGATCGGACAACATTTCAAATTATTAAGACTCTAGAAAATTTAAAATTCCGCTACATTCAAAGTTTATAAAATACATTAGCTTAAATAGAATAACAGCCGAAAACAATTTTGTAAATTATAAAACACCGGGTTATCGAATAAAAGTAAATATAAATCTTATATTCCTCAAAAGTTAAAATTAATTTTGATTTCGAAAGGGTTGTTCAGGACGTATATTCATCCGAATACTCACCTATCCGAATAATGATTCGGCCGAAAATTACTCATCCAAAAAATTGGAAATTTTTTTTAGATGGTCCACCTTTACAATCATGAAATTTGAGTGTTTTCCATACATGCTTGTAAATTAAAAATAAAATTAATTTTCAAAAATTAATTAATTTAAAATTAATTAAAAAATTTCTTAATCTAAATATAAAATTATTTACATTTTTCGGCTAAATGAGTGTTCGTCTGTTCATTCATTTTAGCGTATAAATTTTCGTTGTTATGTTTTTTAATTTATTGAGACTTTGTAACTTTGAAAGATTCTATTAATATAGCTTTAGATTTTTCTTTTATTTAAGATTATATTTTTCGGAATTTTAAAATTTGTACAATTAATTATTTTAAATTACATTTAATATTTACTTTCTAAGTTCTAGTAATTTATTAATTCGGAATGTTGTTAGTCTGACTAGTTGACTGCAACCTGTAGCATCACTGGATGCACTAGGTGCATCACACACGCATAGTATATTCAATTTATATGTGACAGTCGAAGCGACATCTACCTTCCAAGCATAAGCACCCGCTTAACTTTAATAGTCTAGGAGTGGGGAGGAGTGGGGTGTTTTGGATAGCAATAAGTAAAAAGATCAACAGTGTGTCAAGTATCAAGTGAAACTGAGTGGAACTAGATTGTAACAAATCTAAAATTTATAATATTTATTTATTAACAAAAAATTTAAAAAATAAAAAATTCTAAATAAAATACAAAATGTCAACCGAAAGTGATTCAGTTTATGGAACAACATTGTCCCAAGAATCGATGAAGGTGATTGCCGAGAGTATCGGCGTAGGTAACCTCCCTGATGAGGCGGCAAAAGATCTTGCTGAGGACGTCAGCTATAGACTTAAAGAAATTATTCAGGTATTACTTTAAAATTTAATTAACTTATTTATTTAATTCCAAAAATTCTTTTAAATAATGCATATTTTTTTATTAGTTAGCTTATTTTGCTATTTTTGTCAACATTTAACCTGTAAATTACAAATTCCTGAAATCAACAAACATCTGATATAGTTACGGATATCTCGAGTAGGAATGGAATTACGGCAAATAGACGCATATGAAATTATTTGGCGCGAAAAAATCTATACGTACAAAATTTTGAAAAATTTTTCAAAAATTTTTTATAACCAAAAATAATTTTTCGAAAGCTCTCAAAAAGTTCTGAATCATCTGAATTTCTCAAAAACTCGTTATTTTCAATTATTTATATGTACATTTTTTCGAATTGCGTTTTTTGTGTTGGGAGCTTTGGTTCAAAATAACTCCTTAAAAAATAATTTTATTCTTAAATAAAAAATTGCACATAGTTTTTCTAAAAATACACATGTACATTTTTTGATTTTTCTGAAATTTGAACATTTTCAAAGATATCCGCATCCAAAAATTTTTTTAAATTTTTGGATACGGATATGAATTTGAAAAAAAATTTTTTCAGGAAAAACAAAAAGTACTTGTGTAGTTATCAAAGAACTGTATGTACATTATTTTTCTTAGTAGTTTTTCCATTTTTTTAAAAAATATTTAAAATTTTGATTTTTTTTTAAATTTTTGTATAGAGTAAAAATTAAAAAAAAATTTTTTTTCGTTTAAATGAAATATGTACCTACTTATTTCTTAAAAATCTTCATGGACGTTTTCTAAAAACACCAACAATGCCTAATATCTATTGTTAATTATAAATAACATTAGTTTTTAAATTCTTAATTTAAAGAATCCACAGAGTGTGCCATAGAACTACTTGTTATTGCATATACACTTCTCACAAAAATTAAGGGACCAAAATTTTTGCTTCGAAAAGGTCACACTTTTTATTAAAATGAAAATAAATTTGAAGTCAATGAAAATCGGTGAGAAAATGAGTCACTACATTTTTGTATTTTCTGTACGATTATTGGTTGCTGAAATATCGATAATCAAAGACAAAATGATCATTTTCCATTCTAACAGCGATATCTCAGCGAGAAATGCTTGTGGCTGGACGTCTTTAAAAAGCAAATTGAAGCTAAACAAACAAGTTGTCTGATCCGCATGAAGAGGTTCATTTAAAAAATTTTTTCCGGAGCCCGTAAACTAAAAGAAAAAACCAAAACATTTCGGAAAATTTTTCTCGGTAGTTTTCTTAACATTACTCGAAAAAAAATGAAAAACAAAAATTTTGGAATTTAGACCCTAAAAATAAACACAGAGCTACAATTTCCTTTTTTTATTTACCGTACGACCATTTTTCGATAAATTACAGCCTGTTAAATTCCCCAAAATTTAGATATTTTTCTTGGTCCTTAATTTTTGTGAGAAGTGTATATGCAATAACAAGTAGTTCTATGGCACACTATGTGGATTCTTTAAATTAAGAATTTAAAACCACTAATGTTATTAATAATTACTAATAGATATTAGGCATTATTGGTGTTTTTAGGAAACGTACATGAAGATTTTTAAGAAATAAGTAGGTACATATTTCATTTAAACGAAAAAATTTTTTTCATTTTTATTCTAGACAAAAATTAAAAAAAATCGTAATTTTAAATATTTTTGAAAAAATGGAAAACTACTAAGAAAAATAATGTACATACGAAGCTTTTTGATACAGTACGTTTTTGTTTTTTCCTGAAAATTTTTTCAAATTCATATGTGGATCCAAAAATTAAAAAATTTTTGGATGCGGATATCTTTGAAAAATATTCAAATTTCAGAAAAATCAAAAAAGTACATGTGTATTTTAGAAAAAACTGTATTTCATAATTTTTATTTAAGAATAAAATTATTTTTAAGGAGTTATTTTGAACCAAAGCTCCCAGCACAAAAAACGCAATTCGAAAAAATGTACATATAGATAATTGAAAATAACGAGTTTTTGAGAAATTCGGATGATTCAGGACTTTTTGAGAGCTTTCCAAAAATTATTTTCGGTCATAAAAAATTTTTGAAATATTTTTCAAAATTTTAAAATTTTGTACATATAGATTTTTTCGCGCCAAATAATTTCATATGCGTCCATTTGCCGTAACTCCATTCCTACTCGAGATATCTGTAACTAAAAATCATTTTTGTCGGCTATGTGCTAACTTCAGGGTCATATCATTTTTAGGTTTTTTTTAAAAAATAAATTAGTGTGAAAAAAACGAAAAAATTGCTTTCGTATTTTTTATTTGACTTTTTTAATTTGTTTTTAATAAATAAATTTGCTTCGAAAAATTATTTCTTAAAAATTGCATTTTTTATTTTCTAAATGTCAATTTTTTTTTCTCATTTTCTTTAACATAATTTATTTGTTGAAAAAATTCTTAAAATTATAAAATATCTGCTAAATTAATTTTTATGAATTTATTTATTTAAAAATCTATAACATTGCCAGCTATCTGTTGAATTTATGTTAAAATTTATTGTCATTAATTACCTATCAAAAATATTTAATTTTTAGGATGCGGCAAAATTTATGAGACACGGAAAACGCCAAAAATTAACTACCCACGACATTGACAATGCTCTTAAAATAAAAAATATTGAGCCAACCTATGGATTCTTCGCCAAAGAGCATATCCCATTTCGGTTTGCGTCAGGTGGGGGGCGCGAACTGCATTTTGTGGAAGATAAAGAACTAGATTTGCAAGAGATGATATCGATGGCCAGTGGACCAGCATTGCCGAAACTACCACTGGATGTGACTTTGCGGGCCCATTGGCTCTGTATCGATGGAGTTCAACCAACAATTCCTGAAAATCCACCGCCTGTTTCAAAAGGTATGGATTTTAATTATATTATACTAGCAATCCTGCAGTCATTATGTGACTGCCGTGACTTATGAACTATAAAAAATTAAAATTTTGCTTTATTAAATAATGACTTTTGTTAAATTGCACTGTACTTTCTTAGATATTGAAGTTGACATCCTGATGTTACAATCAAGAAGTTTTCATTTGAGTACCCACATGCATTTTGATATATTTTTCATATATACATATATATGATATATATAAATATATGAAAAATTGATGTGGGTACTCAAATGAAAGGTCTCAATGAGTGTAACATCAGAATGAGCTTATATCTTAAAAAATGTCAATAGTTCACAAGATAAAAGGTAATTTATGAATTATGTATCTAGAGATAGAGCATTTTCGAATGCAGCCTAAATACTTATCATAATAACTTGACTATCAGTGAGAATTGTATGAAACTTTGAAAAGGCACAAATTCACGTCAAGACTTTTGCAATGACACTTAATTTCACTTAAAAAACAAATTTTATCATACGACTATCCTGGAAACAAAATTTTTCTTATTCTATTAGTAATATAGATTAGACACTTGATAATTTTTTAATTTTATTTAAAAAATAAATTTTTTCTGAAAAATTGCATTCATAATTTTTTTAAATTTCTACATGTCAATATTTATTTTTTCCATAATTTGTATGAAAAATTAATTTTGAAGATATTTGATAATTTTAAGAATTTTTGAAATAAATAAATTACGGCAAAACAAAATTTTACTAAATAATACTAGTAACCTGCAGACACTATGTGACTGCTAAGATTTGTGGATTATTAAATTTTGTCTTTAATGATTTCTTTGACATTTATGACACTATACATAGTTTTGATACTTTTTAAATAAATGTTAATTATAATAATGCTATCACAGGATCGATTAATAATACTTTAATAGACAAATGTGACAAAACAAATTTATAGAGCCAACAAACTAATAAAAACTACTCCAAAACGTGACATAAAAATGGACTACTAAAAATCTACAAAAATTAAAAGACATCAAATTCTTATCAAGACCTTTTCTGATGATACCAAATTAAACTATAAAATTCCTCTTAAAATAATAATATGCTCGTCACAAAGTTTCCTTACTTTCTCAATTATTTAAATCATAACTGACTATCGCTGAAAAATATCAAAACCAATTTACGATAAAGATATACCCTTTGAAAAATTTTCTTAGTCTCTTAATTATATAAATTAATTTTTGACATAACCACATTGACATGTACAAAACAAAATAAATAAATAAACAAATTTTGTTTATCGCGAAATTCAAATCTATTTCTAACTACTTCGAAAACTTATTATAATAAATTAACTATTTTAGAAAAGCATATAAAAAATTGAAAAGGTACAAATTCAGGTCTCGATCTTTCTAATAATAATTAATTTAATTTAAAAAACTCATTTTATCATATAAATACCCTAGAAACAAAAGTTTCTTTATTCTCTTAATTATATAGATTATAAAAAAATTAAATTAGAAAATTTCATAATGACACTGAAATTAGCACACTTGAAAATTTATTTATTTTTCTTGAAAAAATAAACAAGGTCTAGGAAAACTGTTTAAAAAAAAATTTTTCTCACTATAATTTATTTGTTAAAAATTATAAATAAATTTATAAAAATATTTTTTTTCAAGTAAAAAAAAAACAGGAATTTATTTTTATCAAAAAATAAATTATTGACTAATTTTTTTTCATAATAAATAACAATTGCTGAAAAGCATATGCAACATTAAAAAGGCACATCTCAACCTTTCCAATGATATTAAATTTAATTTAAAAACTCATTTTATCCCATAAAAACGCCAGAGATAAATTTTCCTTTATTTCTTAATTATATAGGTTAAAACTAGCAGACATCTGAACTGCTTTTTAGATTTTTCTTCACCAAAAAATAAAAAATTCTACGTGCAGAAAACTTACATAACTATGAATGCAATTTTTAACAATATTTTATTAGTATTAATTTATTTCGCAAATAAAACAAAGAAAAAATAGTGAGATGCTTGCTAATTATATTGCATAATTATTTTCAACAATTTTTTTCTTTATTATTGAGATAATTTTTGAATTTAACTAACTCTAAAAATACTTTTCAGAATCACAAAAACTTGAAAGTGTGGATCCAACAGCGAAGCTTGTTGCCAAGACAACGAACGTTGGTGTTGGAAAACCAGGAGGTGGAGGTAAAAGCCAAAAGCTGCGAAATGTTGAAACAGTTCATGTTAAACAATTGGCGACTCATGAGTTAAGTGTGGAGCAGCAGTTGTACTACAAAGAAATCACAGAAGCTTGTGTGGGTTCTGATGAAGCGCGTAGAGCTGAGGCCCTTCAATCGCTATCCGCAGATCCAGGACTCCATGAAATGCTGGCTAGGATGTGCACATTTATTGCCGAGGGTGTTCGAGTTAACGTAGTACAAAATAATCTGGCATTATTGATTTACCTGATGAGAATGGTTAAAGCGTTGCTCGATAATCCGAGTTTGTACTTGGAAAAATATCTTCATGAGCTCATACCATCTGTTGCTACGTGTATTGTCTCGAAGCAATTGTGCATGAGACCGGAGGCGGATAATCATTGGGCACTACGTGATTTTGCATCAAGATTGATGGGTCAGATATGTCGGAATTTTAACACTTCGACTAATAATGTTCAAACGCGTGTCACCAGAATGTTCAGTCACGCTTTAACGAAAAACAGTCAAGTAAGTATTAATAAGTCTAAAATTACTGACATGAAATGTGTCACTTAAGGTAGTTGTCATCGTACAATATTATCAAAAATTAGAGATTATATTTAGAAAATTTAGACTTTTTAAAAAATTTAGACTTTTCTGACGCTATGTTTTAACCACGACAACTACCTTAATTATAATTAATGTTTCTCGTTTATTCAAAACTTTATGTCATTATTAAAAAATAATAAATTTTTCAGACTCCGTTAGCATCACTTTATGGGGCAATAAGCGGTCTTTGTGAATTGGGCCCTGAAGTAATCAAATCTTTGGTGATACCAAAAATAAAATCTATTTCAGACCGTATTGAAAACTCTGCGGAAGGATTAACATCTAATATTGATAAAAATGCTGCTGGACATATTAAAACGGTTTTAATGGTAAGTTTTTTTTTTTTTTTATATATTTTTATATTTTGGTTAAAAATATCAATCATCGTCTGGTGTTTTAGATTTCTTTTTTTCAATCATTGTTTACTTTTACAGTTGTTTAATTTTTTTATATAAAAAATTAATAAATTGCCATTTTGAAAGTTTTTATTCTATTTCATGGTGGACCGTTAATAAAATGTCGCGTTACTAATGCCAAAAGGGTGTATAAAATTTTTTTTTTTTCAATCAATTTGAAAATATAATAAAGCAAAAATTTGATTAGAAAACGCAAAAAAAAGTTTTAAAGCTCAAAGTGCATATATATAAAAAAAAAGTCAAAATAGTTTCTAAGGACTACCTATAATATAGAAATCTTCGAAATCTAATGAAAACATTGATAGTTGGAAGCCAGCCTGAAAATATTGACAAATTCCAATTTTTTGAAATTTTCATTTTTGGTATTTTGTTGAAATTCATTGAAATAAATTAAAATAAAATTTTTAATTTCTGTTGAAAAAAAAATTGAATAGTTCAAAAAATTGGACTGTAATAGTATTGTAAGTTCTAATTCTAAAAATTAATTTTTCATCAGATGTCGACGTTTTGAGGTGCTTAAAAGATATTTTGACTATTTTTTTATATATTCTCTTTTAGCTTTAAAAATTTTGTTTGCGTTTTTTACCAAGTTGAACGATTTTTAGTTTTTTGTTTGTATTCTACGTGTAAAAATAAATAAATTAAGACAAAAAATTTAAAAAATTTTAATTGTTTGATTTTTTAAATTATTTTTTCAAAAAATAATTTCTTAAATTGTTTTACTTTTAATAAACAAAAAAAATACGTGATTGTTAAAAAAGAAAAAAATTGTAAATATTTTTATAGGCTTAAATATTATAGATAGATATAGATAGATAGATAGATAAAAAATTTATTTGGCTCTGGAACCTAAGCTCCCTCAAAGCCATCAATATTTAAATTACATTGGTTTACATAGGTTACAAGATTACTTAACTAATTAAAGGTTTACAATTAGATTTAATTTCAAATGTTATAAAATCCAAATAGATTATTTAATACAAACAAATAACTTAATTTAAAGTCATAATAATTCTACAAGAAAAAATATTTAAATACGATCCAAAATAAAGATTGCAATTGTTAATTGTCATGTTCAAAAAAGTGATTGAATCAAGCATTTTTAAATTCAACCAAATTATCTACAGCCACAGTCTCAGCTGGCAGTGCATTCCAGATACGTAAAACTAAACAATTATTTTCTTTTCTATATTTGATATCATGAATTAATTAATAATAGTTTTTTAAAAATATATTATCTCATTTACAGAAAACCGTCGCTCCAGTTTTGAAAACAATACGCTCACCACCAGACTTTGTGGAAGAATATAAACTCGACTACGGTTACATGGGTCCAATGTTATGTTCAGCTGTTGCAAAAGCACGTACGCAACCTCTGACAGCAGTAACTCCAACAGCCGTTAGTTTAACAACTAATCAGCAACAAAATCCCACTATAAGCAGCAAGAGTTTAATTCAAAGCGGTAATTCTTTTTATTAAATTGATGCTGTAAAATTTTTTACACATTCTTGAAAATTGATCATAGAAAACTGATTAACGTTAAACATGTGAATAAATATAAATTATTTTATAGAGCATATCTCAGTGACAAATCCAAGCCCAAGTCAGCAACGAACAATAGTAGTTGGTCCGGGTAGAAATCCGACGGTCTCTTCAACGCCTGTTGGACAAAAATATGTTATTCTACAATCGAGATCTCAAACACCAACAAGTACCACTATTCAACAACAGCAGCATCAACAGCAACAACCACAGCAATCTCAGCCCGGCCAACAACAGTCGCCTCAACAAATAAAAGTTATGTCAACTAGTATTCAGCAAAAATCCCAGATACAACCTAATAGTTCTAAATTGGTTGTTGTTTGTATGGCTAATACCAGCCATGTAAGTACTCCAACTGTTTCACAAGTTTCATCAGTCAGCACGAATCCGCCCAACGTTTTGATAACGCAAACAAGTACTGATCAGCCACTCAGCCCTTTTGATGATCACTCGTTAATGTGATTTATAAAAAAATCAAATATATTGAATTTTATTTTATTATGTTAGTTATTATTTTATTAATAATCAACTTGTACAAATATTTATAATTTTAAGTACAGATGTAATAAATTTTTTAAAAATTTTGGTCATGATATTAGTATACAATATTGTGTATTTATTTCAGTACTTTTTAATGCTTTTGTGCTTTTTTTTTTTTTAATTGAAGGCAAATTTTAATTGTAAATGAAAAGAAGTAGATTTTCTATCTTAAGAATATTTCTCATCTATTTTTCTTTTTACGCTCATCGAGAGCCACTGTACTGTCTTTGTTGCAATATTTCATAGAATATATAGTATACTAGCTGACCCGGTGAACTTCGTGTCACTTACAATATATTTTATTACACCTTTCGAACAGCGATTATCAATCTCAGCTCTAATCTACTTCGATAAAGAATAGGTAAATACTGGCTGCATGAAGTGCGGTTAGAATTTTGTCAAGTTATTAAATGAAACTCGCTTCTCATTATCGCCTGAAAATCAAGATCCCAAAAAATGAGCACTGAATTTATGAATCCCAAAAAATAAAAAAAAATTGAAATTAATTTATTATTCAATATTTTTTGGACATGATCTCAAAGTCATCCTTAACGCATGGAAAATAAAAAAAAAATTGAAATTAATTTATTATTCAATATTTCCACGTGATGCATTCAAGTTTTAATCCTCAAAATTACAGTACTATGTATCTGCATAACTTTACCTTATTTAAAAATTGCAAAAAACGAAAAAAAATTTTTTTTTGAAATTAAAAAATTGATATTTTTGAAAAAAAAAACACCCTTCTAAAAATTTCAGAATTTTTTAAGATGAATACTATGTCTTATACAAAAAAAATTGAGCTAAAATTTTAACTTCGATCGTCATTTTTAACGATTTTCAAAAATTCAAAATTTGGCATTTTTGAAATTTTTTTTTCAATAACCCTAAGTGTCCCCTTTTAAACAAACAAAAGGCCATTCCTATATCTACAATAGCGTTCGAGATATTACAAAAACAAAATTGAAAAACTGAAAAAATTGCGAAATTTTGAATTTGCATATCTTTTGAAAAAAATTTTTTTATTGTTTTTCCTTTGGCAGAACTTCGTTTTATGATAAACGAAAACTTCTGATAAAAATTTGTCCAAATCGAAAGAGATCGATTCCAACTATTTGTCGATCTGACATGGAATGACATGGAATGACCCAATTGCCAACTATTTCTTTAAATTTCGAAATTTAGTCATTTTTAAATGGCTGTAACTAGTCTTTTTGTAGAGATAATCATACTTTGTCTTAGAGTTTTGTAAAGCTCAAAGACTCTACTTTAAGAATATAAAATCGTTTTTTGTTAAAAATTGCGTAAATTATGTGTAAATTCAATTTAAAACAAAAAAGAATTTTTCCCATGTTAATTAAATGGGAAACTAAAATAAAAAAAGCGACCCCTTAGAGTTGAGCTATAGGGCTCATGTTTAGTGAGGATTTTTTTTAAATCAAATAGAAACATTTGAGAGGGTAAGAGTTAAAAAAAAAAAATTAAAAAGTTTTTTTGAATCACCCTAATAGATAGATATGGTAACATTTGCAGAGCATAAAATTGTCTGAAATGTAATTTTTATAGTTTCACACTACTTAGAAAGGCTTAAGTGATGTTTGAAACTGTAATAAATCGTAGAAATTAACTCAATTTTCATGCAAGAGTTTAGTTAATCTGAGAGTAAATTTTTTTTTTTTTTTATTGAGAAATAATATAATTTTGAGCCAAGTGTACCAAATTAAAAGTAAACATTTTCTTAGCCGTTTTTTCAATAATTGTTTACAAATTAATTAATGCAATTAAAAAATTATTCTATGAAATTATTTCAAAATCAACGTGTTCATGACAAACAAGAATTCAAGTCGATAATTGTAATTTATATTTCTTCTATCCCATAATAAAATTGAGATGAAATGTATGTGAAACCAATTTATTCGTAATGTGATTGGTTGAAAATAATTATTCTCATTCTGATTGGTTGAAAGTGAATATAATATACATAAACTACATATAAATATATCATGACCATAAATATGAGGCGCGCGCTTGGGCGCGCAAATTTTAATTCTAGTCCCATAATATAATTGAGATGAAATGTATGTGAAACCAATCTATTCGTGATGTGATTGGTCGAATATATCATATGCATGAAAATATATGCAAACTCTATAGTCAAGGCGCGGCTTGCGCGCGCAAATTAAATTCTAATAATTTTAAATGTTTAATAGTGTTTTCATAACTCATTAGTGTTGATTGCCTTTATTTTATGCATGAGCGCAATCGTGGAATCGAAACTTCAACAATAAAAGCAAGAATTGATATCGATAAAGAAATAACCAAAAATAAAAAAGTCGAATATAAATCTGACATAACAATTGGTCGATACTGAATGAATATTTCATTTTCCCTAAAGTTTAGTACTCTTAGTAGTTTACTGTTTGCACGATTGTCCCAATAATGCAAAAAACCCCCTTTAGATAATTGTGACATGATATGGTCAACTCGAGATTTAAGAGGCCAGTCATTCCGAATTACGAAACTACAAAATTGTTGACTACCATGTAAAAATACACGTAAATTATTATCTATAACTTCCTGTCCATGGATTGCATTCGTTAGACATGCTTTCCGAGAGTTATTACTGCGATAAATATTTCTACAAACATAACTATTTCCAAACTGGACATATTTTTTCTGAGCATCTGTCCACAAATTAACTCCGAAAATTTTTTGAAAATGTGGTTGCATATAAATAGTATATTTTGAATTTTGTTAGTCGGTGATACTATTTATTTCTTCCCGGTATAATTTTGTTGATTATACTGACATATGGCCTTGATAAATATTATTCATAAACATAACAAAAACCAGGATAAAAACCACGAAAATTTTTAGCGAACTTTTGTGGAATTTTAAAAGAATACTTGTACTTAATATTAATCGCAGAATTTCGAGTAACCCTGATCCAATTGAGGGCCTTTTACGGAGTTTCAATACAATCCACGTTATTGCAAAAACAATAACAGTAAGAATAATTACTTCAATACTAAAAACAGATTCCATTTTATCTAAAGAAAAAGGAACTTTATTGTGATGGGTGACTATTAAAAAAAATTGTCGGGAATTCTTGGATAAAGATAGTCAACAGTATCATCTGTGAAAGTGAAGTACATTAAGGAAATGTCATATATACCATTGATCATATCGTTGAGCAATTTTTCGCGGGTTTGAATTATAGGGCCTTTCACCTTTGTGGAATCAGAGTAATAAATTATAGGTCTTACGTTTAAAATAGAGAAAATTTCTTTAAACATAGTTCTCTTCATGTATGGCATTTGATGTTTTATCGAGTTGACATCGTAAGCCACTTGTACCGTACAGCGAAAAATGGTTTATAGCAATGACTTTAGATCCATTAAGAAGTTTTGTTTTATCAAAAACAACTCACTGCAACCAGGTCGATCTTATTAAAAATTGAAGATTAAATTAACCGTTTAGTCTATTTTTGAGATCTTACAAATTTTTCTGTGGAACGAATTTTGATTGATATACCTGATGAGTCCAACTTCTTAAACAGTGTCCATTGCTGACCTTTTTATTAAATATAGTGTTCACATGTTGCCATGGGTGTGGT
The DNA here is from genome assembly GCF_020080835.1 of Cotesia glomerata. Lineage (NCBI taxonomy): Eukaryota > Metazoa > Arthropoda > Insecta > Hymenoptera > Braconidae > Cotesia > Cotesia glomerata. Next base: position 5,266,292 of record NC_058163.1, on the reverse strand, counting down.
GCATAATTAGCGTAGGGATTGTACGTATACAATGTAACAGTTTTATTAGTGTCACGACAAATAAAAGGGATGACAGTAAATTCATTTTCCACATGACCTGAAGAATTTTCCAAGCATCATTATTACAGTTTCGAGAAACTTCTACGATGAAAAAATAAGATTTGATATTCCACCACGGCAAAGATTTTATTTTTTTGAGGACTGTTCGAAGTTCGTTAGTAGACAGAATGTATGTTAGGAATTTTGGTAAAAAAATTACACTATCATTACTGATTCCAAAGTTCTTGGCGATTGAAATTGTTGGTATGATTTTTTTGGACCATAATGATTCACCGATAACATTTCTGATGTCATTCGATACAACTGGATTCAATTTTTCAGAAATGCACGATTCCATTGATATTGATTTCTATTATTAACGGAAAGTTAAATTATAATTGAAAGCAATAACTTTAACAATTTAATGAAAGAATTTCTTTCTTCTATTTTACTTACAATTTTCCGATAAGTTAGTGCGAAGTTTTTGAATTGGAATAATTCACTGTGTGTCCAAGGTATTATAAATGAAAGGGAAAGTATAAGTAAGTGTCTAAAAACTTCATCGTGATGTTTAAAAATTTTTATCACGACCACAAAATTAAATACCTACAAACAAAATGACCACGTTCATGTAAAGAAGAGATAAAAATAAATTTGGCAGGTTCTTCTAAATTTTTTCGTAGCTTTATTAAGTTGATTGAAGTTTTTAATTCCAAGTACGATCGACGACTGATTTCTTTTGATAATCATGCTTTATAACCACATAGAACTCACATGAATTTTTATAAATTTGCAAGTGCTGGCGTACTTAGGAATTTCCTGACCGAGAGCAATTTTATAACAATCATGACAAAGCTCTGCAGCAATTGCATGAATATTAATATATTTATAAATGTACATTCGCATAATTTATTTCTTTCTCAATTAGTACTCCATCGTGTCACACGCTTCCAATTATGACATAATTATCATACATAATAATAATGAGCTTAAATATGAGATAAAGTTGAAACTGGTTTATTCTGAACAAATAAAATCAAATCAGTTTACATTTATCAAGTACCAAAATTTTAATCTAATTTTATCTTGTTTCAGTAGAGAAAATTTCTCAACTTGTATTTCCAATCTTTTGCTCTAATCTAGAAGTTTGATGCCTGCAAGGAATGACTAATAATTTTTAATTGTTAATATTTGTAGATGAGACTGGATGGTGTTAATAGTAAATAACGGATTTAATCATTATAGGAATTTTTATTACCACGCAATAGGCATACACATTAGATTCTTACAAAACTTGACACACTTCTTTAGGTATATCAACTGATAAATTTTGAAATAGCGACTAGGGGAGAAAGGGGTCAATTGAACCAAAAAAATTAGAAAAAATTAGAGCTTAAAAGTCTGACAGAAGTATCATAGAACAATATTTTTTAAATTTTCAAACCGCACTAACTTTTAAATGAATCAACCGATTTTCACGCGGTTGGCAGTATTTCACGCAACTTTTTACGTTTCATGACGAATCTTCAAGTTTGAATTGATAACACTAGGAAATTTGGAGTAATTCCAAAAACACTTTTTGGTTTTCTTTTCGTTCAAGATATTTCTTGAACGAATTGACCAATTTTGACCGGCTTGACGGCGATCGACGTAATTTTTTCATGCTAATAGCTGATTAGTTTTTGAAATCGATAAGTGCAGCCGTTTAAAAGTTATTCCAAAAAATGTCGGAGTTATGTTAAAAAAACACTTGTTTCCAAATATTTTATCGAGAATATCTCTCGAACCAATCAACCGATTTCGACGTTTTTGGCGGCGATCGACGCGGTTTTAAGCTCTGAAATTATCCTGTGTCATCAAAACGATCCGAGAAGAAATGACGAAGTTATGTCAAAAACACTTTTCGGTTTTCTTTCGTTTTTCAAAATTTATTAAAATCTATCGGTCCAAATCGTTTCAAATACTCGGGAAATTTAAGTTTGAGGGAAATCTTTAGAACACCGTTTAGTACGTTCCGATCGGTTCAGTCGTTCAAAAGTTATAAGCGAGTCACATAGTTACACACACACACACACACACACACACACACACACACACACACACACACACACACACACACACACACACACACACCGTCGGAAGAAGCCAAACTCCCACCGGGCGCGTCCCCAGGTGGCGGATAGGGGGGTCCTAACCGGTCGTAAGATCGGCGGATTGGGGCGAAATAAAATAGCCCTCGCGGACCAAATCAGGCATCGGAGCTGAAGAGTAACAGCCACCGTCCGTGTATCCTTGTGGGTCGGAGAAAGCTCGCTGTTCTTCGGAGCAGAGGGTAAGAGCGAAATAAAATAGCTCTCGCGGTAAAAAACGAAAACTCCCCTTTCGGCAGGAAGGGTTGGTCACACCATCTGACCTAGGGTCACGTACGCAAGCGGATACGGTGACGCTGCTCGAAAGAGATGTGCGAAATGATCCTTATAGCGCGGTGTACGTGGTAACTCCCGGCATCTACGTGCCGCACCCACGGGAGCAAGAGGAAGCCGATGAAGGAAGCAGGTGCAGGGTCGAAGCGGTTGAGATTTCCCGCTTCAATGACCGAAAGCTCTTATAGCAATGGAGGTAGCTGTAAGAGTGATCACCCCTCCACTTCCGGAGGCATCGCGTTCGGAGACGACCTTTTGCTTTGGAGTATCACTCAAAATCATGGAAGAAACGAAAAAACAAGAAAAGGACAGGAGTATTAGTGGGCCTCACGCCCAAGAAGCAGCGATTACAGCAAGCGCTGAGATGAAGCGGACGCAAGCGCTGGAACGCCTCGAAAAGCTGACCAGCGAACTGCATGAGTTTGTCCAATCAAAGGTCAATATCCATAAAGAGGTAAAGGCCAAGGCAACCGGGGTAGTTAACGCCCTTCGAAGGTTTAAAAAACTGGACGAAGAATGGCAGTCACCTCGACGACTCACTCCTCGTCTTACGCCGGAGAAGAGCAGTCAACTTACTGTGGAGATCGAAGAATCAATGGACACCGGAGGCGATGGTGACGGTGAATCTGATGCTAAAGACGAAGGTCATACTTCCAACAAGTCTAACAAGAGGAAGGACCGAAACTCCCCAGATGGAATAGATGGGCGATTGACGAAGAGAAAGGACTTGAAACCAAGTCCTCCGAAAAACGTGATGAAGCAGAACGCCGAAAAAAAAGACGCGACTGATTGGAAAGATGTCCACACAAGGAAAGAGAAACGGAGGCTAGCCAAAGAACAGCTCCCAAAGGAGCCTTCAAAGAAGCCCAGGCCGGAGCCTAAGCGCAAAAAACCGCTCAAATGGATCAGACCCGACGCACTGATCATCCGCCCGGCCGAGAAAGCAAAGTACGCCGAGATTCTGCGTCGCATAAAGAAGGACGTCCCTGATGAGCAGGTTCGCACAACGGTGGACAAGATCAACAAGACCAGAAGCGGGGACTTGCTGATTACGATTTCGCGGAAGAGCGTGGACAAAGGCCAAGGCCTGCAACAGACCATCGCAAACATTCTTAAGGAGGAGGCCAAAGTGATCTGCAAAGGGCCACAAGAAGACATCGAGATCCGAGACCTAGATGACACCACAACAAAGGAGGATATTCAGGCTGCCCTGCATACGGTAACCAAGGAGCTCTGCGAAATACCACCAGAGACAATCAAGATCCGCAAAGCCTACAGAGGTACCCAAACCGCTGTCGTGACACTACCGGCTGCAGCAGCTCAGAAGATATTAGAAGGAAGCGGTAAAATCCGAATTGGCTGGGTCAACTGCCGAATTAGAGCCACGAGGAAACCTACCCAATGTTACAAATGCTGGCATTTCGGGCACCACGGATCCCAGTGCAGAAGCAAGACAGATCGATCCAAGCTATGCATCAGATGCGGCCAAGAAGGACACAAGATTGCGGACTGTAAAACCCAGCGAAGTGTGTATTATACGCGGAAAATAAGAGCGCAGAGAACGCTGCCCATCACGCCGGCACATACAGGTGCCCGGTATACAAAGAGGCACTCCAGAGAATGACAAGCAAGCAAACATGAGGATATTACAGCTTAACCTCAATCACTGTGAGGCCGCGCATGACCTGCTCGTGCAGACCGTGCGTGAATTAGAGCTTGATTTAGTAATAATAGCAGAGCCATACAGACACCTGAATAACCAACCTTGGGAAACTGACAGCACCACCAAGGCTGTCATCTGGTCCTGTGGCAAACTTCCCTTCCAGAGCATAGTGAGCAATGATAGCATCGGCTTTGTAGCAGCGTCTATTAACGACATCCGTTTTTATAGTTGCTATGCACCACCTAGCCTTTCCATTGCCGACTTTACTGACTTCCTGGATCGACTGACCGAAGACGCAAAGCAATACTACCCAGTAGCTATAGCAGGGGACTTCAATTCCTGGGCGGTAGACTGGGGCAGCAAGCAGACTAATGCGCGAGGCAAGGCACTACGTGAAGCAATGGCCTCACTGGACGTGGTCCTTCTCAACATCGGTGAGACACCAACATATACCAAGGGAGAGGCTAGTTCGATAATAGACCTCACATTCGTCAGCAGCAGCTTATTGAAAGGAAACTATTCTTGGGAAGTCTTAAACACCTACACCGCCAGCGACCACAGTGCAATACTTTGGGAAATATCGGCTGGCCGGAACCCTCAAAGAGCAACTAGACAAACTAATGCAGCTGGATGGAAAGTGAAAGACTTTGACTCGGAAGCTTTGGTAGTAGCCTTAGACAGTGACTCGACCATCATCACAGGAAATGCTGTAGAGAAGACGAAGGACTTAATGACGAGAATTGCCCAGGCGTGCGACACCTGCATGCCCCGTAAGCGTGGCATCAATAAAAGACCATCGGTGCACTGGTGGAATGATCAGATTAACGCCCTTCGCACAGCTTGTCACAAAAAGAGAAGATTATCACAGCGTGGCCACCGACGACCTAACTCTGCGGAGCTGGTCGCAGAATACAAAAAGGCCCGTCGAGAACTGAACAAGGCCATCAAAGATAGCAAAAGACGCTGTTGGAAGGAACTCGTCGATGAGGTAGAAAAGGACCCATGGGGCAGACCGTATAGGGTGGTCATGACCCACCTGAAGCGCCAGCCAATGCCATCACCTACGTGTCCACAGCTCCTGGAAAGAATAGTTTCTACGCTGTTTCCTCGACAAAGTAAGTTCGGCTATTCTTCATTGCCAGTAAATCGAGAAGACATTCCACCTGTCACAGAAGAGGAACTGATGGAGGCGTGCAACCGAGTAGGGAATAATAAGGCGCCGGGATTGGATGGAATCCCGAATATTGCATTAAAAACAGCTATTAAAGCAGCGCCAAATCTATTCTTAGATACCTACGATTCGTGCCTCAAAGAAGGGATTTTTCCTAGAAGATGGAAACAGCAAAGACTTGTACTTCTCCCTAAAGGGAAGAAGCCACCGGACGAGCCATCATCCTACCGACCACTCTGCATGCTGGATACAGCGGGTAAGATATTAGAGCGTATAATGCACCAACGAATAGAAGCAGCCGTCGATCCACTCCTAGCAGAAGGCCAGTATGGTTTCCGGAAAGGACGATCAACGCTGGATGCGATCAACCTGGTGGTCGATACAGCTAAGGAGGCAATCGCTGGAAAGAGATGGGAACGTGGCAGAAAGAAGTATTGTTTAGTGGCTGCCTTGGACATCAAAAATGCCTTCAATTCCGCTAACTGGGACTGCATCATGCGAGCTCTCGAAGATAAAGAAGTGCCAGGATACCTGCGCAGAATGGTAGCAAACTACTTTACAGACAGAGTCCTCAAATATGACACGAAAACGGTCCAAGGGAGTACGAAATAACCGGAGGAGTGCCACAGGGCTCGGTTTTGGGTCCTTTGCTGTGGAACATCATGTATGATGGTCTCCTGAGAGTTGCATTACCATCAGAGGTGAAACTTGTTGCATATGCCGATGATGTAGCGGTAGTGATTGTCGCGAAACACTTGGAAGAGATCAATCTGGCTTTCGATATCACATTTAGCCGGATTAACCTATGGATGGAGATGATGAAGTTGGAGTTAGCCAAGCACAAAACTGAAGCTGTGCTCATCACCAGCAGAAAGATCGTAGAAAACATCAAGCTGAATGTCGGCGAGCAGGAGATCGCATCGCAACCATTTATCCGATATCTGGGGGTGACGCTGGATGCCCGACTGAACTTTAAGCAACAGGTCGAACACGTAAGTGCTAAAGCATCAGCGGTGGTAACTAGTCTATCAAGACTGATGCCGAATGTTGGAGGCCCGAAGCAGAGCAGGAGACTATTGCTGTCGTCAGTAGTCACATCAGTGCTCACATATGGAATATCCGTTTGGGCAGACGCGCTGGAGACCCAAGAATCATGGAGGAAAGCCGGACCGGTCTACCGATTAAGTGCACTGAGAGTTGCAAGCGCCTTCCGCACAATATCCGAGGAGGCAGTGTGCGTCATTTCTGGAACTCTGCCTCTTAGAGTCCTAGCTGAGGAAAGACGGAACCTATACCACCGAAAGAGGTCATCTACACTGAGCGCTGAAGAACTGAGAACTGAAGAGCGACAACATAGTATAGCAAGATGGCAACAACTATGGGATGCTGCGGAGAAGGGAAGATGGACTCATCGACTTATACCAAGGATTGACGTTTGGCTTAACCGGAATCACGGCGAGGCCAACTACTATCTGACCCAGATGTTGTCAGGACACGGCTGTTTCCGGGAGTACCTTCATCGCTTTAAGCACGATAATTCCCCAGAGTGTCCGTCTTGCCCAAGAGTTGCTGAAAATGCGGAGCACGTTTTCTTTGAGTGCCCTCGTTTTAACCCACAGCGTGATGAGTTAGAGAAGATCCTGAACAAGAAAATCACACCAGAGTCAATAGTAGAAGAAATGCTGTCATCCGAAGCTGCCTGGAACGCCACAAGCACGTTTACCACCGAAGTGCTTACAGAGCTGCGTTCCATTGAAAGAAAAAGGGCAAATGACAGAAACTAGAAGGAAGGAAAAATAACACCTTAGCCACCAGAAGGAATAGCAGTAGCTAGATCCTCCCCTCACGAAGTAATGCCTGACGGCGGTTTCCATGAGGGATTAGAGGAAAGAAGAAAAGGGGTTTAGGGTTTAGTGGGTAGGGGCGTTAGCGTCGAGTTTTAGTATGACGCTGCGTCGAGTCGCCACATATCCAGGCCGAACAGCTATGCCTGGAATCCGTAAAGGGATTCCCCCTGCTAAGAAAAAACACACACACACACACACACACACACACACATACATACATACATACATACATACAGACGTATGGACATCATCGTAAAAATACTCAGGTAAGCTTCTTAGCGCTTCAAAACGTCGAGATCTGTTGAAACCTCTATTTTTGCAAAACGGGGTAAAACCAATAAGTTCCTGATTTTTCAAAAATCATTGATTTTCTTAGCGGGAAGTTAAAAATAAATTCATCCGGGTATTAGTCCTATGTCATCTCCATCGTCAGGATCATCTGTACCTAAGATTATAAAAAAAAAAGAGAATTTTTAATTTTTTTTTAGAACATTACTTGATAATAATAAAAAAATTTATAACAACGTGAGAACAAGCAGTATATGTATTCAAGTTAATAAATTTAGCCTCAAAGTTTTACTAAATTGATTTTTTTTACTTCAGATGTATTTACATTAAAAAAAGAGTTTTGTAAGCCATTTAGAACTGTAATTTTAAAAAAGTCATTCAAAAAGAATTTTGTTCTTGAGAATTGTTATGATTCTTTATTATCAATATCTCGAAACAAGTTTGATGACCCAAATCATTTTTGTATATCAGGCACCGTCCCACAAAAATATCATCGGTATTATTAAAGTTTAATTTTCAGCGATGGTAATAGTTTATAAATTTTTTATTATTATCAAGTTATGTTAAAAAAAAAAATTAAAAAATCTTTTTTTTAATAATCTTAGGTACAGATGATCCTGACGATGGAGATGGCATCTGTTTTTCACTTAAATAAATATATGTTGAGATAAATTGAGTTGTAGAGTAATAATTTCTATTACATTTGCAATTTTTTTTTTCTTACTTTAACCTATAATTGATAATAAACCGAAAAAACGCCATTCGACCACACCCGAAATGGAAGGTAGATTTCATAGAATGAATTATCATCTTGTCTCAAAACTTTTGTTAGACACTGAATGAAATTTATTTTAACATACATAAGTAGGTTGTATTACAAATTGGCTGAAAATGGTTCAATTGAACTCTTAACTTCGATATAATAACTAATAATTGTCAAGAAGTTAACGTTATATACGTCAAATTAGAGGTAATTTTGTGAGCTTTCACAAAAATTTATCAAAATTAGCTATCTTTTTCTATCAACAGTTATACATAAATGAAGTTTCCAAAAACGTAATTTTACTATTTTGATCATTTTGAAGAGCTACTATTTCTGAACTAATTGAAAGATTTCGCTCATTTTAAGGCTCATGCAAGCTAATTGTACAAGGAATCTGTATACAAAATTTCATTAGGATCTGTCGAGAATTCTCAATGGAATAACATTAAAAGTCGGTTGTATTACACATTGCCTGAAAATGGTTCAATAGAACTCTTATCTTTGATAAAATAATTAAAAATGGTCAGAATGTTAATGTTATATACGTCAAATTAGAGCTAATTTCGTGAGATTTTTACATGAATTTATATTATACATTTACGGCCTCGGAATGATGAAAAAATTTTTCTTAAAACCGAAAGGGCGTATAACAAAAAATTTTTTTTTTTTCGTTTTTCCCATAGATTTTAATGTTTTCTAAAGCATTTTTACATTGATTGGAGCAAAAAAATTTTTATACGCCCTTATGGTTTTAGTAACGTGATATATAAAACATAAAAATTCGTTTAGTCCTCAATAATTATTTCTTCCGTGAATTATATCTTCTTTGTTGAGCGTGATATTTTATAACATCTTGAATAATGCATTCAACCATTGTTTGATTATACTTTTTAATCATTTGACCAAAATGACTATTGATCCGCATTATTAATAATTCATACGGACTTCCAAATTCCTAAAAATAATAGATTACAATAATCAAATCAATTTTTTCAATAAAAAGAAGACATGTAAATACAATCACCAATAATTGTCCATTATCCATTACAAGAATCAAGTCACCACTTATCAGAGATTCGAGATGGTTTGTTATAGTTATTATTGTGCAATACTTGAAATATGACTGAAGTACTCTCTGGATTATAATTTTTGTGCTATAAAAAAAGTCAAGTGTTTTAAATCATCAAGAAGGTGTCATTTGTTATTTCATAGGTTATAATGACAAAACTAACTTTAAATCGAGACCATCGGTGATTTGATCAAGAACAAGAATCCGATTACTCCGTAACAATTCTCGGGCAAAACAAATAAGTTTACGGTCATTAATGCTGAAATTTCTTCCTCCGTCAGTAACCCACTGATTGAGTGTGATACCATTCAATTCAACTTCTCCTAATACATCCCATATTGCTTTATCGGTATATTCTTGAAAAGGGTCAAGATTAAATCTTAGTGTCCCAGTAAATAAAAAAGGATTTTTTGGAATAATCGATATGTTCGATCGTAAATCCTGGAGACCAACACTCTTTATATCTAAGCCATCAATTATTATTTCTCCGTGCATGCCTTGGTCAACTAAGCGAAAAAGTGCTGATGTTATTGATGTATTGTCAGCACCAGTTTTTTCGACTACTCCTACCTTCCAACATGGTTCTATCATCAAATTCGCATTCTATTCAATAATTTAAAACAAAAATTTATAATATCAGAAATATAAATTCAATAAAGTATTTTCATTAAGCCTATTAACAATTCCAAAAATGTTTACTAGAATTTTATGGATTATTTTTAATAATTTATCGAATTTATTCTGAAAAAAATGTCTCGTGGTGCAATTATAACAGGATTCGAGTGATGTTCAAATATATATAATAACTAGCTGTTACCCGCCCGCTCCGCTGGGCGCTTTATAGAATTGTATTTTTAGATCTAGATTTGAAATTTAATTGGAAGATTGTTTTGACTTGCACAGATTCCAAATTCCATCAAATTGGTCTGTATATTTTGTCCACATAATTATTCTAGCTAAAATTCATTGTAACTTTCAATGTGCAATCACTATAACATTCCGTGGCTTTCTTCCAAAAAATAAATATTAATTGACACGAAGAAAAAAAAAATTTTAAATGAGCATTGTAAGTTTTAGTTAAAGTAATTGCAGGTCTCATAAGTGAAGTTGAAATCTGCCTAGCTTAAATTGTGATGAATTTCGCTGTTAATTAAAATTTCTTCCGTAACATCAATTATACATAGAAAATTATTTGTACTTGTTTTTTACGAATTTTCTTAAAATGAGTAGCCAAATTTTTTTTCTATATCTCATGTGTTTATAAAATTCAATGCTTTTTAATCTGTTACATTTTCGCGATCCCGTAATAAGAACAATTCATCGGTTATGTGATCAGCAAAAAATGTATGTAAAATTCTTAGTCGACTTTTTTGCCGCTGCCAAAGAGACAATTGTTGTAAGAAAATATCACTATTAAGAAAAAAAAATATTTAAATCCGTTGACCTTGGAGGCCATCCCGGTATTTGCCTGTTTCTCTTCAGATTCTATCAAATTTTATATTTGTAGGAACTGTATTTAAAGAATATGAATTTTTTGACAATTATTACTCCGGCACTTCTATGTGGGGGAGGAATTTCGTAAGATCCTATTCGAGATAATTTCTACATTATAAATAAAAGTTTTCAACAAAACTTCGAGTCTATAAAAACTATCGATTGAAAATGAGAAATTTTCATTGTTAACGCCCCCACCATCCCTTTTGGGGTTAGAATTCGAGAAAATCCATTCTCAGCTGAAATTGACATCGTACACGAAGATTCCTACCAAATTTAGAATCTGCAGGAGTTATAGTTTGGAAATTAAAATTTTAGATTTTAACACCCACCCCCGCAATCCCTATCGGAAGTAGAATTTTTTGGGATCCGTTTTGAGATGATCTCTAGATGACAAATAAAAGATTCCTACCCACTTCAAGTTTGTAGAAGTTACAGTTTGGAAATGGAAATTTGAAATTCTAACACCCACCCCCGCAATCCCTGTCGGAAGTAGAATTTATTGAAATCCGTTTTGAGATGATCTCTACATGACAAATAAAAGATTCCTACCAAATTTACGCCTTTTAGAAGCTATATTTTGGAAATTAAGATTTTTTGTCAACACCCACCCCCGCAATCCTTATTGGGGTGATTCGGCGTAAAATCCGCTCTTAGATTATTTCTACATCACATAGAAGATTCTTACCAAATTTGAGTCTATAAGAGCTATAGCTTGGAAATTAAGACTTTTAATTGTTAACATACCCCCCCGCAAACTCCTGTGAGGTATCTTAAAATTCGTTCGTATATTATTTCTACATCTCTTAGAGAAAATTCCTACCTAATTGGAGTCTGTAGGAGCTATAGCTTGAAAATTAAAAATTGTCATTGTTAATACCCACCCCCACAATCCGTATTGGGAGTAGGCTGTCATTAAATCCACTCTTGAATCATTTATACATCACATAGAGCAGATTCTTACCAAATTTGCCTATAGGAGCTACAGCTCGGAAATTTAAAATTTTCATTATTAACACCCACCCCCGCAACCCCTTGTGGAGTAGGATATCGTTAAATTCGTTTATAAATTATTTTTACATCACTTACAAAAAATTCATACAAAATTAGGATTCTCTAGGAGCTATAGCTCGGAAATTTTAAATTTTCATTGTTAACGCCCACCCCCGCAATCCATATTGGGAGTAGATTGTCATAAAATCCGCTCTTAGATCATTTCTACATCACATATAGGAGATTCCTGCCAAATTTGGAGTCAATAGGAGCTATAGTTTAAAAATGGGAATTTTCCATTGTCAACGCCCCCGCAACCCCCTTGTAGGTGGAATTTCGTAAAATCCGTTCTTAGCTGACCTTTACACGGCGACAGGAATATTCCTACCAAATTTCAAGTCTCTACGCTTTATGGTTTCAAAGATATCGTGATGAGTCAATATATAGGTGGAAATCTCTTTATATATATATAGATAACAAAGAAAGATACTTTATATATAAATGTTAGCTATCCAGTCTAATACAAGAATTTTTTCCTCTAATTATTCATAATATCGTTAGCCTGTATTCTCTTCAGGCATAAACAATTTTAAATTCGTATCTAAATTTGTCATTAAAGGTAAATTTGACTGAAAAAATAATTCGGACGACTAACGAAAGAATACAGGCTAACGATATTATGAATAATTAGAGGAAAAAATTCTTGTATTAGACTGGATAGCCAATATTTATATATAAAGTATTATAAAACTAGTCTTTAGATAAAATATTGAATAAAATAACAAAGATAATTAAATTATTTTGGAATACTTGAAATTCATAACCAGTACGTTGCCTAAGCGAAGTTTTAGCTAAATGCCTTTTGTGTAGAGTTATTAAAAAATAAAAAATATTTTTCCTTTGTTATTCAAATGGAAAATAGAAAAATCGATAGAGAAAACCTTAATATCAATATTAAAAGTTCGGATTGGCACCAAAAATTTTATTTTCAAATATACGTTTGATTTATGGACACCATCAGAAAGAAAAAAAAAAAATTATTTTTCTTTAAACACTCTAATATATACGTAAATATATAAACGTTTTAACCAATGCTGTTTTGAGCCATACTCAACTACTTAGGTGATATTATGACCAAATTCTAAGTGAATTCCAACATGAGGACCAATTCCGTAAAAAGGGAATCAATATTTTTACCATCGATTTTTTTTTTTGTATGATACTTCTTAATATTTCAAGAATGCAGAAAAAAAAAGTAAAAAAATTAAAAATTCAAAAAGTTATCAGCTGATGAAGTGGAGGGCCTCAAAAAATTTGCACGTGACCATATCAACAATTCAAACCCTCCTAGAAATCGGAAAAAAAAAATAAAAAAGATTATTAATATAGAGTAATGCCGCTATCGTACTAATGAAAAAAACGTGGAAAATAAAGTTTTTTTACAAAATGGCGACTGCCTGAAAAAATATTAATTTTGTACCACTTTTTTGAGTTTTCCGGATTTTTTAAAAATAGAAAATATTGAAATTCGGGGATGAGGCTAATTCATGTGATAGAGAAGTCTATAAAGAAGACACACACCAAATTTCAAGTCGTCCAGTTCAGTGGAACTTGAGAAATCGTGGGTATCGTTTTTAAAAAAATGTGAGCCGTCATGGGACGCCTGGCAGATGTGAAACATCGTGTGTGTACAAGTAATATGCATAAAAAGATAATATTATTACAGGAATTAAATATAGCCTAATGAAAAAATGAAGTATTACGAATTTCTTACAGAAAATGGTAACTTTATTTAATAAACATTTATTTACATGTGATATAAAAATTCGATATTAATATCAAGTGGCCACAATTTAAATATTTTCATCTGTGACTTCAGTAATAATTATATTCGATATTTCCTCTGCCGGTATTACTGTGACGATTGGTCGATGATAACTAAAGTACGTTACAAAAGTATTGGATGAAACATTATCAAGATATCTCACAAATACAGCATCTATTGTTGTTCCATATTTGGTAATAGATTCTCTTGGATTGTTGTTGATTTGCAATTGAAATTCTTTTTGAAGAAATGTCATTAATGGCATTGATTCAGCTCTTGCAAAATTTACATTAAAATCTCCAGCTAAAATTAATGGTAGTTTATGTTTATTCGTTTTAAAAATTATTGAACCTCTTTGACTATAAGGAAATAACCTTTCATGTAAAAATGAAATTATATGATCCATTTTGTTATTAGGTGAAATGTATAATACAATCATAATTAATTCACTTCCGTCTTCTAGTTTAAAATGTGAAGCAACACATATCACCAATAGATGTTTGGGAAACATGAACTTCTGTAGCATTTTGAACTGCTAGATCCATGTTGAGTGTAGTAACATGTGAAGTGTTGTTGTTTTTGTAAATGGCCACCCAGCGGCCAGATCTAAGATAAAAATTAAAATAGTCTGGTACTATTCGATTAATAAAGTCTTACACAACATTGATAGTATGCCTTGTGTTTAACTGATCAGGGTGGCGTCCAGTTTCAATAATAATATTTTGTGATCCCTGTGATGATTGTTGGGAACTGAAATATTTAAAAAAAATATGATATTAAAATACACAAGAAAAAGAAAAAAAATTTTGAGTGTGGCTTCAATATACTCATGAACTCAAATCTTAGTTAATTATTGCAATATATGACTAAAGATTTGCAAATATAAATTTTATTAATAAATTTTTCCATATTAATTCCTTCATGAATAATAAAAAATAATTAATTGAAGATAATATTAATATAATTTATATAATTATTAATCTTAATATAATTTATATAATTACTAATATGATTAATATGAATATAATTAATTAAATATAAAAATATAATAATTACATTTATGGACACTCTGAAAAATACGATCTACTTACTGAGGACTTGGTAGTATGCCATAGTGTAGTTTCACTTTCTTTGCACAAGGTTGATCACTTTGATCTTCTGAGTTATCACTATCACACATATTTTATTGTCAAAATTAAAATAAAAATGTTTCACATCAAAATTAAATAAAACGCAGGTTATGTGTACCGTAGTAAACAACAACGTCGAACTGAGTGAGAAGCCACACCAACACCGTACACTCTACTACATATAAAATATATATATATATATATTAAGGGTGGCGCAAAAAAACCGACTATTTTTATTTTTTGAGTCTCGAGTGAAAAAATGTTAGTATTTGATGTTTTAAGAGCCCTCACCAAAGGACAGCTTAAAAAGTTTTAAGACGTCACTCCAAATTTTTAAAATTTCAAAAATCGTCAAAATCGAATTTTTTTTTTTTAATTTTTTCTCGTTACGGTATAATTTTATAGACTAAAAAAATAAGTTTCTGAAAGTTTCAGTTCAAAAATTTAAATTTTGAAAGGTCGCTCATAATTTTTTTTTTTTTTTCTTTAATTAGTCATATCACCCACTTTAAGTGTTGGGAGTGGTACGTTTGGGTCTTTTTGGTTTGAAAAAATCTTAACCTACGCGGCAAGGTCAAATTTCAACCAAGCTGGTTTCTAAGACCAGCTTGGGATTCGAACCCACGCCTGGCAGTTGATTAAATAAAATTATTAAATTAAAAAAAAATTATATTTTCTATGTTGTGCTTGATTTTTAGTTCATCTCGTGATGTATTTTTATCGATTATTGTACTAAATAAAAAAAAAAAAATGCATGGAATTTTAATTTGAATAGTAAAAGGTCGCTCGAAAAAATCTAAACTAATGCACTAATAAATTGAAAAAAATTATGAGCGACCTTTTCAAAATTCAAATTTTGAACTTAAATTTTTCAGAAACTTGTTTTTTTCTGTCTATAAAATTATCCCGTAACGAGAAAAAATAAAAATAAAAAAATTCGATTTTTGACGATTTTTGAAATTTAAAAAATTTGGAGCGACATCTTAAAAATTTTTTTAAGCTGTCCTTCGGTGGGGCTCTTAAAACATCAAAACTAAGATTTTTTCACTCGAGACTAAAAAATAGTCGGTTTTTGCGCCACCCTAATATATATATATATATGTAATCAGTATAAGCGTGGCGACCCGTCGCCACGCCGTACACTCTACTTCCCATAAAATATATATATGTATACCTTAGTATAGCGTGGCGACCCGTCGCCACGGCAAGCGTCGCCACGCCAATAATTAGGTTTACAAGTGAGCCTATAGATGTTTCACATCAAAAAAACAGTTTCAAGAAAAACGCGTTTAAAGTTTCGCGTAAAATTTCTCGCAGTCTAATTTTGGCCGGGCCAACTTAGATGCCGCCTCAGAAAAACAGCTATATCTCCTAAAATGATTAGAATTTTCTAAAATCCTTCTAAGGCTATATTCTTTAAAGGGTTATTAAGCTTTTGAAAATATAAAAAAAAATCGATTTTTTCAAATTTCTAAACAAGAATACCAAAAGGCTGTATAATTTTACCTGGAAAACTGGTAAAGCCAGATCTCCTGTTATTAACAAAAATATTTCTCCAAATAATTTGTCCATCTGATGACCAATTCGCTGGAGGTGGATTTTGCCGTTTCAATCGGTCCTTCATTAGAGTATCGATAAATTGGAGTATTCTTCTCATTACAAAGTTAATTGACTCAGAACAATGACTATTTGTTGAGTGCCGTATTGAAATAAGCTCATCAGAATTAACGATTGTGATATAGCAAATCCAACGGATTCGTTACAATGTATTTTCTGGAAAATCAAAATTTCAAAATGATTCTCACGGTTTGAATTTAAATATCATTTGTTAAAATTTTACCTTGATGCTTTACAATTAATAAGAAGTAAACACAACTGATAAAAATACAAAAAAGTAATTCAATAGCAAGGTTGTATGCTGACATTATAGATATAAGAATATAACGTGCTCCGGCATTCATTTCTTGATGTTGATTGAACTTTTACATAACTTCAACAATACGTTTTCGCTGTAACTTCTGATAGTTGTTAATCCGTGCAGTGTTTCTCTGACACACAAATCCAATGGATTCTTAGCTACAGTAAAACAAAAATCATTATGTATGTATTTCAATACTATCGAATTCTTTTGGTAAAAATTTTAGTTGATAGTTCATACTATTATTTTCTAATTCTTGTATACTTTTGAATCGTTCTACAAAAATATATTTTGTCAAATAAAACAAAATTGGCCCCATGAGTATGAACGGAAGTAATATCCATCGAAAAACAGTAGCAATATTTATTATCGTTAGAATAATTTGAAAAATTATAACCATCGTTTGTATCACTGTTGGTATGATTGAATTATCCATTATTTGAATATCTTTTAACAATTTACTCGCAGTTTTTCTGAAAAATTGATGAATAAACGTTATTATTATTAAAAGTGGTCAAGTAAGTCATGTACACTGAAAAAAAAAATTAATTTGATTCGAGATAAAAATTTTTAAACCAAGAAAATCAATTTGAAGAAATTTGTTGTCTTGACTTAAGAAGAAATTCTTGAATTGAGATTTTTTTCTTGGGTTAAGTAAATTTTATTTGCTTAAAGAAATTTTTGTCTTGACCCAAAATGATGAAATTTTTCAAAGTTATTTTCTTGGTTTAAAAATTTTACGCTTAAATCGTTAATTTTTTTTTTTCGGTGTTCGAGCTTCTAAAAAGATCTAATAGCGCAATTGGAACTATCATTAATGTAATCACTTAAATCATAAAAATACAAAAGTTTTAACAATTTCGAATAATTTAAGAAAAAAAATTAAACTAAACTCTCCTTAACAAGTTCGTTTCTTTTACGTAAGGTAAGTGATGGCTACGATTATAAAAAATAATATGTTATAAGTATTTACAACATTTGCTTAAAGATTTCGAAATAAATTTAACAACTGATTCATAATTTACCTGAAAACTGTGAACTGAAAAACTCCATTTTCGCTTTAAGAAAATTACAAAAATTAGATTGTAAAGTTTTTGTCCAACACTTATACAAAAGTTAATTGAAAAATAAATTGATGAGATAAATAAGCCAATGAGAGTAACAATCAAAACTGTATAAATATATTTCGCGTTTTTGTGTACTATTAACTTGTGCTCATTTATAAAATTTTTGTTTATATTAGTATCAAGCATAGATTTCAATCGGTTTTGAAGATTGATGCACATGAACTTAGGAGCCTGAATACAAGTTCTGATTGACTCAACAGTTGTCCAGTAAGCCATCCACTGATCAACACTTATGGTAGCTAATTGCCATAAAATAATTAAAATTAATAGTGACAGATAAATTGAAATTTCTCTACATGAGTTGAAGTGGCGATGATTATTTTTCTTCAAGTTATTTGTGCTGGATATTGTCTTGTCATCGACTTTACCCACTTAACTTGTATTTCAACCACTTCTTGTCGGCAAGTCTGAAAACTAAATGCTTAGAATTCTGCTTTTATTCAGTAACTAATTAATTTAAGATATATTAACATACAAACTGGTTAGTGTATCGGGATTTCATTAAATTGAATCCTATATCGATGCTTTTGTTTTCTTCATTCATATTTTTGGTGATTATTTTAGTGTAATTGGTTGTTTGGTTTTGCTGGATTGTATATAACAATTCATTAAATTCAAAGCTTTCTTCTTTCAAAGTAACAAATGTTCCTTGATGCTTAATTGATCCCTAATAATGAGAAAATCGTTATTCTTTATTCAATACAGAGCAGTCTTTTAATATATATTACACAGTAAAAAATTTTTGCGTCATTGCGTCAAAAAATTTTGATGTTAAATATTTAACACTTTTTTGTGTTGATTTAACAGAATAAATGTTAAATTTAAAAACCCAGATGGTAATAATCGCTTACTTAAGGAAGTTCGAGCGTAACTTATGAGTCAAAATAATGTTAAAATTTTTTAAACTTCCCGGTACGAAACTCGAAGATTTTCAAAAATCGGGAAGTTATTGTTTTCACCCCGTTTTGCAAAAACCGAGTTTTCATCAGATCTCGACGTTTGAAGGTCACAGGAAGCTTCCCTGACTATCCCCGCGAGGTTGTCACGGCGTCTGTATGTGTGTGTGTGTGTGTGTGTGTGTGTGTGTGTGTGTGTGTGTGTGTGTGTGTGTGTGTGTGTGTGTGTGTGTGAAAGTATGTGAACCGCTTATAACTTTTGAACGGCTTAACCGATTTCATCGCGGTTGGTGCCATTCGAAAGGGCTTGACCAAACTTAGATTCTGAAAACTATTTGGACCGATTCAGATTAATAGATTTTGAGAAATCTTCAAACAACTGAAAAAAATTTTTCAAATGTGGTTTTTTTTTGGAATAACTTTTTAAACGGCTTAATAGTTCAATTCCAAAACTAATCAGCTCTTAACCTCAAAACCACGTCGATCGCCACCAGTCCGGTCAAAATCAGTTGATTCGTTCGAGGAGATATCGTGAACGAAAGAAAACCGAAAGTGTTATTTCGGAATAACTCCAAAATTCCTTGCGCGAGCAATTCAACATTTAAGACTCTTCGTGAGGCTTGAAAAGCTGCATCAAATGCTGCCAACCGCGTGAAAATCGGTTTATTCATTCAAAAGTTATTGCGGTTTAAAAATTCAAAAAATGGTGTCATCAAATCCCTATCCAGACTTTTGAGCTCGAAAGAGCTCAAAAGCATAGAGAAAACAATCTCTTTGAGCTTGGAGAGCTTAAAATAACCCATAAATTGTATTTTTGAGCTCGAAGAGCTCAAAACGCCGTAGTGCAATTTTAAGCGCCTAAGTATGGAATTAGCGGGAAGTTGCAGGATGGCCTTCAGGGTCAACCGTTTTCCTAATTTTTTACTTTCAGGTCTTCCCAATATTCGTCAAAAATTCTTTATCTTAATTTAAAATAATTTGAACAATTTAATAATTGATGATTTTACTTATTCAATAAAATAAAGTAATAAAATGACTTTTGTATTTATTATTTTCCGGGTTAAATAAACAGATTTGACAACAGCGCGTTTGATTATACGCATTACAGAGACGTGCATGAGTGAGTGAGTTAAATATTTCTCTCTTTAACTATATTTCTATCCTTTTCTTTTTTCTCAGCTGTTGACGCGACGCTGCCAAATCTTTATTCCAATAAATATCTTACGATAAACGAGTCAAAAACATAAAATCAAACTTTTATATATTTCAAAAAATTATATCGGTAATGTATTATTATTAACAACCGAGACCAGTGATTGCAGTTTCAATCGGCTTAGCAGAAACGAATGGAAATTTTGAAAAACGTTTTTAGAGATAATAGATAATTTAATAAACTATTTCACCACAAAGCATTTTTTCAAAAATTTCATCCTGTTTCGTGAAACCAATCGAAACTGCAATTGCTCTGCTGTTGGAAGTGCGACAGAGATAGTTCCGTTGAGCTCCGTGAGAGCAAAGCGAGAAAAAGGTGGTCTCGCCTGTTAAATTTTTTTTTATATTTTACAATAATCAAAGTTTCTTGTGTATAGTTTTTTATTCGTTAAAGTTGGGAGGTTAATATTGAAAAAAATAATTAAAGTCTCGACTAAAGTTTGTCCGCAATAAGAGCCCGTGTATAAGGAGATAAAAAATGTGATTTTTGAAATTTAATATCTAAGTAACTAAACGGTGAATCTTTTTAAAACTTTGGGATTAGATAAATGACGTATTTTTTATACGTATACTTAATTTCAAAGCTCAAAGTAGAATATTATTTTTCATATTATTCGCTCGAACCTCCTTAAAATAGAAAATATTAAGAATTTTTTTTTCTAACCCGTTATCACCTATTCGGTCATTTTTATGCTAGTATAAATCTAATTTCAAGTGGATGGAAATTTCCATCTTCACTAACGATTTGAGACAATTCGTCTTCGGATAGTTAGGTCGATGGGCAACCATCGAACTTTGAACACTAGGTAGCTGGTGAATGCTAGTATCTGTTCGGACTATATGTTAAGTATTAACGATGGAAAGCTACTGAGAATAAAGGGCAACTTTTGAAAAAACCATGAAAAATTAACCAAGCCAGGAATCGAACCTGGATCTCCCCGATTACATGTCAGGATGCTTTTACCAGTTAAGAATTTTGTACTGTAAAAATAAAATTTGCTCTTATGGCAAAGATTGTCACACTGTACCATGGATAGTAACTAAAGTAAATTAACTTTTCTGTCAATAAGGTATTTGAGCTTTTATATTTAGCATAACATTTTAAGTTATGTTATGTCTCAATAAAGTTATGTAAGTATTATTAAAATCATTCTGCTTAGAGTATTAAAAATCCACGGACTTATTTGTTAATTTAATTATTATCTAATTAAATACTCAATCGGAGACATATTTTTATTTTATTTTCATGCTTATCATTTAATTTTAACACTAATTTGAATACTTAAGTGCGCACACTTGCTCCACATGGCTCTAATTAGATCTAATCATTTTTTCTGGGATTCTTACCTTTTCTATTACAGCAATAGTGTCAGCTTGTTTTAAATATTCAAGGTGGTCAGTAACCAGAATTCGTGTTTTTCCTTGAAGAAAGCCAAGAACACATTCATTGAAAATAAACTCTGAGTCATTGCCGTCAATTCCATGGAAAATATCATCCAAAAGATATAAATCTGCTTGTCTGTAAACTGCTCTGGCGAGATTGACTTTAGTTTTTTGATCTATCGAAAGAGATTTGCCACCTTCTCCAACAATAGTCATGTCACGATTGGGAAGCTCTTTAAAGTCCTTTACTAGAAAGCAAACCTCTTGATAACGAGCATGATCATATTCAAGTCCAAAAAGAATGTTGTCTTTAATAGTTCCTGAGAAAAGCAATGGATTTTGACTTGCGTAAGATATCGTTATCTCAGGTTTACTCTTTACGAATCCATGCGTGGTTCTAAGATCAACTGACGCTCCATTTTTTATCTGAAAGAGTCTAACCGTCCCGGCATCAACTGGTAACTCTTGCAACAGCAAGTTAAGTAATGAAGATTTACCAGAGCCAGCTGGACCAACTACTGCACAAAAATTCTCCACTTTTGAATTTCAATTTTATAGAATTTAAAATTTGCAGTGGATGATTGATCCTCCAGCTCGCTGATACTTCATCCAATTCAATTTCGACTCCAGAAGAGGATTTATTGAGTTGATTATTATGTTGATCGTTTTTATACTTGGAATTTTTCAAGTTATTCAATTTTATTGAAGATTCACAAGTTTCATTCAGCAGAAGAAAATTCTTAAAATTATAAAGTATTAATAAGAATTATTGGTGTAAGAAACAGAAGGGACAATTGAACCATAAAAGCTTTAAAATATGAAAAAAATGCATTTATCTGCAGGTAAGCATATTAACCCGTTGAGGACACATGGGGTCCAGTGGACCCCAGGCGAACTTTGAGGCAATTTTAAATTTAGAAAGAAATTTATAAATGAGTCTTAGTATGCAATCTGTTATCGGTTGAAATCTACGCAATAAGTTGTGATACGTCACAAAGGTCTCCATGCTGTTAGCCTCATTTTAAGCGACTGACCGAAATTCGTAACTTCAAACTTCAGAATAAATATATTTCTTTCAAACTTCATTAAATATTGATTTTTTCTTTAAAATATATTGTTTTTTTTGAATAAAAATGGCGTTGGTTTTTTTTCGATATCGTAAAAATCAAAATTTCTGCGACTTTTTTTATAAAAAAAGTTTAGTTTTTTTTTCTAAACGATTTTTTAGTATTTTTTAAATTATTAGAAATTGAAAATAGCTAGTAGATATTTATAGGAAATGTTATATTAAAAGTTTGGTGCCAATTATAAGTCAATACATCACATAGGAAATGAATTAGAACTGATTTGCTGAGTGGGGTCTATTGGACCCCGTGTGTCCTCAACGTAATTTTTTCGATGTGTGTCCTCAACGGGTCAAGAGAAATTCCCTGACACTTTGGCTCCATTGATACCTTTTCTTTCCTTTACGATAATGGGGCCATCCATAAATTACGTCACTCGAATTTCAGGACTTTTTAACCCCTCCCCGTCCTTGTCACACGTTGTCACATTTTCAGAACCACCTCCCTCTTAATGTGACGTCACACATTTTTCAATTTAATGCATGTATTCGAAAATAATCAAAAAGAAATAGTTATTTTCATTTTTAGAAAAGCAATCGAGCACTCGCATGACAATTTAAATCTACTCAGACTCTTAAGAAGTTTAGTATCTCGCTTGCATTACAACGCTGCTTTAGAAATTAGATGTTGTTGCGTGAGAAATAATCTCATAACAAGAGTGCTAAAGTATTAATAAATATAGACCGAGTTCGTAAATAAAATATTTAAAGTTTCTTATTCACATATCGACGGTCTAATTAACAATTGGTCCAACTACTTATTTTTAAGAGTAAAGTGATAATAAACTTTGACATAATTTTTTTTACTTGTACAAACGGAAGATTCTCTAAAATGGAGTTAGACAATTTGCTAATTAGAACGCCGATATAAATTTCGCGTTTGAGTATTCCAAATTTTAACATATGACGTTACAAAGCTTTTGACCCCCTGCTCCTTGTCACACAATGTCACATTCTGGTGATATCCTCACCCCCTTTAAGGTGTGGCGTAATTTATGGATGATCCCTAATCAGTAGGGAATTTCACACTAAGCTCTTGAAGTTATCATTTGATCATTGTCTTCTTTAAGTTCAAAAACTACATAGAAAAAAAACAGCCTTGACTTAAGAACAACCTAACTTAAAAAACTTTTTATAGGAAGACAATCAAAAGCTTGATTGAAGAATATTTATTCTTGATTTTAAATATTTTGATTCAAATGTTTCCAATGATTAAATAAAAAAAGTAAGATTATTTTTTAATCTGTGGCGGTCATGTGACCGCTGACATTAAAATTATTTAAAAATTAGTAAAAATTTAGTTAAAATTAAAATTGTTTTGTTAGACATTTAGGCTACAGTTAAGATTTGAAATTGTAAAATGTAGTAAATTCAATAGAATAATTTAGTTGTAAACTTTCAGTGGTAATAGGATTAAGTTGTAAATATTTGTACATTTTAAGATCCGGAGCCTTTTCTCTCCGGCTTGTGGGTTTTTCCAATGGGTTTGTTTCCAACTACTTTCCTCAAACCTTTTCCGTTTCTTACTCTTTTTTCTATGTGCAATAAACCCAAGCGATAGAGGACCCGAGGTCAGCATGGCCAGCTGTACTCTCGGGCCCGCTGACGTCACGAAGGCTTATTGCCCCTTTGCACTTTTCTCACACTTTTCTATTTCCCGAAGATTTCCTTCGTGTCCCTTCGCAAATCTTCGGGGCCTTCTACCCCACTACTACTCTTTAAACTTCGACTCTGATACCCAAAGTGCAGTAGTGGACACCATTATTCCGACCTAACTCCCCGTCCTGAGTGCACGTGGCTCCGGGTGATATATTTCTGTCGTGAATCGTTACAATATACATAGTAAATTAACCTCACGTTTACTTATTAACAGAACCTATCACCGTACCCATTAAAAATCCTAAAAATCGTTATTTTTGATTTCTCAACATAAGAGATAAGTGATATGGGACACATCCTGCGAGACATTCCCCCTTTTTCCCCCGTTCTCCTTAGGGTGGTTAGCTGCAAGCCAGTGTCTAGGCAGTCAAGTATTATCTAGACTGTCTAGCCTCCCTCCCCTTCCCCTTAGGGTGAAGAGGTGTCACTTACTGGGTCCTGTAAGGGCATCTGCATGTTTTCATGCCTTGTAGGGGGGGGGGGAGAGGGTAATAGAATCATTGGATAGTCTATAATGATGACGGTATGACATAAAAAAACTTGAAAAATCTTATTTTTTAAATTTGTTTATGTCATACCGTCATCATTATAGACTACCAATGTTTATATTACCCCCTCAAGGCATGAAAACATGCAGATGCCCTCACAGGACCCAGTAAGTGATACCTCATCAACCTAAGGGGAAAGGGAAGGTGCTCAGACAACACTTGACCGTCTAGACACTGGCTCGTAGCTAAACACTAGGGGAATGGGGAAATTTAAAACGAAAAATTTTTATCTCCTTTTAAAATAAATTGATTATTAATGAAAAAGTTATTTGTATCTTTAAAATTTTGTAATAATATTAATTTTTTAAAAATTTCTTTGAACTAAATATAATGAGTTCATTAATTCAAGAACAAAATTTTGAAGATAATAATGTTTTGGTTTAAATTTTTTTCTGTGTACCCATTAAATAACGATTAAATAAAACTTCAGATTTAAAGTGAAATTCCCTGAATTTCATTAGTAAATATAATTAATGATTGAGTTATTACTTGAATTTTGTTGATCATTGTGTAAATTTCCACAATACGATTCATTGATATCGGCAAATATATTATCGCCAGTAACTGAAGAATATGATAATAAACAGAAATATTGTAAGTTATTCTAGAATTAAAAATCACTCCTTCTGAACTCAAACTCATTAGTGTTACAAAGACCATTATTTTACAAGTAATTCCTTGTAAACAACCGTGAAATACTCTAATAATGCAATGAACGTCTCAATTGTTGTACTTCTTCTGATCTTTATTTTAGTCATAGCTTTGTTGAAATATTTTTCCAATACATACATTTTGACTATCTAATTAAATGAAAAAGAAGAAATAAATTTTTATTAAAATGAAACATAAAATTAGAAAGAACTTTAGAAACAAAATAATTTAAATAATGAAATTTAAGGGTGTAGTCTAGTTGGTCACCTTCAAAAATTCGATTTTTTTTATACATCTTTTGAATGTATAAGTATGTTACTATTTTTTAACTTCCCCCTAAGAAAATTGAAAATTTTAAAAATCGGGAAGTTCTTGTTTTCACCCCGTTTTTGAAAATCGAGTTTTCATCGTGTCTGTGATGTCACCGTGTCTGTTCCTTTGCCCCTAGAATTCTGATACTAATTTACAGAATTTGAGTCGATCAATTTTGAGAAATCTCAAAAATACAACTTCCAAAAATTAGTTTTTTGAAATATCTTTTAAACGGCTGAACCGATCAATTCCAAAAACTAATCAGCTCTTAAACTCAAAAAACCATGTCAATTGCCACCAGTCTGGTCAAAATCGGTTGATTTGTTTGTGAGCTTAAAAATAAGTGAACTGTTGAGCACTTAGGTATGGAGGTAGCGGGAAGTTGCAGGAATGGCCTTTAGGGTCAACCGTTTTCCAAATTTTTTTTTATTTACTAATAACAGCGAAAAAAAAACAATTTTTTTGCTTTTTGCTATTTGAAATTAACAACAATTGTTCAAAATTAATATCAATAGTCTATTTTGTAGCCACTGTCATACCGAATCTAAAACACTTTGATTTTTTGGTTTCACATGAGCCATTACCGATATATCGTATAGAAGCCGACCTGCCTCCAAAATATGGCGTTTCGTTTGAGTACGAATTTTTTGTAAAAAAACTGAAAAAATTTTTATTTTTGTAATTTAAGACTTTTTTTATCATCCCTAACAACTTTAATAACCGTATTTTTTCATAGCAAGCTCACAAGATATTCCCAAAAATCGCCTATTTTTTAGCCGACAAACTAGACTATACCCTCAAAGAAGCAACACTGCGTTTATCGATTGAGTGACTGAGCGTTAGTTTTTATAATACAATAAATCCTTAAAGTAAAATAAAATACCTTAATCCCAATAGTTATTTCTTTAACTATCTGATTTCGTTGATCAGTTAATTTTTCAATCATCTTCCTGAGCGTACTATCTACAATTTCTATACACCCTTGCATAGAAATAACCACAGTCAAAAGAGCTCCAAAGCCTACAATAACATGCAGACCGATACTTTGCCAAACAATGGGAAAAATTATAATCATCTATATAAAAAACATACTGTAAATAATAAATGATTAGGTAAAAAGTGTAATTAATGTAAAAGTTATTTACTTGAATAAAAGTTATCCATAAGAAGTTGAGACTCAGCGGAAGCAAATCAAAGTTATATACGTCATTATTCAAAAGATTTATAATTTGATCACGTTTATTTTTTTTGAATGCCGATTTATTGAGCTTCAAAATTTTTTATAAATCAATGCGCAACAAGCTACTCTTAATTTTAATCCCTGGCAGTATCCTGACTGATACACAATATAAACGTGATGAAAGGCAATAAAACTGATTGCAATTATGGTGGCTTAATAATTATAGTTGCGTAAAAGCCAAAAAGCATCCTTTCTTGAGTAACACATTAATCGTGAGGTTCTATTGTGAAATATTCAATTATCCAGTTTCATAACTTAAATGGCTGGGAATTTCTTAGGATTATTTGCTCCAGTATTACAAAATTACGATGTAGAGATACTTCAACCAGAATGTTTGGATGATTGCTTTTACAAATAAAAGGCTTAGAAGGAATTTTCTTTACAATGCAATTCCATTTCCTGTTTAAGCAAAAAGTTATTACAAGAAGATAAAAAATAATAGTTTATAAATAATAAGATATTACCGTTCTAAATCATTGGCTGGAGTCTTGGACTCATCAAGATTCAACGGGGTATAAATGTCTTCTGATGTAAGTCCATCTTGAGAACCTTTTCTGAATAATTTTACAGTCCACCTATTGGATATTAATGACTTTTAATGATGTTGTTTATTTTAATATTAGTTTTTCTATCAGCGTAGCAACATGACGTAGAAAATGTATTAAGTAGACATACCTCAAAAAATTTGCTGACAAAGAAGTTTGCTGGATTTATTTCTAGTGTTTTTGCCGTATTGTTAAACATTTTTACTTAAAAACCTTTTAAAAAGAAGAAATTTTTGTGACTGAAATTCAATCGAAATATTATTTTTATATTATTAGAGTCATTCTGGTTTTATAACTTTCTCACAAAAATTTTTTTTTTTACATTTTATTTATCTGGATGTTCGAATGATTTTTTCTAATTATACAAAAAATTTAAACGTGCTTTGGTATTACAGAACTACGTTTTGGTTGACGTACGCGTAACATATCTTCAGAAGACCATTAACCCGATTTTAATAAAATTTCAACCACATATTTTTACATATTATTAGCTATGGTACGAACTACAACCAAATCAAAAATTTTAATTTTTCCCGGTACAAAAAATTTTGGTTCCTGATGGTGAATTTCCTTTGATGAACTTCAGATTGTGAAACAAATATGAATTTCATAATAAATTTCATCGGGAATTCCAGCTAAATTTCATGGATGAATTTGAAACAAATGATATATGAAACTTAATTATTTTTAATTTGTGAAAAATATTTGGAGACAATTAAATTGGATTTTTAGTTTCATTTACACTGACTCAACATTTGGGTAAATTCTACAACTTCTATTTGGATGAAATCTTTTTGGGAGTAAAAGAACCTGTACAATATGTAAAATAACATTTCGAAGTTCATCATGAATTTCAGGGAAGCGAATTCCAGCTGAATTTGGCATGATGAATTTGAAACACACTGTATATGAAACTTACTCTTTTTAATTTGTAAAAAAAAAAAAAATATTTGGAGACATATTATATTGGAGTTTTTAGTGTAACTTACACTAATTGCATCATTTACTTTAATCTTAAACTTCTATCTGGATAAATTTTTTTGGAGTAACAGAACACAATATGCAAAATAATATTTCGAAATTCATCATGAAAGTCAGCTGGAATTCCCGATGAAATTCAATATGAAATTCATATTTGTTTCACAATCTGAAGTTCATCCGGAAATTCATCAGGAACCAAAATTTTTTTTGTACGGGTTACTATCCTTTGAGGATTAAAAACTGCGAAAAAAGGCCCATTTTTAAGTTTTTTAGTTTTAATCTCAGCCATTTTTTTTTTTATTAATAAATATTAATCTTCGTAGTTCCTGCTATAACTACTTATATATTGAAGGTCTATAATTTAAATAAAGTTAGATATTTTTTGTGTTATTCAAGAGTGTGTTCATTGAGCTAAATAAATTTTGAATTAATATCTATAATAGTTTCCATGCAAAAAAATCATGAATATTGGCTTTTTTTTTTGGAGCACCGAAACCAGAATGACCTCTTTAGAAACGTAAATTTTTATTCTACCCATATCACTTTATCGTAATAATTGAAATACACTGTATCCTCTATACTCTTCTTCACTTCTTCTCTACTGAGTTACCAAAACATATTTCAATCAATTACTTTTCGTAAAATTGTTCTTTTGAATCAAATCTCGTTTATGATAATAAATAAACTTATATTTTATATTGTAACACTAAAATGCTTGAAAGCAAAAAATTAATATTTTTGTAATGAAACAATTTATTTACATGAACCATTATATCAAAACTAACTACGAGTTATACTTTTATTTTAAAATAAATTCCAACCTCAACAACAATGAGGTTATTGAAATATTATTATTATAAGATATAAAGAACGACAAATTAATTTGAGAGAACCCTGATTTTGATATCATTTGAAACTAATAGCTTTTTAATAACCTTGATGATAAGGTTCTGTTGTTGTAGAGCATCAATATCTGTCACAGTTCTATTTATGACAGTTTTTTATTGTTCTAACATAAAAAAGTTCGGTTAGAATAAGTTGTTCTATAAAAAAAAAGTCATTAAATTCTTAAATAAAAACATAAAAAAATATTTCAATTTATTCCAAATAATATTTCTTACTCAATCACTATAAAATAAGATTTAATAAAATAAATCGCAAAATAATTTTTATTTATGTACCCGGGAAAAAATGATCAGATATGAACAGGCATGAGTCTTCAGGTCTGATCAGATATGAAAAATGACCGTGTCTGATCAGACCTGGCCAGGCATGTTCATGTCTGATCAGACCTGTTCATGTCTGACTCGATCAGGTCCGTGAAAAAAAAAAAAAAAGATCGGTGCCGACGGGGATTCGAACCATGTACATTGTGCTGTTTAGACTGATACTTTTACCTGTTGACCCAATGACTCATCTTATCTCTAACGTACCTTTCAAACTAGTTTTAGTAATTTAAATTTTATATATGACTTATCCTTATAGTTAACGGAGTTCTATACTTAATTTATTAATTATTAATAATTAATTATACACAGTAAAAAATTTCGCGTCATTGCGTCAAAAAATTTTGTGATAAAAATTTTTATGTTAAATATTTAACACTTTTTTGTGTTAATTTAACAAAATAAATGTTAAATTTAGACATAAAAGTGTTACATATTTAACACAAAATTTTTTGACGCAATGACGCAAAATTTTTTACTGTGTATATTAGAGTGATTTATTTGGGACGGCTATGTATTTTTTTCGATCCATTAACATATGGTTCTCTGTAAAGTAAAAAAAAAATTTCTTCAAGGTTTATTCCGCAATTATAATTTTATTGTTTTCTTTCAAAATT
This sequence comes from Cotesia glomerata, assembly GCF_020080835.1. Classification (NCBI taxonomy): domain Eukaryota; kingdom Metazoa; phylum Arthropoda; class Insecta; order Hymenoptera; family Braconidae; genus Cotesia; species Cotesia glomerata. The sequence continues at coordinate 5,236,149 of NC_058163.1, read as the reverse complement.
GAAGTTTTTTTTAATTAAAACGTATAGGAAATGAAAAATTATTTGTGTTCTACAATTTAGCAGCTTTTGACACTACTGCAACGGACCAAGGCGATAGCTTAAAATAATAACAGACACCTTGAAAGAACTTATCGCCTATCGATATCAACTGATATATTTTGGTATTTTCACGCTATAAAACTCAAACTTTTTAATGAATAATCTTATGGTTCGCGTATTCAATGGAACACAGTAAAAAATTTTATGTCACTCCGTCAAAATTCCTCGTTAAAAATCATGGTTTTGGCATGGAAAATTACAAAGTTCATGCTTATATAAGCCGAAATTTTAGATGAAAGTTGTACATTTAAAATTTATAAGGGGATAGAAACTGATACGTCATACGGAACAAATTAATTTTAAAAATAGAACTGCAGTCTATAGTTCGATAAAATTTTTCTTCCAGACTTAAAATATCATTTAAGAGGGCAAATCATGCATGAACAGTTCTTGTCAGTTGATATATGGAGTTTTAATCCTTATCTATTTTAGGCTAGATCAGACATGATTAGAAATGGACAGGTCTGATCAGGTCTGAGCATATTTAATACTTCAGACATGAACAGGCATGGACAGCTTGATCAGGTCTGAGCGTATTTAATGCTTCAGACATGAACAGACATGAGCAGACAGGCTTGATCAGGTCTGAGCGTATTTTAACACTTCAGACATGAACAGACATGAGCAGGCATGGACAGGTCTAATCAGGTCTGAGCATATTTAACACGGTTCAGACGTGAACAGGCATAGACAGGTCTGATCAGGTCTGAGCATATTTAACAGTTCAGACGTGAACAGGCATGGACAGGTCTGATCAGATCTGATCAGGTCTGAGCGTATTTAATGCTTCAGACATGAACAGGCATGAACAGACATAGCAGGCATGATCAGGTCTGAGCGTATTTAACACTTCATAAACAGGCATGGACAGTTCTGAGCATATTTAACGGTTCAGACATGAACAGGCACGGACAGGTCTGATCAGGCCTAATTTCAGGCCTGATCATACTCAGGCCTGATCAGGTCGGATTTCAGGCTGATCAGATATGAACAGGTCTGATCAGTCCTCATCATTTTTTCCCGGGTTATTCTAATCAAGGCGTTTTTCCTCAGTAGTGCGATCTAGTGTAATTAATCTTATCTCAATCATCCGGCAAAACAAATTCAGGTAAGAATCAAAGTTAAAAATTTAAACTAACATTTTTAATAAACGAAAAATACTCTATTAAAAGCCACAACCCAAAAATTTTATTCAAAATGAGTGAAAATTTACTACATAAAGCTGTAAAAATAATAACCTGGACGACGTTATATCAATATTGTCCCAGGGTATAGACGTAGATAGTGCTGATGTAAATGCAACCGTAAAAGGAAATCCGGATACTTCACATCATCGCCGCCTACAGATCTTGTTCTTGCGATGGTAAGAAAATTATTACCGATAACTGATATTACACAGTCAAAAAGCTCTCCAAAACACAAGACTTCCAACTGGAGATCTTTGCAGATATTTCCGTTCATGATCTGAAGGCTCTCATAGAATCGACCCACGGTCATGGAACATACTTAAAAACCAAAGAAAACTTACTACTTATTGAATTCTTCTGGATTTGGTTAACAGGCGAACTCTTAGCTTATATATTCCTAAAGAAAAAAAGAAATTGATGGATCAATTGCTTAAAGAACATCATGAAATTCGAAAGACTTGAAGAATACGAAAATAGTTTTCTACGAGGTTACCTCAAGAACAATATTATTGATCTTGGAGATAAAAAATAACAATTTATGAATTTGCTGAGAAAATTTCTTAATAACAGAAGAGTAATAAGGATTCCTCAAGAATTATGGTTATCATACTATCAAAATTGATTTAGAAACATACTTTCATGATCCGTGTCATCTTCGCTCTTTACTTGAATTCAAAGTTGACAGCGCTTGGAAAGAAGTTTTCTTTTGGAAAAATCAAAACGCTTGGACAGCTAAAGGAGTACATACCTTTACCATATGAATTGATTTTAGAGATCATTGACTATCTTAATAACGATGATCTGCAAAGATTTATTGATTCTTTCCATTGTACTTAGTCGTATAAATACAATATTTTGTATATTTATAATTTTTATAAAAAATTTTGTCTTGAATGCATGTATAATTATTGTTGTTGTGGAAAAATCAGCGAACAAATATTTGAAATAATTATAATAATCAATGAATTATTAATTAAAAATAATAAATTTATGTAATGATGTTTTTAATAAATATAAAAATTTCTACCTCAATCTTTTCTCTACATCATTAAAGACGTTACTTATAACCTTTCTTCATTATAATCTTCTTTATGTATAAAAATGAAATATTTATTTGACCCAAGTATATTTTTAAAACTATTTTTACGAGTTAAGTTGCTGGTAAAAGTTTTTTACCAGCTTTAAAAACCACCAGAACCATCCTTAAGGTCAAAAATTGACAGAAAAATTTAGAAATGTCTATTCACACGTAAAAAAATCCTGATAAATCTACGCAGCAGGAATATAAGGATCTTGACATTCACGCAGCGTGGATTTATCAGGACTTTTTTACGTATGAATATACATGTTCAAAAAATTTTTTAAAAATCGTTACAAGCTCCCTTTGAAGCTGAGAATTTTAAACACCTTTTTAAGACCTCAATATACCCGCTATAGAGCTTGCTCCGAAGTGAACTACAAAACACATTCGAAAAACCAAAAAATCTTACTACTCAATGGATTCTTCAAGATTTAGTCAACAGATGAACCTCTGGTTTCTATATTTTTCAAGAAGAAAAGAAATCGATGTTTCAATTGCTTGAAGAAGATCATGAAATTCAAAAGGTTGTTCAGTACTACGAGAATGGTTATCATCCAGGTTATTTTAAGAAGAGATAAAAAAAAACATTTCAGTCAATGAACTGTTAACTCTTGTTAATTCAAAAATATTAAATTTATTTATAATATTTAAATAAATCGAATATCCAAATCTTCGTTATATTTTTAAAATTAGAGTTTAATACTATCTATAATTGTACTTGAATCTATGTCGTACATTTGCTGATTTTCGTCATCATCAAATGTTTCAAAACTCTCCCTTTCATTATGATATTTGATAACTTCTTCACGAAGTTTCTCTGCCATTATACTTCCAGTTTGATCAACCATTTCAGCAAACATACTTTTGGAATTCTCAATAAGTAATTCATACGGACTTCCAAATTCCTAGAAAATAAAACCAATTAAATGAGTTATTCACTCAATTTAATTTCTAGACAAAAATAAAATTTATTTTTAATAAATACCGCAGCATTTCCATTGTCCATCACCAGCACCCTGTCACTGTCGATGATTGTATTCAAACGATGCGCTATTGTTATTACGGTACAATTGGCAAACTTCGTTCTAATTGTTCGCTGAATCATCGCATCAGTCCTATAATCACCGTCAGTAATAAAAATTATGTACTGAACAATACATTCGTATATTATTAAGCAATACTTACTGAGAATCAATATTAGCAGTAGCTTCATCCAAAAACAAGAATCTTATTGTTTCGTAACAATGCTCTCGCAAGACATATTAATTGACGCTGACCAACACTGAAGTTTGACCCACTCTCAGTAACCCATTGATCAAGAGTCAAATCGTTCAGTTCAACTTCTCTTAGAGCTTCCCATATATCATTATCAGAATACTTAAGCCGAATGGATCCAGGTTATATCTCAAAGTTTCTGAGAAAAGGATAGGCTCTTGCGGGATTATCGATATATGAGCTCGCAGATCTTGAAGGCCAATGCTTTTTGTGTCCAAATCGTCAATTATTATCTTCCCTTGCAGACCATCATCTGCTAAACGGAAAAGGGCTGATATTAAAGAAGATTTTCCAGCACCAGTTCTTCCAACGACTCCAACTTTCCAGCCTGACTCTATAACGAGATCAATGTTCTGGAAAAACATACAGTTAATTGATATCTTATCAGATCTGACTCGATCAGTCAAAGTATTCTATACCTTCAGTACAGGTGGATCTTCAGCTTTATAACTCATAGACACATTTTGCCATTTGACGTCACCCTTTGATGGCCAGTCGCTTGGTGGTGGATGTGTTGATTCCATTGGACCTTCCTTCGGCAAATCGGTGTACTGGATAATTCTTTCAACCGATGTCATTTGCGACTGTACTTCAGCTGTTTGCTTCACACCATACTGAAGCATACCGGTCAAAATTAGTGACTGTGATATAGCCAAACCAACAGATCCACCAAATGTGTTTTCTAAAAGCAAACAACAGTTATCGTCAGCAACCTTATGCAAAGCTGATCCATCAAATTAATTAATGATAATTACCAGGATCCATAAGAATTAATGAATAACAGACACATGTGACAAAAACACAAGAAATTAAGTCAAGAATAAGTCCAAATGCTGATCCTGTAGTGATTGTTAGATACCATGCTCCCGTGTGGATATCTTGATAATGATCAAATTCGTTGCATAACATTCTTTCTACATCTTTTCCACGGCTTCGAATGGTCATCAAACCATCTAATGTAGTGCTGACATGAGAAAAACTGGACTTTTGCTGAAATATTTAATTTTTATATATAACGCTTGAACGATTGAACTTTTTGTTCTACACTGATAGAAAAAGTTGCTTAAGAAAAGATTGCACTCTTGTTACAAGAATTTGAATTGTTCGAAATTTTCAATATTTTTCTTTCTGAGCTTAAGAAATCACATTTTTGTTTGGAGAATTAAGTTTCTTTTTTCATACAAATCAAGAAATTGAAGTTTGAATGAAATACTTGTCTTTCTTTAAAATTGTTTCTTTTCTGTGTGAAAAACTTGATTTTATAAAAAACACTCAAGAAAAATGTGATTTCTTCATTCAGCTGAAGAAAAAAAGTGTTAAAAATTTCCAACAATTTAAATTATGGTAACACGAATACTTTGTTTTCTAAAAAATCATTTTTTCACAGTGTATTTTGAAGAATAATGACGATAAGTACAGTAGAAATTCTATAACTCGAACTCCAAGGAGAGGCAAAAATTCGAGTTATAGAGGATTTCGACTTAGGTGGATTTTGATTCGACATAAAGAGGTTGAGATTCATTTTTATAAATTTTGAGTTAGAGGGCTAAAATAAATAAAAATTCAAATTTACAGAGATGACACACATATTTTGGATTTACTATAAAAATTCGTAAAGTATTCAATGCGGTTCTTGCCTCTTTGATGGAAACCCATAGAGCGCATGTCGTATTATTCGAATCATCTTAAAAGTTTCAAATAATCGAGTTGTAAAGGTTGTAAAATAAAACATTGCTATGTTCGAGATACAGAGGTAAAATTTAATTTTCGAGTTATGGAGGGAAAATATGTACAGAAACAGCTTGTGAGGAGTCACTAATTATTTCGACTTATAGAGAGTAAAAATTCACGATCAACGGAGGTTTTGGGGCTTGGAGGGCAGGGGGATGAAACATTTCTTCGAGTTTAGGAGATTTTGACTTATCGAGGTTCGATTTAACGAGATTCTACTGTATTTGGTGATTAGATCTATTGATTAATACATACCAATACCCTCCAATCGTTTAATGTCCTGAGCTGTGTTTAGATAATAAATCCGTATTAGATAGAATATTGTTCCCATAATTACAATAGGTATGCCCATCCAAGGATTAACGCTCGTTATGATAACTAATATTCCTGTCATTACAAGAAAAATTTGAATAGCTTCGAGCATAGCTCGGGGAAGCAGTTCATCCATTGCGCCAACATCTTTTGAGAATCTGTTCAAAATTCGCCCTGAAATAAGAGTGTAACAATTAAAATATTTGTGAAGAAAAGATAAAAATTAGTGATAGCGAACACAATGATGTTTTGCATCATCATTTATCCAATATGTTTTAAGCAATTTGAAATTACCAGAAGGATTTGTATGAAAGAAGTTCATCGTTGCTTGCAGAACATTTGAAAACATGTGATTATGTAGTTTTCTTCCAGCATTCATGCAAACGTGCATGAAAAAGAAACTTCTTAAGATAACTAAAACGATACACCCGACGATACATGCTGTATAAATGTGAACCGCATATATCGTAGATAAAAATCCATCGCTGTCAAGAAGTGAAAGTGATTGGAAAAAAGTATTATTAACCATCAATTTATATTCAAATTCAGAAACTAAACAGTTGTTTTCGCAGAACTTCCACACTTATTTCTGATGGTTTCTAAGTTTGTCCAGTAGCTGAGCCAATAATCAGCGCCACTTGTCGCTTATTTGAGATAAAATGTAGATAATAATCATAATTATAAGAATAATAATAATACTTCCTCCTTCACGGAAATATCGATAGTAAACTTTGTTTGACATTCGCCCTGACTCCATTGTTTCTGAGTCGACTTGTGTATTACATTCTGCTGTGGTAAACTCTTGATAGGGTAACTAATATGATAATACAGAGTGATTCTTTAATAACTTATTTGAATAGTTTTGATATTTTGAATAATTCAAATCTATTACTTACGAATTGGTAACTGTCTTGAGATCTAATCGAAATGCGTGAAGTTCTTGACTTGTCAAATCTAGAAAAAAAGTTTACTTCTTCAGAAAGTTTTTTGGGACTATGGTTTTCATTTGCATCTTGAAGTGATTCTGTATCATTTGTTTTCATGTTATTTAACAAATTGTTGAATTCTGGGTTGATTTTCATTAAGGTATCAAATGTACCTTGATGTTTAATACATCCCTAATAAAAAAGATAATATTAATAATCAAGATAATGAAGACTTACAACCTGCAATCACTATGTGACTACCGAGATTTACGGATTATGAATAAGAATACTTTGGCTTAATGATTTTTTGATATGTATGACATGATACATAGTTTGGGTACTTTTGAAAGAAGTTTTAAAAATAATAGTGCTATCATAGGATCAATTATAAATAGTTAATGAACAAATGTGATGGAAAAAATTTGTAGAACCCCGGGAAAAAATGATCAGATATGAACAGGCATGAGTCTTCAGGCCTGATCAGACATGGTCAGGTCTGAAAGCCCATTGTTACTTTAATTAATTATTTTGCTTAATTTTATGGATATAGTATTTGATAGTCATACGCAATTCTCTATAATAAATAAAAATTAAAAAAAATGATTACATATAATTGTACGGCTGTATCACCAGCAGTCACCCATCCAACTACTGACCACGCTCAATGCTGTTTAACCTTGGTGATACCCGTGCACCTTGAAGTTCCCGCCTGCTGTGCTGCTATCTTATGTGACAACAATTCTATGAAGTACATAACGTATCGAATAAGTTTATCATAAATATAATATAAAAATTGATTTTATAATATATTTTGATAGTCCTAATTTATTTATTTAACCGAATCTCATTATAACATCACATTTATTTAAATAATAAAATAAGTAATGATTTTAATATTAGGCAGAAGCAGAGCAGACCAAAACATCCATAGGAAATGTAACAAATTTTTTATTTCAAAATTATTTAAACGTAATGATAAAAATAATTTTGCACTTTTTGTGATGACCAAAAAAATTTTTTTCGTCAAAGAAAAAATTTTTATCACATCTCTGACTATGCAAGTCTGATCAGATCTACCCGGAAAAAAATGATCAGACCTGACCATGCCTGTTCATATATGATCAGGCCTGAAATTAGACCTGCTCATGTCTGTTCATGTATGATCAGGCCTGAAATTAGAAATGGTCATGCCTGGATGCCTGTTCATGTCTGAAGTGTTAAAGCAGCAACGCTCAGGTCTGATCATACCTGTCCATATCTGGTCATGCCTGTTCATCCCTGTTCATGTCTGAAGCGTTAAATACGCTCAGGCCTGATTATACCTGTCCATGTCTGTTCATATCTCAAGCGTTAAATACGCTCAGGCCCGATCATACCTGTCCATGCCTATTCATGCTAAGGACCAAATATGCTAAGAAAAAATTCTTGAATATGTTCAGTGTATGTACATTAATTTCGATTAATAAATTTGTAAATTATCAATAAACGGTATATTTTATTATTGAATAAATAAAAGTATTTTTGATTATCATTAAAAACCTACCGTAGGGTAAATTTAATTAACTTTTATAGGCACGGACAGGCCTGATCAGACATGAGCGTATTTAACCCTTCAGACATGAACAGACATGGACAGGTATGGACAGGCCTGATCAGACATGAACAGGCCTGATCAGACCTGAGCGCATTTGACGCTTCAGACATGAACAGGCATGAACAGATCTGATCAGATATGTAAAGGCATGAACAGGCCTGATCAAACCTGAGCGTATCTAACCCGTCAGACATGAACAGGTCTGATCAGACATGAACAGGCCTGAGCGTATTTGACGCTTCCAGACATGAGCAGGCATGGACAGGCATGATTATGTCTAATTTCAGGCCTGATCATACATGAACAGGCATGATCAGGTCTAACTTCAGGCCTGATCATACATGAACAGGCATGGTCAGGTCTGATCATTTTTTCCCGGGACAAACAAACTATCAAAACTCCTCCGAAAACTTGATCTAAAAAATTTACTACTAAAAAATATATAAAATAAAAAGGTACTAATTCTTATCAAGACCTTTCTGATGATACTAAATTTAACTATAAAAATTCCTTTAAAAATAATAATATGCTCGTCACAAAATTTTTCTTACCCTTTCAATTATTTAAATCATAAATGACTATCTGCTTTGAAAAAAAATATCAAAAAACTTAATTTATGATGAAATACTATCACCTGGCCATTAAAAAAATTTTTTTAGTCTTTAAGTAAATCAAACATTGAAAGGCACAGATTCAGGTCAAGACCTTTCTACTAAATTAATTTTAAAAATTAGGAAAACGGTTGACCCTGAAGGCCATCCCTACAACTTCCCGCTAATCTAGGCGCTTAAAATTGCACTTATGACGTTTTTGAGGTCTTCGAATTCAAAAAAATATAATTTATGTTGTATTTTGAGCTCTCCAAGCTCAAAGAGATAGCTTTCCTATGCCCTTTTCACTTCTTCGAGCTCAACAATCTTACCAGTTCGATGAAACACGATTCTTAAAATTTTCAAACTGCTATAACTTTTGAATGAATCAACCGATTTTCACGCGGTTGGCGGCGATCTATGTAGTTTTTTAAGCTCTATAAATAATTTGGAACAAAAAATTGATCTGATGAAACATTTCGGAGTTATTACAAAAAAACACTTTTTGCGATTTTTTTTGACAACGATATCTCACGATCGCATCAACCGATTCTGACGCTTTTGGTGGCAATCGATGTAGGTTTTCAAGGTTAAGAGCTGATTAGTTTTGAAATCAATCGGTTCAGCCAATTGGGGATATTTTAAAAAATTAAAAACAACTTTTTTTCACTTTTTACAATTTCTCGAAATCTACTGATCCGAATTCCTGGTTCTAACCTCAGGAAATTTAAGTTTGGCAAAGACCTCTTGAATGACACCAATTGCGATCAAATCGGTCAAGCCGTTCAGAAGTTATAAGAGGTTTACATACACACACACACACACACACACACCCACATACATACAGACGTACGGACATCATCGTAAAAATAGTCAGGAAAGCTTCTTAGGGCTTCAAAATGTCGAGATCTGTTGAAGCCTCGATTTTTGCAAAACGGAGTAAAACCAATAACTTCCCAATTTTTCGAAAATCATTGATTTTCTTAGCGGGAAGTTAATAAATTATTTTATCATATAAATACGTCAGAGACAAAATTTGTTTAATTCTCTTGTATAGATGATTCCGGATGAATCTTGTGATGAATTATTATGGTGAGCAATGATGATTACGTACTAGAGTGTGCCCCAATTTCCGGGAAGAACCTTTTAAAATTGGAATTTTAAATTTCCGCATTTGGCTGGAAGTGCCCAAACACGGAAATTGAATTTTGGCACACCCTATTACATATAATGGTGATGATAGTTAATTGTAACGAAGCTGATAGTAGTAGTCATATAGAAATAAGTAAAACTTTAAACATTCTTACTCGATCAATCATAGCAATAGTATCCGCTTGTTTTAAATAATTCAGCTGATGAGTAACGAGAATCCGAGTTTTTCCATGAAGATGCTTCGAAATACATTCGTTGAAAAGAATTCGAGCAACACGAGCATCAACTGCACTGAGAGGATCATCCAAAAGATACAAATCAGCTTGTTTATAGATAGCTCTTGCAAGATTTACTCTAGCTCTCTGGCCTCCTGAAAGTGATGCTCCGCGCTCTCCAACAGAAGTTAAGTCTCCATTTGGAAACTGCTGAAAATCCTTCAAAAGCGAGCACACTCTTGTTACCTAGAAATTTTATAATTTACTATTACATTACCCACCAGGCGATTGAAACGAATGCAACAAAAATATGTAATTGATAATAATTTAACCTCACGATATCGCGTATGATCATACTCAAGTCCAAAAAGTATGTTTTCTCTGATAGTTCCTGAAAAAAGCCACGGATCTTGACTTGCGTATGATATTGTCATCTCAGGATTGTCTTGGATGAATCTGTGCTTAGATTTAAACCCAATTGGTTTTTCATTTTCAAACTGAAAGAGTCCAACCGTTCCAGCGCTAACTGGTAACTCTTGCAGTAATAAATTTAATAGAGAAGATTTTCCAGATCCAACTGGACCGACTAAAGTACACAATTCTCCTGGTTTGACTTTCAATGTCACATCGCACAATATCGGAGGTAATTGTCCAATTATCCAATTGGCTGATACTTTATCCAGTTCGATTCTAACTGCGCTAGTTATTTTAGCAGATGATTTTTGTGGGATTTGTCAGACTTTGCTAGTTTGATAATTTTGTTTTGAATCCTGAGATTTAGAAATTTCATCGAGTAATAAAATTCCTGCAACATACCAAAACAAATACATCGAAATTGTAACTTATGTTTATTGCTAATTTGTAGTCGCAATTTAAAAAAACAATTGTACTTCTATCCTTTTGATGGAAATTATAGCTTCGCTGAACAATATCAGTGCTTGTGGGAAGTATATAGCAACTACCATTTGCAGTATATTGAAGTAACTTGACAATTGAAATGTGATATCAGCTTTCATGGGGTTTCCCATCAATACAAAAAGCAATAAGTGTTACATAAAGCGTTGTCCGTTCAGTAAAAGACCATTAAAGCATGTATACAATCCACGAAACATTCGATGAGCTATGTATTTTTTTTATTTCAGCTAATCTTGTTTGAGAAACTATTTTGTTGAATGGTTTCTCCCATGCATACATCTTTATTACCTGTAAATTACAATAGTATACAAGAAATAAAATGAATATATCATTCGAAATGGTCGAAAAATGTTGTAAAGGGTTAAAGGTAGTGGTCGTGGTATAATATTGTCAAAAAATTAGAGATTATACGCGCCGCAAAAGTATATGAGCTTGTAGCTAAGTAATCCATAATTTTTGCGCAAGACTGTACCCGTGGAGATGCAACCCATACAATTACTTCTGTCCGACTTTGTAGATATATAATAGATATATATACTTTATATCTTAGTAGATATGTATACTTTTTCATAAATTGTTAAGCTTTAATCCGTTATTTATAAACAATTAGACAGTTAAAAATTTTTTATATTTTTTTAAACTCACAACAAATTCATTAAAAGACTCAGTTTTTTTTAAATTTCTGACAGTTAGTTTTTTTTATAACTAAGAAACTGGTGCAGAACTGCAGAGAGCGTATGCAATCAATGTTAAATATCCAATTTTTAATTGAAATCATCTCGAGTTATGGGTGGTCAATCGACTTCAAATTTTTAGGGTAAGTGTATCATCATATCCTTAATAAGTATACAAAAATTTAGAATTTTCTGACGGTATGCCTTAACCACGACAAATACCTTAAGTTGTTAACATCAATATTAAGCCATCATCGCAATTTTTTACTGTTTTTCTAAACGCATTTTCTTCTTGAAACTTCCAAAAAAAAAAAAAAATTCAAACGATATATATTTTCAAAGGAAATTGAACGCATTAATAATGCCAAATGAACGTATAAAAAATTTTTTTTTATCTTTAATCTCTAATCAGCTTGCAAATGTAAAAAAGTAAAAATCTAGTTAAATAACGCAAAAGAAAATTTTTTCTGACAATTTTTAATGTCCAAAATAGCTTCTAAGGATCTCAAAACGTCGAGATCTCATGAAAAATTGATTTTTGGAAGTGATATTGAAAACACTAATACATCCCAATTTATCGAAGTTTTCAATTTTTCGTATTTTGTGAAAATTCACTAAAAAAAAATTAATCTATACTAATGTTATAAAAAGGGGAGATTTGATTGTTTGTTTGTTTGTATTGAATAAGCTCCAAAACTACTGAACCGATTTGAAAAATTTTTTCACTATTGAGAAGCTACACTATCCCCGGGTGATATAGGCTATATAATATTATAATTAATTTTGAAATTTTTATTAAATACCCGTGCGAAGCCGGGCGGACTGCTAGTGTAAAATAAAATATTTAACTTCTTGTTAATTTCCAAAAATCAACTTTTTATTAGATCTCGAAATTTGAAGTCCTTAGAAGAAATTTTTACCATTTATTCATATACGCTCTTTTTTTTTTGTTGCATTTTTTTTTCAGATATTCACTTTTTTAGTAGATTTTATAAAAATCTAACTATTGCAGCCGTCCTCATGGCGCAACTTTTAAAAAATTTAGCCATTTTCTGACTCAGTTTGTCGAGCTGAGTCAAAAAATACATATAGTTCAAAAGTTTATATATCTATATATACGATATAACGCGGCTTGTCAACACGATAGCATTTTCAATTTATAACCGATTCTTCTCAAACTCAACATGCTTTATCTATCGATCAAAACCAAGGTTAAGTTCTAAGATGAGCTTAATCGGACGAGTAATTTGAAAATTACAGGATTTTGAAATTTTGAAAATCGTAAAAATTGCTGTTTTTACTACTGCAACTTGGTATAGTTACTGAACTAGACAAGATATTAAAATTCGGTAAAATGCATCGTAAAGGTCTTTTAATAAGCTTCAATTTTCACTACTCAGAAGTGGTAATAGCCTCAATATTACCCCTTTTAGAGTTCGTTTAATGAGTTTTACTGTTGCAGCCGTTTTAGAATTATTGTCTGCATCATAGCTTAATCATGATGTAAATTCAATAGTTACGATATTGATCAGTCTTTCGTGTAATGTTTTTGGGTAGGTCGTCAGTAAATATGTCACAAATTAGTTCTAAATATTGTTTTCTTCAATTAAAATTTTGTCCGGTTTTAAAATTCTGATTAACTTGGAAACTGTTGTTCCTAAGCGATTACTTAAAATTTGGACATTTATAATTCAAATCTTATAATCTTTGCAATTGTTTGATAAGTATTTAAGAAACTTTTTCTTCACAAGATAATTTTTTTTCCAAAATTTGTTCTAAATAGTTTTAAACTTATTATTGAATTTTGTTTTTAATTCATAAACTAAGTTATACGTTATTAGTATTTATATTATTTTATTAATAATCGATTTTCTTTATTTGAAAAATCTACTTCCATTTCGGCTGCCGAATGGCCTTTTTTTACATTTCATAGTTGATTGGCGAAAAAAAAAAATTTTTAAACGCCCTTTTGATTTTACAGAGTAAAAAGCGGGCATAATTTAAAGTACGCTTTTTTGGAATTATAGCAACGCAATTTATCTGTATTTACAATTTAATTTTCGTAACCTTGAAATTCTTTAATTAATAGATGAATTAATGATTAGGAAAGATTTGTTTAAAATTTTATACTTTCAAAATGTTATTAAAAAAAATTAATTGATTTTTTAGCTCAGCCTGATAAATGATTTAGCTAAAATTGTGAAAAAAATAATAGAAAGCGGGTAATCCGGCAGTTTTCTGCCAATGACAATACAATTGTTTTTAATTAAGCAACATTACTTGAATCCCAGCAACTAATTCACTCATGAGTTGAACTCGTCGATCAGTTAATCCTGCGATAGATGCTCTGAGTTTTCCACTGAGTATCGACGCATATGCCTGTATTGGAATTGTTAGCAAAAAAAGTGAGCCGAAACCAATAAGTGTATAAATCCCAATACTTTGCCACATAATATAACCAACAACGACGATCTTAAAATAAGTCAAAAATATATTTATAAAAATTTACTTTTCTTTCACGACATATTATAATTGAATTCAAAAATCAAACCTGTATCGGCATAATCCATAAATAATTAAAGTACATCGGCAAAGATCGAAGCGATTGACATCGTTACTAAGAAGATTAATTATTTGGCCTTGTAGTGTCAAGAGCTGATTTGCTCAAGCGAAGGCTCTGTTGAATGGACAAAACATATTTTACACTTACTATTTAAAACAGTAATTTATGCTTATAAATGCATATTCTTCATTTTGCATTCTAGTAATTTATTCTTGATTATTTTAAATAGTGCTTGTTAAGAAAAATGGATGGCTTACTTTTTCTGTAAATAAGCGAACAGCAAGCTATTCGTATTCTCATCCCAATTTGTTGACTGTCAACATTCGTATGGTGCATAATAAACGTGACTCCAAGTGTTGTAGCAATAAGAGCACTTGCATACCCCAAAGTTTCATTGCGTGTTGTTAAATTCTTATCTCCAGAATCAAAAACTTATTACCTGGGCTTGGAAAATAGGCTGGACACTGCGCAAAATTACTGTTTGAAAAAGTAAAAAAGCAGTCCGATGTCCTAAATTTTTAACCAAAATGTCCGGAAAATAGCTTTGATTAAACTTGGTTCGGGTGGTTTTATTTGGTTTCCATCGTGAATGTTCTTTGGTTTATTGCACATACTTTTTTTGAGTTCATCGTTCCATGCCCTGATTAAACGTGATTGTTATTTAATAATTTGTTAACCCGAGAAGAAATTATTAGATCTGATGACATTTAATTAGATTTAAATATTGGTAGGATCTAACTTTATATGAGAAAATATATCTTCGAACATACAATTATCTATAACATGTAATTATATTTAACGATTCGTTGTTATCCAAGAAGTCATATCTGATCATATATCAGAATATATCGTTACACTGAAAAAAAAAATTAATTTGATTCAAGAGAAAAATTATTGAACCAAAAATATAATTTGGAAGAGGGTAATTGTCTTGAATCAAGACGAAAAATTCTTGAACCAAGTAAAATTACCTTAAATCAAGAATTTTTCTGCTCAAATCAAGAATATTAAGTTCTTCAAAATTATATACTTGATTCAAGAACATTTTTTGTGTCTGCAAATTTATATATGATTATATTTGGGTCAGTGGAATCTGAACACGCGATTTAGTGGAAAAATGAAAATAACAAAATTTTTAACTTCCTGCTAAGAAAATTGAAAATTTTCAAAAATCGAGGAAGTTATTGTTTTACCCTGTTTTCGAAAATCGAGTTTTCATCAGATCTCGACGTTTTGAGGTCCTAGGAAGCTTCCCTGACTATTCCCGCGGTGATGTCACCGTGCCTGTATGTGTGTGTGTGTGTGTGTGTGTGTGTGTGTGTGTGTGTGTGTGTGTGTGTGTGTGTGTGTGTGTGTGTGTGTGTGTGTGTGTGTGTGTGTGTGTGTGTAAATCTCTCTCATAACTTTTTCCTAATTTTCCTCTATGCTCTTTCTCCTATATGTTCTCTCCCTATAATTTTCTCTTTAATTTCTAATATGCTTTACGAAAAAAAAAAAAAAAATTAAAAAAAAATTAAAAAATATCTTATTTGTGAAATAACTTAGCTTTTATACTAAATAGAATTTCTACCCCCTGGGGATTTTATGGAAAAGTACATGTTTCTGGAAGAACAGAAACGTACTACAGAAATAGATTTTATGCAAGCATGTTTGCACAACAATCACATGCTTGTAAAGTTGTGGACCATTTCGTGAACTCCGCCGTCCATCTTACGGCAACAAACATCTTATTTTAAGCTTTAATATTCCCTTATTCTTCCCTATAGGAGGGAAACTCCCTATTCTTTCCCGTCTTCACAGACATTATTTAAATTTGTAACCCAGGTTATTTAAATAACCAAGAGTTATAGAAAAATGAAAATATCTTTCAAAAATTGATCATATTAAATTATACAATGGGAGTAGTGCAAATTTTTTCTTTTTAAATTGAGCAATATTGTATACAAGATTCCAAAATTGTATAAAAAATGTTCCAAATTTATCCAAAACATATTCTTAAATTGTTAAAAAAATGATCCAAGATTCTTTAAAAATTTTTTACATTTTACACATGGTTATTAATTTAAAAATGCAAAAGTCAAGTCCTTATATTACACTAGAATTTGAACACCATTCTGTGAATTTTCAATATTTATTATAAATTTTAATATTTAAAATTATCAATATTAAAAATTTAACTGTAAATTATTAAATTTTAAATTTTAGCATTTGCTAACAAATATTCGTTAAACAATAAATTTTTACAATAATTTTAAAGAAATTCATTGTGTTGAATCAAGACGAAAAATTCTTGAATCAAAGAAAATTCATTTAAACTAATATAAATTTCTTAGTTTAAGAATTTTTCTCTTCAGATCAAGAAGAAAAAATTTTTAGTTAATAAATTTAATTTTTTAATTATTGATGGAAATTTTAATTTAATAATTGATAGAAAAATCAATTTTAATAAATATAACTTTCGTGTAATTTTGAGTTCTCCCAGCCCAAAAATCTGATAGAAGTTTAATAAAATACTATTTTTTGAATTTTTAAACTGCAGTAACTTTTGAATGAATGAACCGATTTCTACACGGTTGGCGGAATTCGACGCAGTTTTTGAAGCCTCACAAAGAATCTTTCAGTTTAAATTGATCGAACTAGGAATTTCGAAGTAATTCGGAAAAAATACTTTTTTTGGTTTTCTTTCGACAACGATAACTAACTAACGAATCAACTGATTTTGACCGGGCTGGTTGCGATCAACGTGGTTTTTTGATTAAGAGCGGATTAGTTTTTTAAGAATCGATCGGTAAATCCGTTTAAAAAGTTATTCCAAAAGAACCACATTTGAAAAAAATTTTTATTTTTTATTTTTTGAGATTTCTCACTCTTTTCTCAATTTTTAATTTCGATAGACACAAAAAAATTAATACCATAAACTCAGTAAAAGCGTCAAAAAAAGTAAGACAAGTTCAGAAGAAAAACTCATATGATAATATTTTCTGAAGGTGTGCCCATTTTGCCCCACATTTTCAATTTTTTTTATTTTCAATAAACAGAACAAATTAATATCAAATAACTTGGCAAAGGACTAAAAAACGTAAAATCAGAGAAAAACATTAAGGATTTCAACATTTTTGTCTTTAATAAGGTCCGTTTTGCCCCTCCCCCTTCTCTTACTCTCTCTAATGATTAATTAACTTTAGATTTTCCATTGAATGGCCAAGACTAGGATTGTCGAAATGACCCAAGCCTAACACCATTAAATAGCCAGAACTAAATATGAGAGCTAGTCTTGGTTCAAGTCTGGTTCACCAAAGGAACGGCCGAGACTGAGTTGTTCAGTCTTGGCTTTCAAGCTTAACCCCAAATCGTTCAACTCCTGCAGGGGACTCCTACACAGAAAAAAGGTTCACTTGAGCCAAGAAAATATTTTTCTTCCTAATTATTTTCTTAAGCGAAAAAAAAATTTTTTTTTTAACACAAGAAATTTCACTTATTCCAACAGAATTCATTGTCTTGCTTTAAGAAATACGTATCTTGATCCAGAAAAGAATTTATTTAAAGTCAAGAAAAATCTTGTTGTTTAAGAAAATTCGGCCTATTTGCTCCCAAAAATTTAGTTCTTGATAGAAGTAAATTTTCTGAGTCTTGAGAAAATTTCTCTTACTTACTCCAAAAATGAAATATAAAGATAGAAGTAGGAATTTTCATTTACATTTTATTGATGGCACATGTCAAAATGGAAAGATCCAAATAATATTTCATCATTTATTTCCATTTAATATGTATAATTGCACGCTAAAATAATATAAAATGGGTACATGAGAAATGTTCAAAAGAAGAATTTTCTCAAGATGAGAAAATTTTTCTCAGCTGAAGTCAGTGGCGCTGGCTTCCATAGAAGTGTCTAAAAATCTTGATCCAAATACAAAAACTTATTGTAACAAGTATTTATGATAATTTGAATTAAGAACAAATAACTTTCACCAGAATAGAATTTCAAGAAAAATTTTTTGCTTCGGCAAACCCTTTAACTTCGGCCTTCCTTCAGGCACCCGAAAAGCTTGAGGCAAGAATTTTACTCTCCAGTCAAGAAATTTTTCTTTCTGTGTACATGGGTTAATTCATATTATTTTAATTTTTAATTTTTAATTTTTTATTTTTTATGTCATGAATAATTTAATTGTAGTTAATAAAAATTTATGAAGAGGCTAATGTTGACGGATTGAGGGTTCAAAATCGGACCTCTCGGTGAATGTTCGGATCTGTGGGTTCAAAATCGGAGCTATGGGACTACAGGGCTCTCAGTCGGATCTATTTCGGACTAAAGGGTTCTATATAGGCTCTAAATTTCG